>NC_135306.1:13833257-14146591 GCF_048772815.1 Callospermophilus lateralis
GAGGTTTATTCTTTTTGCATGTGAAGTGTTACCCAAATGCTTAGTCATGATGATAAAGCAAAATACTTCATGGCTTGCAGTGTGGAACAGTGTTTGTACCGAGTAAGTATTTGGTAGTAGTGAAAGGTGGCAGGAGTGGGAAGAATTGTTCAATAAGTTTTGAAGATTAAGAGGATTAGGTAGGGAACACAAAGTAAGATAGCCCCCTTCCAGTTCCAAATGCAAAATGTAGTTCTATTTAAATGTTCTTTAGAAATACTCAAGGCCCAGCTATTTTCCTTCCTAGCCCTATAGACAACTATAAGCAGGTAGGTTTCCCACCTTGAGGTATTATTATTCATAAAACAAGCAAGCCGACTAAATTTTATTGTGTAATAGACAAATGCTACTTACCATGCCAAACCTGTATGTTTGAAGAAACAATCTTTACTAGTGACTGTCCAAACTCCTCCAAACTTCTCCTGTTAGATTGCTGCAGTAATTTATCAATAGATCTATTTCATCTACTGTCCCTTCTCTAATTCTTCTCTTACTCTTCTCTTAAAAATAACATAATCCCAGCTGGACTCTTTATGGGAAAATTATTTAATTTCCCTTTGCTTCCATTTATTTATTTTCTCTATGATAAGGACTGTATCTGCCTTTTGAGTTCCTTGTAAATTTTTAATGTTAGTACATTTAAAGTGCCTAAAAACAGTGTCTGTCATGTAATAAATAATTAAGTAAATAAATAAACACAGCAATAAGTAGTAGTAGTGTTAGTTACTTTTTCAGTATTATTGCTATTTTTTGTTTTATTTGTTTTTATTTCTTAGTTCTGAACACATGATGAGATTGATTAATGCTTTTCCATTTCTCCCTTTAACTTATGACAAATTTTTGGGGTACATGAGAATCAGTTTTCAAGCTTGTAACAATAAATATTCCCAAATAGCCCCCTTTGGGTCCCAGGAATTAGTGTTTTACATTGCTCCCCAGGTGATTTTGAAGCTAGTGGTACTGGGATCCTCTAGGGAGAATCATCTCATATAGGACCAAGTGAAAATTTCCTAGATTAGAATTCAGGGTCCCAATTTATTTTTCCAATATATATTTTCTCCTTTTATTCCTCCTGATTAGTCTTTGCTGCAACAATATTTAGCAGATTTTCTCTCTGAGTATGAGGAGTATCCCTCACCATACACCCAATGTATTTTTCCAGATTAGAATGGTCTGACTTTGAAACCAAATATATATATATATTTATTCCTAATAACCCAGAAGCTATCAATTTAATAATATATTTAAGAATTAGTTGAGTATATGAAACCAACCTTCCCTTTTCTGAAAATTAGAAAGAATTCCTGGGTTACATCATTGGGTGCCTTAGGATGGCATTTAAAGTTGACCTTTCTTGGCTGGGGTTGTGGCTCAGCCATAGAGCAATCGCCTTGCATGTGTGAGCCTGAGTTTGATCCTCAGCACCGCATAAAAATAAATAAGTGAAATAAAGGTATTATGTCCAACTACAACTAAAAAATAAATATATTTTTTTAAAGTTGACCTTTCTTTTTTACTCTCTTTGCACTCCTTTTTTTCTGAACACATTTTCCAGCCATAACAGCAAATATTTCTAGCCTTTAAGCTGCTCAGCTGACTTCTGTAAATAGAGACACTAAAGCAAATCTAGTTTCAACCTCAGAAGCAATCCACAGTGCTTGAAATTGGAGTTCCTTTTCTTATGCTTTCTGTTATGTTGGCTATGAGACTAAGACATTGAGTTGGAGGGTGGAAAGGAAAAAGATTAAGTCATTAATGAAATTATTCAGAATATTTTTAATACATTCAGACATTTCTGATGATCCCTTTTAGTTTCTAATTCCTGCACTCTATCATAATGCCTGCTGCTTTGCCAAACAAATTGCTAAACTAGGGTGGAGAGGCCATTGTCATAGGCTTTTTAAATTTTATTTTGAGACAAGGTCTTGCTGAATTGCTGGGGGCTCTGTTAAATTGCTGAGGCTGGCTTTGAACTTGTTATGGACCTGCCTCAACCTCTGGACCCACTGGCATTACAGGTGTACACTGCCATACCTGGCAGTCTTAGGCTTTGTTTGTTTGTTTCTTTGTTTGCCTTGTTTCCTTCAGTTTTTAAAACACTCTTTTAAGTTAGGCATCATTATCCAAGTTTCAAAAGAAGGCATAAAATTTGATATTAAAGAGACATGAACCGTGGTTTCAGATTTGAACCTGAGTCCCTTTACCCTTGATTGATTTCTTTCTAGTGGGGCATGGAGCCAGATTTCAAGTTGTTGGGATTTTTTTTTTTTTTTTGAGATAGAGAGAGAGGGAGGGAGAGAGAATTTCCAATATTTATTTATTTTTTTAGTTTCTGGCGGACACAACATCTTTGTTTGCATGTGGTGCTGAGGATCGAACCCGGGCTGCATGCATGCCAGGCGAGCACGCTACGGCTTGAGCCACATCCCCAGCCCAAGTTGTTGGGATTTATTTCCTATTTTTTCCCCCTGCCTTCTGCTTCCCCTAAACTTGGTGTTGCTATGACCATGTTGTCAATGAAAAAGCCCATATACATTCAAGAATAGTTACTAAGATAGAATAGCAACTTTGTAGATAGTAACTAAGGATAGTTGCTTTTTTTTTTTTTTAAAGGAACATCTCTCCCTCCCACCCCCTCAGTTGTAGATGGACACAATACCTTTATTTTATTTATTTATTTTTATGTGATACTGAAGATCCAACCCAGTGCCTCATACATACTAGGTAAGTGCTCTGCCACTGAGCTACAACTCTAGACCTCTTTCAAGTCTTATAGGCAGTACTAAGTTAAATCATTTGTGTATTCTAAATTTGATAATGACTTGACAATAAAATATAATTTCAACAATAAACAATTAACTCATTAAATGTCAAAATTAGTTTTCTTAAAGCCTTGAAGAATGTATTCAAATGGAAAAATAGTATGGTAGTACAAAAGATAAGTGTTTAATCTAGATTCACACAGCAGTTTGGCAATTTAACATAGTCAGTATCCAGAACTTTTGGCCCTAAATTAGTACACTCTTTAAAGACAGATACTTGAAATATTAATTAATGGAATTATTTTAGCTATGAGAATGCATTTAAATAAAATAAAGAGATAACAAATATTAAACCTGAGTGTGTGTCTTTGACTATGAACAATATATTTAGGTTCTTTAGCAGAAATAAATGCAAGGTGTTTCTTGTGACCAAGTGAGAATTAATTTTGAAGCTTGAGCGACTGTTTGTTCCCACCACACCATTTGGTAATCAATTGACTTGGTGTCACTTGTTTATAAAGAAAACAGATTGGAAAAAATTCTATTGGACAGTAGTAGTAGGTAAAAAAGATTTCCTACTTTCCTTTATATTTTGCAGTGCTAGCGATCAAACCCAGGGTCTCATACATACTAGGCAAGCATTCTACCACTGAGATGCATCCCCATCACTCCTCTTTTTGTTCAAGGAAGAAGACTATATTGTGAAGTGAAATAAGAAAAGGAATTGGAGTAAAAGAATCCTGGGTATGAATATTACCTCACCAACTTACTGAACTTCGTGGTCTTAGGCAAGGACTTAGCTTCTCTGAGTTTTAGTTTTTCTGTTGATAAACTTAGATTTGTAATTCCTTCCCTCACAAGGTTATGTGAAGCTAAATGTTCATGCAAGTAAAATATCTAACAAAGGATGGAACATTGTAGATAATAGAAAATGGTAATTATTCTTATTATAATTAATAATAGGCTAATTAGTGGTTAAGAAAAACAATCATATTAAACAGTTTGTTCTGTTTTACCAATAACTTGTTGTGATTGAAGAAACCCAGAATCTTTTGTTAACCAGATAAAATACGACTTCAATAGAAGACCTTACAACATATAACTTAAAATAGAAGTCTTGAGGGAATCAAGGGGAAAAACTATTAAGAATAATAAGAGTTCATCAAAATGACTGTGTATATTACCCAAAGTAGAAGTCAATAATTATTTCAAACTAATGCTAGTTAGAAGATATAATGAAAAAAAAAGATCACAGTTCTAAGCACTACTATCACCTATGATGTAGAAATAATCTCAAAGTATATATGAAACGGATATGCATATTTTTAATTATAAATTTTCACTTAGTTATATAAAAGAAGACTAAATAAATGGAGAGGCATACCAGTGATCATAAATGGGCAAATTAAATATTATAAAAGCTGCCAGTTTTTGATATATTAATTTTTAGGATAAGTGAAATTTTGGGGAAAATTACAATAGAATTCTCTTTCTTTTTTAGAAGGAATGTGGCAACAGAATTCTGATGGAAACAAATATTTATGAAGAACTAAAGGAAATTGTAAAGAAGAATAAACTCAATAGTGGAACACATTATGAAACTATAGTTATTAGAACTTCTTTTTTAGTATATTGATACAAGAATAGTCAAACCAATTTAATGTCAGAAATAGATATTTATGTATGAAAATATATTACTATATGATTGCCAGGTGTAGTGCATGCCTACAATCTCAGTGACTCTGGAGACTGAGGAAGGAGGATTGCAAGTTTGAAACCAGATTGAGCAATTTAGTGAGACACTGTGTCATAATAAAAAGTAAAAGGGTTTTGGGTATAACTCAGTGGGTAGAATGTCCCTGGGTTCAATTCCTAGTGCTGCAAAAATAAATAAATAATAAAAGGATCATATTTTGTTTAACCATTTACTGGCTAAATGACATTTGGGTTATTTCCAATTTATTGATTATGAATAATGTGGCTATAAACATTCAGTTATATTTATTTGTAAGCTCAGGATTTTATTTCTCTTGGGTAGATGTCAATAGTGGAATTATTGGATCATATAGAAGGTATATATTTAACTTTATAAGATACTGACAAGTTATTTTCTAAGCATTCCTATCAACAACATATGAAAATTGTAGTTGTTCAGCATCCTTATCAGCATTTGGTATTGCTAATTTTTAAAAACTTAGCCATTGTCTTAAGTATATAGTAGTATGTCATTATGTTTCTTTTTTAATATTTATTTATTTATTTTAGGTGGACACAATATCTTTATTTCATTTTTATGTGGTGCTGAGAATCGAAGCCTGTGCCCCATGCATGCTAGGCAAGTGCGCTACCACTTGAGCCACATCCCCAGCCCTCATTATGGTTTTAGTTATATTTTCCCAATGAAAGATATTGAACATCTTTTCAAGTGATTGTTTGCCATATCTTTTTTTTTTCTTTTTTTGTGAAGTATCTGTTCAGATATTTTCCCTATTTTAAAATTTTCAGTGTTGGGGCTTGAACCAAGGCTTCACACGTGGCTAGGCAAGCACTCTACCACAGAGCTATATCCCTAACCCTTTAAAAATTTTAATGTGGGGCTGGGGATGTGGCTCAAGCGGTAGCGTGCTCGCCTGGAATGCGTGCGTCCTGGGTTCGATCCTCAGCACCACATACAAACAAAGATGTTGTGCCCGCCGATAACTAAAAAATAAATATTAAAAAAAACCAAAAACTAGTTTGAAAAAAAAATTTTAATGTGAGAAATATTCTCAGTAAGTTGCCCAGGATGTTCTTGAACTTGGAATTCTCCTGCCCCAGCCTCATAGTTCCTGGCCATTTCCAATTTATAATTGTACTTTCTTTTTTTTTTTTTATTGTTGAGTTTTTAGAACTCTATATATTCCTTTTTTTAAGATATTTATTTCTTTTAGTTGTACACAATGCCTTTATTTTTATTTATTTATTTTTATGTGGTGCTGAGGATCAAACCCAGGGCCTTGCACACTCCAGGCGAGTGCTCTACCGCTGAGCCACAACCCCAGTCCTAGAACTCTATATATTCTTGATTCAAGTCCTCTGACAGAAATGCAATTTGCAAATATTTTCTTCTATTCTGTGGCTTATGTTTTCATTTTATAGTAGTCTTTTGAAGAACAATGTGTTTTAAGAAAGTCTACACATTTTTTCTCTTATGGATTTTATTTTTGGTGTTGTTGTTAAAGCTCTTGCTTAACCCAAAGATTTGCCTAACTCAGAGTTTCTCCTGTTTCTTCTAAGTGGTATAGTCTTACATTTTGCATTTATGGTGATAGTCCATTTTGATTTAGTTTTGGTATAAAGTAAGGTTCAGTCGAGTTTTAGTCTTCATCCTGTGGACATCCAACTGTTCTGACACTATTGGAAAAGTAACATAAAACTAACCCCTTTTCACTGAGTTGTCTTTCTTTTTAATATATATTATTTTTAGTTGTAGGTGAACACAGTACCTTTATTTTTTAATTTTTATGTGGTGCTGAGGATCGAACCCACTCCCCCATGCGTGCTAGGCGATTGCTCTGCCCATGAGCCACAACCCCAGACCCCATTGAGTTGTCTTTTTACTTTATCAAAAATTAGTTGATGTTTGCGAGGGTCTGTTTCTGAAATGTATTCTGTTTCTTTGGCCATTAGTGTTTGTTCTTTCATCAGTAACATATTGTCTGCTTACTACAGCTTTATAGTAAATCTTAAAATCAATTATTGTAAGTATTCCGTTTTTCTTCTCTGGCTATTCAGTTTGCCTTACTTTTTCATTTTTATTTTAGAACCAGCTTGTGAATATCAGCAAAAAATCCTGGGATTTTGATTAGGATTCCTTGAATTTTAGATCTAATTATTTATGGTATACCTCTCCACTTATTTAAATCTTTTGATTTCTTCATTATTTTGTAGTTTTTAACATAAAGGTAATATACATTATGTTAATTTATATCTAAACATGTCATATTTTGGGGGCTATTCTAAGTGGCATTTAAAAATTGTATTCAAATCATAATATGTAGAAGTACAATTGATTTTTTAAAATATTTTTTTAGTTGTAGATGGACACAATATTTTTATTTATTTATTTTCATGTGGTGGCGGGGATCGAATCCAGTGCCTCATGTGTACAAGGCAAGTGCTCTACCACTGAGCTACAACCCCAGCCCTACAATTGATTTTTTTTTTATTGGTTGTTCAAATATTACAAATCTCTTGACATATCATATTTCATACATTAGATTCAAGTGGATTATGAACTCCCATTTTTACCCCAAATACAGATTGCAGAATCACATCGGTTACACATCCACATTTTTACATAATGCCCTATTAGTAACTGTTGTATTCTGCTACCTTTCCTATCCTCTACTATCCCCCCTCCCCTCCCCTCCCCTCCCATCTTCTCTCTCTACCCCATCTACTGTAATTCATTTCCCTCCTTGTTTATTTTCCCCTTCCCCTCACAACCTCTTATATGTAATTTTGTATAACATTGAGGGTCTCCCTCCATTTCCATGCAATTTCCCTTTTCTCTCCCTTTCCCTCCCACCTCATGTCTCTGTTTAATGTTAATCTTTTCTTCCTGCTCTTTCTCCCTGCTGTGTTCTTAGTTGCTCTCCTTATATCAAAGAAGACATTTGGCATTTGTTTTTTAGGGATTGGCTAGCTTCACTTAGCATAATACAATTGATTTTTTAATGTTAATTTTGTATTATGCAACCTTTCTAAAGTTATTTATTAGTTCTAGGAATGATTTTTATAACCATCTATGTTTTCCAGGCTAGTCCCAAATTCTTGGGCTCAAGTGATTCTCCCAAGTAGCCAGGTATGTGCTACTGGATCTGGCTTAGGATCACTGATTTTAAGAAGAATTCTGTTTCTAGTCTTGATCTTTTGCTATTATAAGTGGTCCCTAATTTAATGACTTTTTTTCAACTTTATGACAGTGTAAAAGCACTATGCATTCAGTTGAAACTGTACTTCACATTTTGAATTTTGATCTTTTCCTGGGTTAGCAGTAGGTGTTCTATTAGACTTGTGATTTGAGGCCAGTGACAGCAAAGGATAAACAGTAGATACTCTATAATGTACTATTTTGTTAAGCCATGATGTTTGGGAGTTTAGCTGTCTTAAATACATTTTTGACAAGATATGTTCTATTTACAGTGGTTTTCCAGTATATAACTCCATTGTAAGTCTAGGAGCATTGCACTTTATAACATATTTATTCTGATATTGAGTTATTAAAGTTATAGTTGTTATTTTATTTATTTGTTTTTTTTTTTTTTTAATTTGGTACTGGGTATTGAATACACAGGTGCTTTGCCATTGAGCTACACTGCTAGTCCTTTATATTTTTTATTTTGAGACAGGATCTCCCTAAGTTGTTTAGGGCCTTGCTAATTTTTTTTTTTTTTTTTAAAGAGAGAGAGAGGGAGAGAGAGAGAGAGAGAGAGAGAGAGAATTTTAATATTTATTTTTTAGTTATCGGCAGGCACAACATCTTTGTTTGTATGTGGTGCTGAGGTTCGAACCCGGGCCGCACGCATGCCAGGCGAGCGCGCTACCGCTTGAGCCACATCCCCAGCCCGGGCCTTGCTAATTTGATGAGGCCAACCTTGAATTTGTAATCTTTCTGCCTCAGCCTCCCAAGTCTCTGGGATTACAAGCATGTGCCACCATACCCAATTCTCCTTTACTTTAAAAAATATTATTTTGAGATAATCCTACTTATAAGAAAATTTTGAAAAATTAGTAAAGAATTCCTATATATTCTTTATTCTGTTCTTTTTTTGATGTTAGCACATTATATAATTATCAAATCATTAAGACTAAGAGTTAACACAGATAACAATACTACTTACTAATTTACAGATCTTATTTAAATTTTATCACTTTTTCCATCAATGTCTTTTATTTGGTTGTAGTTCCAGCACAGGATCTCACATTGTATTTAGTTGATAACTTTCCTTAGACTTCTCTATCTAATCAGAATTAGTTCTATCTAGGAAAATCTTTATCTTTTATGACCTTGACACTTTTGAACAGCACTGATCAATCATTTTTTAAAAATTTCCCTGAATTTGAGTTTGCCTAATGTTTTCCTCATGATTAATTAAGGTTATGCAGTTTTGATAAATATACCATAAAAGTGACATTGTAGTCTTCTTAGTGCATTATATCAGATGGAACATGTTGAAAATGTCTTATTACTAGTGATTTAATTTTAATCATTCTACTAAATAGTGTCTGCCAGTTTTCTCCAGTAAGAAGTTACTATTTTTTCTATGTTTTTTACAAAGCATCTGGTTAAGAGATACTTTGAGGCCATGAAAATATCCTATTTCTCAAATACTCTCACTCAGTAATTTTTTTTACATTCTTTTCCTCAACAGTTATTACTGTGGTGTTTGCCTAATGGTAATTTTCTACTTTCTTTTTCTTCTTCTTCTCTTCTTCTTTTTTCCCTTTTTGGTTCTGGGGATCGAACCCAGAGCCACATGAATGCTAAACACATGTTCTACCACTGAGCTGTGCTACCAGTCCCTATTATTTTGTTTTGTTTTATTTTCAACTGGGAAAGCATATTTCAAAGTATTAACTTCACAGGGAATTTAAACCTAGGGCAAAGGAAGATATTGGTGCTTTGACACTTTCATGTTTTTAGTGTGAGCATTCTCTGTGACATGGCCACCTGTTCCAAACATTGGAGCCAATTTTCCCAAATGGAGAGACAGTATAGAGGTTGATATGTCCCTGCCCTTCTTTGGTTGTTCTTTGAGGAGGCACTCAAGTACCTGTTGATTTCACTTGTGAACTTCGCTAAACGTTGGTTTTTCCTTTACTGCATTTACTGGTATTGTAAAAACAAGCTATATTCAAAGTCTTGCTTCTGCATCTGCCTGAGGTCCTATAATAAATAGTGGAAGAGTTCCCAAACTGGTTAAGCTGTGCTGACTCAGTCGCCCATGGGCATCTCACACACACTTCTGAGCCTTTTGAAGATGCCATGTTTCATATCTTGCTCTGTTTTTATCATCTCTTCTACCTTTAAGTAATAGGAATTTTACTGTAAGGAAGTGCTGACTCTTCTCATTTATTTATGTATTCTGTTATTTATTTATATCAGTATGAACTCATGGGTATTTAGTTATTTTTAACTGTTTTCTTTGTATGTTCTGATGGTGGAGTAAAGAAGCAAATGAATAAATAGACAAACGAATAAATTGAAAATAGTAAGTAAAGTGTAATAAAGATGTAGATAGAGATAATGATGATGATTGTACAACAGTGTGAATGTACTTAATGCCATTGAATATATAAAATTATTGAAGTGATAAATTTTATGTTATATACATTTTAGCACAATTGAAGAAAAAAATAGGGTTGTCAAAGAACCAAGAGGCAAATAATTGATTAAGAAAAATGTCCGACTATTTTCTCTAATATGCAGAAGCTAATTCACAATAAGGTGGAAGGGGAGGGGGTGGGGGGCACTAGGGAAGAATAGCATTACCTTAAATTATGTAGAGGGAAGTGATGGGAGGGGAGAGGAGGGGATGTGGGGATAGGAAATATAGTAGAATGAAACAGACATTATTACTGTATATATAGATGTGACTACATGACCAATACGATTATGCAACATGTACACTCAGAAAAATGAGAAAGTATATCCTGTCTATGTATGATATATCAAAGTGCATAAATACATTGTACTGTCATGTATGACTAATTAAAACAAAAAAAATTTAAAAAAGAAAAACGTCTATAATTCTAGTAATATTTTTCCCCCTTAACATAGTTATCAGGTTTGTGTAAGTGTTTAGCCTTGATTGTTTCCCAAAACAATTCAGATTTCTCTTTGAACTGATCTTAAATTGTTACTAAGTATTATTACCACCTTGTCTGTGTTTCCTCCATGTACTGTAATAAAGAGTTGATTTAACAGATCCCAATAAGGTGTCTTTTGAGAAAGCAAATATTAAAAACAAACCAAGAGGGCTGGGGATGTGGCTCAAGTGGTAGCACGCTCGCCTGGCATGCGTGCGGCCCGGGTTTGATCCTCAGCACCACATACCAACAAAGATGTTGTGCCTGCCGATAACTAAAAAAAATAAAATATTAAAATTCTCTCTCTCTCTCTCTTTAAAAAAAAAAAAAAAACCAAGAAAGTATAACAAGGAAACATTGACCTTTCTAAGGGAGTCTGACTTGATGAAGATTAACTTGACTATTATGTAATGGATGGAGTCTAGTTGGGTGTCTACAACCAGAGAAACAAAAAGCATTTGATTCTAATGCTAGGAATCAAATGCAGGGCCTCAAGCATGGGGCAAACACTCAACCACAGACCTCCAGCTCCAGCCCAAGCGATATTCCTTTCCATGAAGTTGGAAATGAACTAATGGTTTGGTCATAGGGTGGAATGGAAGACTAAAAGGGAAGGCACTTTGGAAATAGTCTATTTTGTATTTTTATTTAGAGACAGTGTATCTCGTAACAAGTTCACCACAAACCTCAGTGTCTTGAAGCAATAGCAATGATTTATTTGTGTTTGTGATGGGTAGTTCTTCTGTGATCTCTCCCAGGCCATGTTGCTGCATTGGTAGATAAGTTAGAACTAGAGGATTTAAGATGGCCTCACTCATATGTTTAGGGCTTTGATGGAGATGGCTGGGTAACTGTGAAGTTTCTCTCCATGGAGTCTTCTTATCATTCAATGGTTTAGCCTTTGCTTCTCTACATGGCAACTGAATTAATGAAGGCAAAAGATGCAAGGTGCCCTGAGACCTGGGTTCTGGAACTCTCACCTCAATTATGCGTCGTTCATAAGGACATCTCACAGTGGGTTGATGGGAAATTGCAGCAATATCACAATACAAAGGGACGTGGACATACAGAGACAGGATTCAATGGGAACCATTATTACAAGTTTCTCTTTTTGTGGCTGTGGTAATACAAACACAAGACTTGACAGGTAAATTCTCAATACTCATGATTGTTTGTCTAATGACATATACCAAGGGAGGAAAGAGTTTCAGAAAGGAAGGGGTGTGAAGGGTATGTGGTTCAATGGTAGAGCATGTGGTTAGCATGTCTGAGGCCCTGGGTTTAATTCTCAGCAACACTTCACCCCTTAAAAAAGTGGGGGAGAAAGCTAAAGGTTAAGAATAATATGGCCCGATAAGGATATTGTTTTGGGTCACAACTTTTGAGAAAGAATTTTCAGTACAGTTTGGAAAAGATTATAGAACATTAAGAAGAGAACATGTGGTGAAGAAAAAGAGGCAGTCTGTATTTTTGGTGTGAGAAATTTTATTTAGAAGATAAATTATAGTTAAGCAGAGCAGGATATTAAACAAAGTATGCTTTAGATTATGAAGAACTCAATGCATATTGAAGAAAGATTCTGGGAAAAGTGAAAGTCTAAAAACGCTGAAGGGGGAGGAGGGCTGATTCCTGTAAAGAGCTGGGAGAGGATATGATAAAGAGCACAGTTGGAGAGATCGTTTGATCTTAAAGGAGGTGGATAGCCTGAAACTGTAGGGAAACTTGAGTGAAAGAGAAAGGGAGGAAGAGAGGAAGAGAAAGAAGATTTCTTTCCATGAAGTTGGAAATGAACTAATGGTTTGCTCATAGGGTGGAATGGAAGACTAAAAGGGAAGGGCACTTTGGAAATAGCCTATGCAGGCAGTGGGTATAGAAGCTATAAGATAAGTCCCAGGATCTTGGAGCAGTTCTAGGGACTTAATGGAGTAGAACCTTTAACAGGTCAGGTCTTCATAGAGTGATGTTTTTCTAGGAATACTCTAGGAACATGATTGAGGATAGATAGCAGAAGGTACAAAGAACTTTTAGGGGGAAAAAAGAGACTCAGAATCTAATGAGAGAAGTATTAAAACATTGATCTTTTAGAGTAAATATTTTTCTAGCATAGTCAAATTGCTTTTCTCTTCCAACCTTTTCATGATTTCATGAAACTTGCATAATTCTTCAAATTCTAGGTTAAAAGAAGGTTTCCTCTGCTAGAAAATGAGCAAAAACTATAGTTTAACCAGTACTAATTATTGGTATCCAAACCCACCTCCTGTTTTAGAGTATTTCTTGTCATGTCTCATTTCTGATTCTAATTTCTGGGAATAATTTCCAAAAATTCCAGAAAATCGACACATCTTGGAGATAAAATAGTGAATATCCTATTTAAATAGAAAGTACATCCTTATCCCTCTTCATCATCACAGATAATACCATATTTGTTCCCATTTTACTTTGTATATTTCTAGGCTACAATCTTAGATGCATACAAATTTAGAACTCTATGTCTTTTTAATCAATTATACATGTTATCATTATGTAGTGAGAAGATCTCTTTGCCCCTAATAATGCTTTCCCTCCCAAAGTCTATTCTTACCTCATATTGAGAGCTCTATTAATTTTCCTTTTATCTTTATTTACCTACTTCATCTCTTTTATTCAGCTACTTTCAGCCTCTGTGTGTTGTTTTGTGTCTTTTGTATCCTGTGTTGGATTTTATGGGTTTTAATTCATTGTGAAGATCTTTTTTTTTAAAAAAAATATTTTTTAGTTGTAGATGGGTACAATACCTTTATTTTATTTATTTCTTATTATGTGGTGCTGAGGATTGAACCCAGTGCTTCATACATGCCAGGCAAGTGCTCTACCACTAAGCCACAAACCCAGCCCTGACCTTTGGTTTTTAAATTGATCAGCTCTAATTTTATTTCATAAAATGAAATCAGGTTTTGAGTAGATATCAATATTTATTTATTTATTTTGGAGTACCAAGTATTGAATTCCAGGACACTCAACTACGGAGCCATATCCCTAGCCCTATTTTTTTATTTTTAAATTTAGAGACAGGGTCTCAATGAATTGCTTAGGGCTTGGCTATTGCTGAGACTTGCTTTGAACTCGCAATCCTCCTGCTTCAACCTTCAGAACCGCTGGGATTACAGGCATGTGCCCCCATGCCCGACTCAATAGTTACATATTGATCATTTCTGTATTAAGCATTTATGAGAAATTTAGAGAAATGATGAGAAAATTTGCTCTTAATGAGCAATTTCAAACTTACGAATTTTCCCTGAAAACATAGCATATATACATTTAAACTTTCAAAGAAAAGTGTTTTCTGACTTATTAGGATTACTAGATACACTAGTTATTCAATTAAAAATGGGTATTTATAAGCCAAAAGCAGCAAATGTGACAGTACATAATTTTATCTTTTTTAAGATAGATGAAAATTATTCACATTTTATAGATTAAGTCACTCAACTCAGAGTAAGTAGACTCATTGAAGATCATAGAACTATTTAATTAGTTGCAAAGTCTGATTTAAGGTATTCTTGGTCTGTCTGGTGGGTTGTTTTTTTTTTTTTTTTTACTCATTTTCAAAGGTAGAAGCTTCTTATGATGAAATGAATGTACTTAGGAGTTATTCATTTGGGTTCTTGTCCTTTCTCCAGTCCTGGTTAATTGAATAATTTGTTTCATCTCTCTGAGACTCAGATTCCTATTTAAAACTGCCTATATTGCAAGACTGGCAGAAGGATACCATATATGTGTAGTTTCTAGTGTGATGTCTGATACACAGATAGTACATGCTCAATAACTGGTAATGTTGTCTTCATTTTTAGTAGGAAAAGTTATCGGTTACATTTTCAGAACTTGTCTTTTTGTCTCAATTATTAGATTAATTATCTTTGAATTTTGGAAAATTGGCAATGAGCCAGGGGCAAGTAGCACTAAACAACAATACAAAAACTGGATTATAGCCCCATTATTTTCATATGTCCACCATAAAGTAGAATAAATGTTTCCTTATAGTAACTTGTGATTGGAAAATTTAATGGCTACATTTTCATTTGAAGAGGTAAATCTTAAAAGCTTTTCTTTGAAAGTGGAGGCTTAAAACTTTCCACATTTCTACAAGGTCTGGCTTAACTCAAGAAACTCAACAGTTTTAATATTAAGTTTCCCAGCTTTTCAAAGATTTGTGACCCTACCTTGGCATAATATACATGTGAAATGTAATGTGAGTATCAATATTATGCTAGAGTAACCTTTATAAAAATAAAAACTCTGTTGATAACTTATTTTCCCTAAAATGAGATTCCTTTTCTGAGATTCCTTTTCTGCAAACCTACAAAGATGAAATACGGTCCTAATTAAAAGTGTATTTTGAAATATACTGTACACATAGTAAAGATAATATAGTTCATTGGCTTTTAAATTGTGATACACAGATAGAGGTTTGAATTAAGAATTCTTTGATTTTTGTCAATCATTTTTCCTTTTCTTTTCAATTTGAAAACCAGAAGAGATGTTGTTTTTTTCTAGATCCTATCCTGGGTTTATGAAAAAGATGAAGTTCTAAATTGGATAGATTGAATAGATTCAAAGTTGTTATCTTTATATGCGTTTTCCTGGTCTTTGTTTAAACAGTTTAGAATCAAAGTTTTTTCTTAAGGGGCTGGTGGGGGGTGGGTGGGTACTGGGGATTGAACCCAGAGGCACTGTATCACTGAGCTCCATCCCCAGCCCTTTTACTTTTTATTTTGAGACATGGTCTCACTGAGTTGTTAAGGGCCTCCCTGAATTGCTGAGATTAACTTTGAACTTGTGATCTTTCTGTCTCAGTCTCCTGAGTAGGTGGGATTGCAAGTGTGTGCTATTGTGCCTGATTAGAGGCAAATTTTTAATGTGGAATATCTAAAGGAAATAAACAATTGTAAGTGAAAAAAGGAATGGGAATCCTGTACATCTTTTATTGTTCATTTTTTTCTCTCTTCTCCCTCATTTTACACAAGAGCAATTACATCCCCAAATTTAAGTTGGAGCCAAAAGGAAAAGAAGAAATATACCATACACATAGTAATTGCCACTCCTTTTATTTAGACAGCATTTTAAATCCTAGAATGTTATACAACTCCTTATGTAATAATCAGGCGACACATTAATTATCTCCTTCTATCTTAATTGTAACATTTACTTAGTAAAGGATTGAGCCATTGTTGAATCTTCTGGTTGACTTTAAAACCACAGTCCAGCTAAAGTAGTTGCTTGTAGCACACCAAGGCATCCCTTCAAGAAAGTTTAAAAATCCAATCTAATAAAACCTTATTGCTTTTTTTTAAATATAATTTTTGCTTATTTAAAAATTTATATCTAATAAAGTTTGCTCATTGAATATTCAGTTCTATTGATTTTGATAAATGTATAATCAAGATACAAAACAGTTTCCTTCCCCACTCAAAATTCCCCTGTGTGTCTCCTTCGTAGTCAGCCTTTCCCTCCTAGCTGTAACTACTGGCAAAGCCTTAGTCTGTTCTCTGCCCCTATAGTTTTGTCTTTTCTAGAATATCAGGTAAATGGAATCATATTATATAGCTTTTTGAGTTTAGTTTCTTTTATTCTGCATAACATATTTGAGATTTATTCATGCTCTTGCATGCCAGTGGATTATTTATTTATTTTTATTACTATTTTGTGGCTGTACCATCGTCCATCCAGTCACAAGTTAAAGGAGATTTGGATGCTTTCCAAGTTGTGGTGATTATGAATATCGATGCTATGAACATTTGTGTTCAAGTATTTTTGTGAAAATACATTTTCATTTGTCTTGGATAAACACCTAGGAATGGAATTGCTGAGTCATATGATAAAGGTGTATCATTTAACTTTATAAGAGATGATCAAACTATTTTCAAAAGTTTCTTTATTGTTTTGCACTCACACAAGTGACTTTTTAAAGTTCTAGTTGTTCTGCATCCTTGCCAAGAATTGGTATTGTGAGGTTTTTGTTTGCTTTGTTTAGCCATTCTAACAGATGGCTAATCATTGCCATTTTTTGTTTTTGTTGTTTTGTTTGTTTTTGGTGCTGTGAATTGAGCCCAGGGCCTTCTGCTTACTAAGCACTCACTCTACAACCCAGCTATATCCTGAATACACTCTTTGCATTCTAATGTTTAGTTTGCTCTTTGACTTGCATTCAGTGTATGTTCTTATAATGTTTGTGATGTATATGTAAAGAGTAGAACTACTTTTATCTGCTTTTGCAGCTGAGGCTATGGTTTGAATTCTCTCTTTTGCACTTAAACTTTGAGTGGCCATTATTCTGAGAAATATTTATCAGAGTCTTAAATATATTTTCAGTAAATGAAAATACTCTTCTGATAAAGATAATAAAATCCACATATTAAAAATAATAATGTTTTATTTGGTACCTATCTTATGTTAGTACTCTTTGCCTCATTTTATTTTCAAACATTGGGCCACAATTAATAGGGGGAAAAGGAGGGGTGAGAAAAGGCAGAGGCATAGGAGGTTATTCTCTGAGAAGATGCAAGCATGGTTGATTCTTTGATATTAAGATATAATGCGGGAAATAAAAATTCTTCCAGCATGACAAGTGACCATGTTATCTGAATTTTGTTCTTAAACTCCCCATATGTTTCATATCCTGGAATCAACTTGTTTCATGTAAACTCAGTATGGTCAATTTCTTCATAACTATAGATGACCTCTAGCTATTGACTTATAAAAGTAAAGTTTTTCGAGTGATGATACTAAAGTATCAAGTATGCAGGTCCAAACAGAGAAATGAAATCTAGATATATTGAAGCCTTGGAGGAACATCCTTCTCTTTTAAGGAATATTTGGAAAAATTAAAATCTGGTGGTACATTTAAAAACCACCTTTTATAATTTTTTTTCTTTTTCTATTTTCTGTGGTGCTGACAATTGAACCCAGGGCCTTGTGTGTGCTAGACAAATAGTATCATTGAGCTATACTCCAGTCCTTATTATTATTTAAATTATAAAAGTGTATTTTAGAATACTTTGCTTATAGTTCATAAAAATAATGTTTTAGAAATGGGCTCAAGCGGTAGCGCGCTCGCCTGGCATGCGTGCGGCCCGGGTTCGATCCTCAGCACCACATACAAACAAAGATGTTGTGCCCGCCGATAACTAAAAAAAAATAAATAAATATTAAAATTCTCTCTCTCTACCTCTCTCTCTAAAAAAAAAAAAAAAAAAAAAGAAATATTTTCCAAATAAGTTTAAATTTATTATTGAATTTTTAAATGTTTTAAATTTTTAGTTACAAGGGAAGTACTGAATCTTAATGCATTTTGAATATATTTGTTCTAGTTTTTGCTTATTTGATATTGAATAAAAGATTATATCAATACAGTATATTTTATATGTCTTCTGAATAAAGGAAGAGTGAAAAGTTTAGGAGAAGCCTAGAACAGTTTTTTTTTTGGCATTCTTTTTTTCTTTTTAAATTTTTTTTTAGTGTAGTTGGACACAATACCTTTATTTTATTTATTTATTTTTATGTGGTGCTGAGGATTGAACCCAGTGTCTCGCACGTGCTAGGCAAGCACTGTACCGCTCAGCCACAACCCCAGTCCCTGGTATTCTTCATATATAATAGTATTTGAAATATTGAAAAGCATGAGTAAAATTATTATTAAATGAATATGGGATTGTAAATTGTGTTTTGCAAGGGTTTTTACTCAACTTTTAAAGTGGCTATATAGTAGAATTTCAGGATGTACTCATGAACTAGATTCCTCTGTATTAGTTAAAGTTCAATTATTTATCCAATATCTGTTTAAATGCAATTCTTGTTTATAATCACTTTTAGCTTAGCAACATACTGTTATCAATTTAACATTTCTTTGTTTTAAGAGGTTTGCATCATGAATTGACTGAAGAAACAAGTTTTTCATACATCTTCAAATTTTTCATTTATTGCTTTTATAATTCCTTTTTTTTGGGGGGGGGCTACTAAGGATTGAACCCAAAAGAGCTTTACCACTGATCTACATCCTTAGCCCTTTTTATTTTTTTATTTTAAGACAGGGTCTTCCTAAGTTGCTTAGGTAGGGCCTTGCTAAGTTGCTGAAGCTGGACTCAAACTTGTGATCCTCCTGCCTCAGCCTCCTGAGCCACTGGAATTAGAGGAACATGTCACTGTCACTGGCTATAGTTCTTTTTTAACCTATAAAGAGCTAGCTATCACACTATTGTATTAAATTGCTTGTGCCTCCAGACATCATAGTTAATTACAACAGAAGCACAGAGAGTGGGGACATATTCACTAGGACATACTATCACAACTAATATTTTTTTTTAAGGAGAGAGAGAAAGAGAGAGAATATTTTTTAATATTTTTATTTTTTAGTTTTCGGCGGACACAACATCTTTGTTTGTATGTGGTGCTGAGGATCGAACCCAGGCCACACGCATGCCAGGCAAGCTCGCTACCACTTGAGCCACATCCCCAGCCCAACTAATATTTTTTTAAAAACTCCCAGCATTAGTGCAAAATAGCTGCAGATAACAGATTCGCTTATCAAGATAGGTGTTTGTGTACAAAGGTTCTTGTGGTTCTTACAAGCAAAATTATTCTCTTGGTTGGTCCTTACTAAGGAATGTTTGAAAAAGTGCACCATTTGATTTGTATGCAGTGATTTCTTTGGATATTTTTACATCAAAATTATTTCATAAGTTGAAGTCCTCTGGGGAACTATTCTTTCTCTGGGCCTTTATATATGTTTTCTTCTCTCTCTCTCTCTCTCTCCCCCCCCTCTCTCCCTTCCTCCTGCTCTCTTTTATTTCCAGTTCTGGGGAGCAAACCCAGGGCCTGGCACATACTAGGTAAACATTCTACCACTGAACCACACCCCTAACCCCTGGGCCTTTGAATTTCTCTTTTCAAATGCTTAAAGCAGCTTGGCACCAGATTTTATTATCTTATTCTTCTTCAGGGTTCAAATCGCTATGTTTCATTGTTCTCCAGAAACTGCAAACAACAAAAAGAAAAAAAATTGACAAAGATTATATTCTCTCTGTGAACATTTACATTGCTTTAATTATTTCTGAATAATTATTTCTGAATATACTTTTCCCAAGAAGTATAAGGCATTGGAAGGTAACCTGCTACTTGGCAAATTTTTATTCCATATTTTTACTTAGGCAACTGAATGAGCTTTTTGGCATTTCATTGATACTATTTGTGTTTAGCTTTTGGTGTACTCTTCATATTGTTTCATTCTCATTAACATTCACACTAATGACCTACCATTAATCATGTCAGAGACTCCTTTGAGTTCTGGTGTCTGAGATTCCTCCTCATTAAAAGTCAGCATTTCCTGTTGTCTTTGCTATAGGTCCTTCCCATTGCTTCCACCACTGAAATTTCCTTTTCTCTTTTTCATATTGCTGGCATTCTACTAAGGGATTGAATTATTTCTGCATTATCTCCTATCTGGTTCCCCACAAATGTCCAGAACCATGAAGGATCTGAGATTTTAGTTTTCATTTCACTTAGGTCATTTCATTTGAGGTTAATCAAGGAACTTCAGATTCTGAGCTACAAATGAAAAGATGTACACGCTCTCGGACACTTGGTGTGCTTTGTTCTTGCTTCCTTTTCTTTGCTTATTTTGGGGAAAAGTATTAACACGATAGCACATCTTTGTCTTGATGTCAGCCTCCTTCCCACAACTAGGGTGGTCTCTCTTGCTAAAATATTTTCCATTCACCTTACTATGGGTAGGATGATTAGTACCATGGCATATAATTAATGAATATTTGTTTTTCATCCTCTCTGAAACCACATCCTAAATTCTTCTGTTTTATCACTGTGTTTGTAGGCACACATATTAGTGATGCATGGAACCTAGTATTACAAGCTATCCTCTTATTTTTTACCTGGATGGCTCACAACTTGGATTTCTGTATAACAAGGCACTAATTCCATTTTCTAGACATTGTCCAAAGATGCTATGGTAATAAATCCATTCCTAGGCTCTCAGATCTTGTCTAGGGGGTATAACAAAGCTGTGGCCTATGAATCTAACAAATGAATTACATTTATGTTATTTTTTCTAGTATCACTTCCCACTTTTCCCCAGCTGTTATGTTAATTATTTGCAGTACTTCCAAAACCCACTTTTGGGGATGAGTGTTATAGGTAGTATTATTAGGCCCTGTTTGTTGATGAGAAAATGAAAGCACACAGAGGTTAACTAATTGGCCTAAGGTTATAAATTTAGTGAGAGAGTATCATGGTAAACCTTAGCTGTCTGCCTCTGTGGTCTGCATTCAGAACTGTTTTGCTTTAGTGTCTCTTCACATTCTCAGGAGAGTTCCAGGTAGTAGGTGTTAGTAGGGGCAATAGAGTTAGAAGTTATGGTGGACTAAGTTTCAGCTTCTTGAAATAGGAGGAAGGTTTGAATATGTGAAGAACAGAAAACATTTCAAGTGCACAGAATGAGGAAAAGTTAAGAGATGGAACTAACAAGAGTATGTTCAGGAGGTAATAAAGAAATTAAATTTACTCAGTAGAAAAAAATAGCCAATGAACTTGGTTAGTAATGAAGGTTTATCCATTAAATCTTTACTGAAAAAAATACTGTGTTTTTAATTTCTGAGTTCTTAGATTAATTGCATTCTTTGGAAAATACTGCTAATTATATCTGATTCATTGAGAATACTGATTGAGTATTCAGATGGAAATACTTTTAATATTAAAAGTAGAATAAATTTACTGTCTTTATTATGAAACTTCTTATCTTTTTATTTTTCTTTAGCTAGTTCTTTCTGTACCAGCATAATTTGGTTAGTTTAACCTGTGATGAAATTTGTCCAGAAGGAACAGTTGGATATATGTTGAATTTCTGCCAAATTCCAGAAGAAAAATGTTATTTTAAGCATTCTGTCTATTTTTGGTGAAGCAAAGGTCTTACCATGAAGTTGTTGTTGGCAGCTTTAAAAGCTACTGAACATGCCTTTCTTATATACAAAACCCACCACACACACAGGCCTGGAAAGTAAATATAAAGTAAAAGTATGTAACTCTTTCAAAGAAATACCATGCTTATGTAGCTTAGTTAAAATAAGATTTTATTTTTTTTCTCTTTAGTACTAGGGCTTGAACCCATGGCCTAGCACATGTGAGACAAGTACTCTACCACTGAACCACATCACCAGTCCCAAAACAAAGAACATTGATTGTGGTGGCAAGCCGATTCCTTTCCTATACTTGGGGCTAAAGAAATCTGAACTTTCCTTTGGAATTTTTAATCCACT
Organism: Callospermophilus lateralis; assembly: GCF_048772815.1. Lineage (NCBI taxonomy): Eukaryota > Metazoa > Chordata > Mammalia > Rodentia > Sciuridae > Callospermophilus > Callospermophilus lateralis. The sequence continues at coordinate 13,855,213 of NC_135306.1, forward strand.
ATCCATGCTTGGGATATGCATAAAATAAACAAATCATCCACTATGTGTATAAATTAAAAGAAGTGTGAAGAGCCTGTTTATTAACTGACACCAACGGTTAGGAACTGAAGATGCATAGGAGGTACAGAGTTAGCCAAGTGGGAATTTCTTCGTGGAATCCTTTGTTTTGTCTTGCATGGATATGATATGTGTGATCACACAAAGAATTTTGAAGTTTAATTTCTTTTTTTTTAGATAAAAAGGAACGTCCCTTTTAACTTTTCTCAAGTCGCTGCATTTGCAGTTATTCAGGAACTTTTAGAAAAACAATAAAAAATAGCATTTAAGGATTGTATTTCCGAAATAAACTTTTATCAGTATGTTACCAGTTTATTTACTGTCTTACCTATTCATGAGTATAATTTGTACCATAGATTTCTCTGACTTCTTTTAGTCTCTATTTTGAACTGAAGCTTTGAAACTTATACCTAGAATATATTCTAAGTTTTGTTTTTTCTGCTACATCTTTTTGGAGGTGCTTACAAAATACTATGTTTATTATATGTCAAACTATGTTAAAAATCATTTCCTTTTAATAAAATGAGTAGATGTAGTAGCAAAAAAAAAATCCTAACCTTCAAATAAGTCTTTGTATTAGAAGGATAAAACCAAGGGCTTCTAATTATTTTCATCCAAAGAACTGCTTGAAATATACTTAAAGAAAATATTTGTTTTCTAAATCTTTCAATTTGGGAAAGACACATTATGGTTGGTTTTTACTACTGATCTTGATGAACCTGCAGTCTTTTTATTCTGGATTCATTGTTCATCATTTCCTTACCTTAAATCTTCAATCCGCTATTAGTTTCTTCCTAGGTGGAACATATTAGCTCATGATTACGGCTGTGACACAATCTTATATGACCTTGTATATGTTATTGGACTCAATCATCAGTATTTTAGGTCTTTGCTGTTATTCAGTGGGATTATTTATTATTTCACATTTCATTTCTAGCATGTATTCTCAGTGCCATGTAGATAAGCCTGCTTTTAGAGGCTTCCAATTCATAAAAGCTAATAACATAAAGAGTACTGGAAGAGAAATTGAGGATGTTAGCTTTATAATTATGAACCATACATAATTTTATGTTCCCTGTTTACATTTTCCTAATGTAAATTAACAGTATAGAAAGTAAATTAGTACTAGATAAAAATAATTTATCAAGCCTTACAAATTTGTCACAAATATTTATTATGAGAAATAAAATAGAGCTCATTTTATTAAGAGGTTATTGAACTTTGTTTGATATGTCTCTTTCCTTTCCTTTTCAGAGTATGTATGTAACTGCTCTAGGGTTGGAAGCCTGGATGTGACATACTGCAACCTGACAACAGGGCAGTGTGAGTGTCAGAAAGGTTATCAGGGACTTCACTGTGAAGCCTGCAAGGAGGGCTTTTACCTGAATCACACTTCTGGGCTCTGTCTGCCATGTCACTGTAGTCTACATGGGGCCCTCAGCGTCCTCTGCAACAGGTAAGCATTGAGGATGGAGGTAAAGTTCATTTTATTTTAGCAAGGGGAAAAAAGGGTGGTTTAAATAAAGATTCTTTTAAATAAAGGGAAAGAATGATCATAAATTTATAAAATATTTTATATATTTTTATTCCCTCACTTTGTATGCTACATGTAATATCATAACCCAAAAGCTTCTAATTTACTGATTTAGTTCTTCAAAAACATCGGGAACACCAATTTTATTTTGTGATAGTTTCTGTAAATTTCATAGAAAAAAATTAAGGAAGGAATCTGATTTCTGGAAGGGCTAACTTTTAGATATCTCCAATGAAAATATTTTGTTTTACTTATTAATGTATGAGTGGAGTTTAAGGAAACTTGTTTTTTGTTTTTTTTCTCCTATCAAAATTCTAGGGTTGAACATCTAAGGTTTCACTTGATTATATCCATTTTTAAAAAAGATAGTGGTAAATAGACTGGTTTCATCCTATTTACCATTACATTTTTGAGGCCAAAACCAGATTAAATAGCCCTGAAAAAGTTTGTGATTTGGAGAGACTTAATCTGGTGAAACCATGCCTTGTTATGTAAAGTTTATCTACTACTACACCAAAATTAATTATTCTTTTGGCCTTATATAAGGCACTTAGCTTTATGTGGATCCCAAGTCAAAAAGATGAAAAGAATATTATGTAATAAAAAGAATATAGCTTTAGAATCAGTGTAACCAGGGTATAAATCCAAGACATTGTGTGCTGTGGGCAAGTCATTTCATTTTATTGGATCAGTTTCGTCTCAAGATTGTTGTAAAGGTTAAATGAGTTGATGTATATAAAATGTTCAGCATACATCACGTAATAAATCCTGGTTTGTTTTAATTTCAAAGAATATTTCTGGCTTATACAAGGGAATGTTTTTAAAGAACTTTCTCATCTTCTTGGCAAACAAAAAGCGCTTTTGTACTTTATCCTTAGCAATAGATATTTTGGACGCTTTACAAATCATGTTATTGCACTGTATTGTATCATGTTGTACTTTTATTCACATATAGAAATGTCCTTGATTAGGAAGTTTATAACTTCAAATGCAACAATAATCAATGTTTATGATGCTTGGTGTTATAACAGTTATTTGTCTTAGTCTTCACAGCAGTTCCTTATATGTAGGTTACTAGGTCACAAAGATAGTAATTGGAAAAAAAAAAACAATTCTAAATTAGGTCTTCCATTTCCAAGTCTGGTATCTTTACTACCACACTGTGTAACATCTTTTTTTTTTTTTAATATTTTAAAGTTGTTGATGAACCTTTATTTTATTTATTTGTATGTGATTCTGAGAATCGAACCCAGTGCCTTATGCATGCTAAGCAAGCGCGCTACCACTGAGCCACAACTCCAGCCCCCTGTGTAACATCTTTAATGAGAAAACTGATAATAACTCTGTTCTTTGAGATTGAGAATATAGTAGCTGCTTACTGTTATTCCCTCTACTTCACCCTCTCCCTTCCCCCCCAAAACCCATATCCATATAAGTTATATTACAAAGTTTCAAATTTCTACTATTTTAAGACAAGACATTGATAAGTGTGTTTATTTTAATATCTCATCAAATGTCCACCATATCTTTTAAGATAAGATTCAGCAAACATATTTGCCTCTATATTTTTAGGAAAATAGAAAAGTATTTACTTTAAAGCCAACTGCCTTATTAAAGGAGAAAGAAATAAGGAAAGAGGCAAAAGAGATTTTTAAAAGCTGGAGAAGAGGAAAAAACAGTCGCAGTAATATCTATGTAGTGTATATTACTGTCTTCAAGTTCTTTCACAAATTATTTCTGATTTATATTGTTCCTGATGGTTAATGCTATTAGAAGTTTAATGATAAATCACTATCCAGAAAAATAGGTAGTGACCATAAAGTATTAGAAAAATACATAGGACTGGTAACCTAAGTTTTGGGCAGGGATCAACAAACCATAGTCCCTGAACCAAATCTAGTGTACAACCTGTTTTCATAAATAAAGCTTTATTGCAACATAGCCCCACCCATTTGTTTAGCATTGTTTATGGCTCCTTTTGTGCTATAGTGGCAAAGTTTAATAGTTGCAACAGAGACCATATAGCCTGCAAGTCATATGGTCTTTTAAGAAAAAGTTTAGCAACTGTTGGTTTATAGGTGGCTTATCTCCAGTCATGGTGGGTATTGTTAGATGACAAAGTAACTTTACGCAAGTCACTTATTTTAAGCATTTATCATTTTTGAGATGGAAATCCATGTCCTTTCTCTTGCATACAGTTGTTATGTCTTAAGGATCAAACAATATTCTGTATGTATAAATATTTATAAGCTACAATTGCTAGACAGATAATAAAAATAATAGGAATAGATAAATAACTAATAATTATTGAGCATGTACTATGTACTTGGGCACTATGCTAACTTATTAATTTAATCTTCACAGAAACTCTCTTGAGAAGATCGCTACTATTTTTCTACTTGGAATATGAAAATTCTGATGTTTGGTAGGGATTGTTAATTTGCCCTATTTTTACACTAAAATAGCCATTCAGTCCAATTGAACAAATGTAATATGAAGACTCCGTAGAATAACTTCATAGTTAATTTTTTTTTCTATGACTCCCAAATGTCCCCAAATTACTTAATGTTAAATGTGTTTGGCTGATGTTTAGGGAAAAAAAATTTGTATTTCTGTCCAAAAGTGAATAAGCCATAACTTTAACAAAATAATGTGTGGGAGTCTGTGTTAAATTCTAGTTATAATTGTTAGAATCAGAATCACATTTATATGATTTAAAAGGTTTACCAGATATCAACAAAGATGATTTAATGCCTTATAAGCTGTTGATAACCTTAGAAATGTGTTTTGATCCAGAAGTGATGTTTTCAACATTTTGCATCCTAACCTGGGAGTTTGTTACCTTTTTGGGGTGCTTAACTATATTTTAGTACACTTTTTATTTTTTTGGTTTGTTGGTTTGGTACTAAGTTTTGAACCCCAGGGTCTTGCATGTGCTAAGCATGTGCTTTACCACTGAGCTATAACTCTGGCTTTGGTCATTTTGAATTGTATTTTTTTTCATTCAAAATATTGAGCGATAGGTTTTTTGTTAGTATTTCATATAGAACATCTGATTTTCAGTAATGAATGACTAAAGTTAAGAAGGAGGTAGAAAATACCTGTTTTATTACTTACTCTGCATGGGCTATTTTCTATGTGTAACTTCTAGGTTTTGTTATCCTGTAGGTTTCTTTTGACAATGAAGTAACATTAATTTATATTATCTGCATATGTTGATTTCTCAAACCATATACAGCTTCTTCTAAGTGAAATCTGGAGAGACCTGGAGAGACCTTGCTTCCCCTGCAGTTATTTTTCTCTGTTACTACTTACTTCCGGGCCTGGAGTTGAAATAGATATCTTCTTCATACCTCTTGAGTCCTCTCCCTTTCTCCTCCTAGGAAAAAAACAAACCTATGAAGCTCATGGGAACAGACTATGCTGTTCCAACCAAATCCTTGTTGCTCTCCAGCATCACCCCTTATTTTATACATATGACTCACTGTTGTCTCTTTGACAATGTTCCTGTCAGAGTTCCAGATGATTGCCTTATCTTTAGATAATCCTCACAATACTTTGGCCTCTTTCTTCACTTCTCTTCCAGTCACTTTTCCTCTTTCCAATCTTTAATTCTTTTACTTTCCCTATTTCTTATTTGTCTTTGGCTGCAAGGATAGGTATGTACATTTTAGAGAAAAAATAACACTTTTTCTATGGTTTAATGCAGAATAATATTTATTTTGGGCGGGACATTCCAGATCTAAACTATAATAGTGAGGAATTGAATCAGTATCTTAAAAGAACAGAACTAGGTCAACCAGACTTGAGTATAAGAAAGAATTTAGGTATTTGTTTTTTATTAATAGGCTAAAAAAGAAACTATTCATTATAAAGGAAAGATTTTTCACTTGTTTGCTTCCATTTTCATAAAACCCTATTATACCATTTAAAATTGAATATTTATATTTTAGAATAATAATGGCTGAAATTAATTAAATACATATTAGGCAATATTTTAAGCCCTTTTCAGTGATTTATTCATCTAATCTTCATGGCAACAATATAAGATAGGCACTGTCATTGCTGTTCTCATTTGTACAGGAAAACAACTGGAAGTTAGGTAATTTGCCTAATTTACCAGGGGATAACAGTAAACAAAAGAGGTAACATTGAAGCATTTGCAATATGGATCTAGAATATGTTTTTCTAGCCACTATGTGGATATAACCTTTCTCAAAATCTCAGGTATTGGGTCAAGAGAGTAATTATTGTAAGAAACTCTGATGCTATGACTTAGACTACTTGTTATTTTCTAGGAATAGCTTCTAGTTGTCCTTGGTAATTAGACCTTAACCCTCATGTGATGTACCTCATGCTATGTAAATAGCTCTGCTTGATAAGGGCTAATCCCAGTTTTGGATTAATAGAAATTTAGAACATGAGAGGATCATCCCTTTGATGAACAAATGTCATTTGCAATATGTATTATATTGCCTTCTCTTTGTATTAGGCAACATTTTAGAATAAAAACAATATTACAATTGCTTTTGTCAAGACACTTATAATCTTTGCAAGACTAAAGGACACAAACAACTAGAATACAATATAAAATAGTTGATAAATATATGCTTAATTTGTAAGTAGAGTTGTTTAGAGTAGAAAAAGAATAGGGGTAATTTGAAATTATAAGGAAAGGATTTCTAGAGGAGCACAAAACTGAGGTCTGCCTTATAAGTTATAAATTAGGAAGAAAGAGAGATTAAAAGATTGCCAGATGGAGTAAAACATAAGAATTCAATTGAGGGCTGAGGTTGTAGTTCATTGGTAGAGTACTTGCCTAGCATGTGTGAGGCATTCAGCACCACATAAAAATAAATAAAATAAAGGTATTATATCCATCAGAGAGAGAGGGGGAGAGATAGTTCAGTTGAATTTCCCAAGATTATACAATGAGATGAGAAATCTTATCTAACACCTACTCAAATTCTCTTCTGTTTTGACTCCCTGTTCTCATTCCAAAAATAAATAAAAGTAAAAAAGCAGACTCAATTCTGTCCTGGTTCTCTCACACATTGAAAAACTATGGAACAAACAACTGACTTTTAAAAAATTAATTTCCCTGTTCTTTATGCCATTATATTTCAGCAGGAGTTGCCCTAGTGAGGGTAGATTTTGGCTGCAGGAGCCAGATGTGGGTTGAGCAATGCCTTTGTATGCAGACACAAAGTCCTTTATGTACTGACAGATGGCCACCCCCTCATGTCACCATTGGTGTTCCAACCTGTTTAATTGAAAAGAGTTGGTCTATAATATATGAACTTTTCATTTTTCCTTTGGGAACACATTTCTAATGTTTTCCTGTTTTACATTTTGATATAGATTTAATAAATGAATGGATAGTATTTGATGTCAAAACACAGTATTACTAGTCAAAACCTAAATCTCTTCATGTAGCTCTTAAAAATACTGCCAGAGGCTGGGGATGTGGCTCAAGCGGTAGCGCACTCGCCTCGCATGCGTGCGGCCCGGGTTCGATCCTTAGCATGCACCACATACAAACAAAGATGTTGTGTCCGCCAAAAGCTAAAAAATAAATATTAAAATATTCATTCTCTCTCTCTCTCTCTCTCTCTCTCTCTCTCTCTCTCTCTCTCTCTCTCTCTCCTTAAAAAAAAATACTGCCAGGTCTGACTTTATATGTAGACTATTATATACTGATGAGAGAATTTTTTTAGTATCCCCAATAGGTTAGTAGACAAGATGTATTATTTTAGATTGTGTTAGTAAGATAATAAAGAAGTTTTAAAATGACCTAATATCCTTTCCATAAAATCTATGGTTGCTGCTATACAATATATTTTGAATTATTTACTACTTTGCATTTTTGCTGATGGGAATATGCTACAGGCATATTTTACTTATGAAGTAAACTAATACCAAAATAAGTTTCAAATAAATGCCAAAACACCTCCAAGATACACATTCATTTAGGGCTCTAAAAATCATCTCTTGTATAATACTTGGGAGTAAACAGCTGTTTATGCAAACTCTTATTTAGTACTTTGTAATTCTGGAAGAGTAAGGAAAAGATTTGATCGCTAGAAACAAATTCAAAAAATCTTATAAGCTAGTATATTCTTATGTTATTTTATAGAAAAATAGAAGACATAGCTCTTGTTTTAAAATAACATTTTTCTGTACACCAATTGTTACTCCTGTAATTATACCAGTATCAGATTTTTTTGTATACTTCAATATTTTTACCTGAAAATGGAATTTTTTAAAGGTATCCATCTTGGTTAAAAGTACCTCAACTTATCCTTTATCTTGTTATTATGGTTCATTGTTTCCATAAATAAACAAGTACTTTATATCTTAGAAGGTATATTAAGTATATCACACCAAGTTTCATGTTAAGATCATGGAAAAACAAATTATTCTAAAAGCTGAACATTAATAAATGGTCAGAAAGTGGTTTTTCAGAAAAAGGTACTGAGTATGTTGAGATTTTTAGGTGTAAATGATGTATAACTAGTTCAGTCTGGAAAGCTCCAAGTTTTTTTGGTGCACTTTTATCTTAAAACTTCCATTTAATACAGGGCATAATTTGCCTTCCTGGTCTTCTAATTATTAATTAGATATCAACTGTAGTCAAATGAATAAAAAAACTTTTTTCCTCAGCTACTGATGACTTTTGTGAATGTCACATGAGTTGATATTTTTTTTTAACATCTGAACAAAAATTTATGAAACAGAGATATTTCTTTTGATCAAACACGTCACTGTCCTTAAGCCTTATTGTAGACTCCTCTACTTGCTTCACCTTGTTAAGCCACTTTAGGTCAATTTGGAATTTTTAAAAAATATTTTTTTACTTTTTGATGGATACAATATCTTTACATTTATTTATTTATTTATTTGGTATCAAGAAATTCATTTATTAAACAATTGAATATTTTCTTGACACCAAATACTATACTATATGCAAGTAATTTCATAAACTTTATGAGAGATAAAATACAAACAAGACAATAGGTTTCGTTCCATAGGAGCTTCTAATTTAGTTATATATATAACAATGAGAGAATATTGACAGAGTGGAGGATGGTGAGAATGGTGCCATGACAGCAGTGTTTTTGTACATAATTCTTTAGAAATTTTCCATTTCTTGTATTAATACATTGTACAATCTAAGTTTGTATTTCTCAATTGAATTTAGGGGAAATACTTAGTCTAGGGTTCTTTTCAGGTTCATACCCCTCGCTATGCTTACCATTCTTCCTTTGTTGCAGGCTGCAGGAATTAAATTGCTACCACCCACTGTATTCCATGAGATTTTAGTCCCCTATAAACTGTGCTGCTGAGTGTCCTCATACTCATGTTCTTTCTGGGTTGCTAAAAACAAGTTGAAGTGCCCTTTACTTTTTAAGAGTTTTTAAAATGGTTAATCTTTATAGGGAGGCCTTTGGGGGGTAGCAGATATGTAGAAATTGAAAGTTTATATAAGTGTCAAACTTTTCCACAAACAAAACTCAAATATAGACATACCTCCAATTTTTTCTTATCAATTTTTCTGATTCTCTTATACCTCAGTAACATAAAGTGCAATACTGTCCTTTAGAGAGAACTCATTTTTCAATAGTTAATTACTAATTGTTCAATAACTCTGTGGGTCAGTCCTGTGATGGTAGTCATAAAAGGGACATGATTCTGATTGGTTTATTGATATTGCTGTTTCTCACTGCAATGTGAATAGTGAGTAGAAGTCTAATCCTGAACAACCTCGTGGATAATGCTTGCTCCCTACTGCAGTGATACTCTTACTGGTCCAGATCCTGGCAGAGTCCGAGTGATTTTTTTTTTTTTTTTTTTTTTTTGAGGGAGAATGAAACTATTCCCTTAATGCCATGTTCTTTCAAGAATACTCTAAATTAGGGCTTCTAAGTTGTAGATCTGCATAATCAGCTTCTTCAGTTTATACATGCAACCATATCCAGTGTGCAAGTTAGTCCCAAAAGGTTGAAGACATTTTGCAGAGTCTTTCCACCAATCAACCCTAAGTCCTCCTCTCTTTTCAAGGGTGAGACACTATTCTTTAACCATTTGAAATACAAAGGGTTTTAACTTTATATTTAAAGTTATAAAGTAATTGACTTAGGAGCATCTGCTTTAGTTATTCTCTACTGCCCAAATGAAAGAGCAATTGTAAACTTCTCTTCTAAAGAAGAAAGAAACCACACTTTTAATCTCTAGTTAAACATCTTCCTAATAGGACATTTCACTACACTTAAAAAGTTTTAAAGTCTTATAACACAGTGTTTTTTTTGGTCTCTAGTTTGACTTCATTCTGAGTCAAAAATACCACAAACTTGCAAATGATACTAACATTATTACAGTAGACTATGTAATCTTTATCTGAAATGCTTGGGACCAGAATTATTTCAGACTTTGTAGCTTTTCAGATTTTAGGATATTTGTATAGTCTTTATCAGTTGAGCATCTCTACTCCAAAAATCCAAAGTCTGAAATGCTTCAAAATCCAAAACATTTTTTTCAGAGTATTGAACCCATAGGTGTTATACCACTGAGCTGCATCTCCAGCCCTTTTTATTTTATTTTTGTTTATTTATTTAGAGGGAGAGGGGGAGAGGGAGAGGAGAGAGAGAGAGAGAGAGAGAGAGAGAGAGAGAGAGAGAGAGAGAGAGAGAGATTTTTAATATTTATTTTTCAGTTTTTGGTGGACACAGCATCTTTATTTTATTTTTATGTGGTGCTGAGGATCGAACCCAGCGCCCTGCGCATGCTAGGCAAGTGCGTTACGGCTTGAGCCACATCCCCAGCCCCCTTTTTATTTTTTTATTTTGAGGTAGGATCTCACTAATTTACCCAGGCTGGGCTTGAACTTGTAATCCTCCTGCCTCAGCCTCCTGAGCAGCTGGGCTTACAGGCATGCACTGATGCACCTGGCCAAAATCCAAAGCTTTTTGAGTATAATGCCTGTGTTCAAAATTAGGGATGTTCAACCTGTACCATCATCAACTCTGTAATGACCAACATTAACATTTATTGAATGTTGGCTTTGTACCAGGCTAAGTGCTTTATATGTACTAAATTGTAAGGATAAAATAATAATTAATTGAGGGCTGGGGTTGTGACTTAGTGGTAGAGCATACTCACCTAACATCTATGAGGCACTGGGTTTGATCCTCAGCACCATATAAAAATAAATAAACAAAATAAAGGTATTGTGTCCATCTACAACTAAAAAAATTTAAAAAATAATAATTAATTTGAAGTGTATTGTTCCAATTTTACAGATGAAGACACTGAAACTTAATTTGCCTCAAAACAGACTATTAGTAAGTTGTAGAAACAGGCTCAAACCACACCTGTCCTCTGCCTTTTATGTTTGTTAATTGCCTTTAAGTTTACTATCACATAGGTAAATTCCTAGCATTATAAAATTATCATTTGAGGGGCTGTGGCTGTGGCTCAGTGGTAATGCACTTGCCTGGCATGTGTGAGGCACTGGGTTTTATTCTCAGCATTGCATATAAATAAATAAAAAAAAGGTCTCTCAACAGCTAAAAAAATTTTTAAAAAAAAATATCATTTGAGTGATAACATTAAATGATATACCATCAGTAATAAGTCATGTGGATATTATGTACCCCCTAATATGATGAGATGAGAAAGGGTACATTTCTTATGTGAAATTCTTCCTCAGAATTCATAACCTCAGTCTAACTGTGACAAGACATCAAATGAACCCAAGTTGAGGGACATTTACAAAACACCTGACCAACTCTTCAAAAGCTGCAAGGTCATAACAGACCAAAAAGACTGAGAAACTGTCAGATTGGAAGAGGCTAAGGAAACATGATGAGTAAGTGTAAGTGATATACTAGATTGGAACCTTGGACAGAAGAAGGACATTAATGGGAAAATATTCTTTTTAAATAGAATGTTAATTGAATTATTATTTGGAGCAACCAAGGAAATATAGATTGGTTATATTTATCTACTTTCCTTTTAGCACTGGGAATTGAAGTTAGGGCCTGTGAATGCTAGGCAAGCTCTAAAACTGAGCTACTTCCCCAGGCCTAGTTTTACTATTTTATTATGAGGGCAAAGTTACTGGTCCTAGTGATAATTCTTAGCCTTAAGTTCAGAAGAGAAATTAGGATAAGGAAAAAAACTTACTTTGTTGGCATGAGGACTTACCATTATAGATAAATAATTAGAATATGGTTAGGAAATCTAATCAAACCCATAGCCTGATTTAATATCCTTTTTCTCTAAAGTTTAAAAAGAAAAGCTTCTAGAACTTATGTGGAGGAAACATTAGTCTAAATAAAAGAAGTCTTGTTCCCACAGAGAAGGCTTTGTCTTCTTGTGTCCCCTGAAAGGGAATTAAATCAGCATGACTTTTGCATCTCATGTATTTTTTTTTTCCATAGGAAGAAATGTGCTTTTTGGAGTATAGAGAGAAATACAGAACTTTTAACTTTTTTTCCCTCCCTGGATAAAATTTCCACTCAAAATATCTAAATTTTTCAATCCCAGAGAGAGATTTGAACTTGAAATTTTTCTAGATTTCCTGTGAAAAGGGACACATGTGTTTCAGCTTTAATTATTATGACAAAATATGTAGGATTAAATCAAAATTATGAATTTCATTTTTAAGGTTCTGCATAGATTAATTCTTAACACACATTCTGTGTATTTCATCAATTTGGTTTTTTAAAGTTGAATTGAAAATTTAACATATATAAAAGCATAAAATCACACATATTAATAGAGTATCATGTGATGTTTCAGTACATATATACATTGTGTAATGTTTAAGTCAGGTTAAACATATTTATCTCCTTAAACATTTAGCATTTCTTTATGGTAAAAATATTAAAAATCCTTTCTTCTAGCTTTTTGAAATATACAGTACATAATTTTTCTCTATAGTCATACTACTGTCCAATGGCATACCAGAACTCCTTCCTCTTATCTATAATTTAGTAACCATTGCTCAACCTTTTCCTGTTCCTTCTTCTCTGCTACATTTCCCAATCTCTGGTAACCACCATTTTACTCTCAACTTCTATAAGATCACTTTTTTTTTAATCTTCCACATATGAGTAAGATCATGTAGTACTTTCTTTGCCTGGCTTATTTTACTTAACATAATGATCTCCAGTTCCATCGATGTTATTTCAGATAACAAAATTTCATTATTTTTAATGACTGAATAGTATCTTTTGTGTGTATTTCTTCATCAGTTGGTGTGGACAGTTAGGTTGTTTGCACTTCTTGGTTATTGTGAATAGTGTTGCAATAAACATGGGAGTACAGAGGTCTCTTCAATATACTGATTTCATTTCCTTTAGATATATACCCAGCTGTATGCTGAATATATAATCCCAGTGGCTTGGGAGTCTGAGGCAGGAGTATCACAAGTTCAAAGCCATCCTTAGCAATGTAGTGAGGCCCTGAGCAACTTAGTTAGATCCTTTCTCAAAATTAAAAATAAAAAGGATAAGTGCCGTTGGGTTCAATCTTTGGTACAAAAAAAAAAAAAAAAAAAAGATATGTACCCAATAAAGGAATTGCTGCTGGATTATGTGGTGGTTCTATTTTTAATTTTTTGAGGATCCACCATACTGTTTTTCATAATGACTATATTAATTTGTATTCCTACCAACAGTTTTCCTGGATTACCTCCAGTGGATTTTTCAAGCTTCCTGTTGTGTTTATAAATTAAATTGGTTTCCAGGGAATATAAATTACTAGTATCTGTTGGGGTTGGGGTTATGGCTCACTGGTAGAGTGCTCGCCTTGCATGTGCAGGACCCTGGGTTCGATCCTCAGCACCACAAAAATTAAATAAAAAAGTTATTGTGTATAACTATACAAAAAATAAAAATATATAAAAAATTACTAGTATCTGTAATTAAAACTATTAATTTTCAATTAATAGTATTCTTTTATTTTGATTCTAACAATAGGTAGATAAGGATGATTATCTACCAAATTACAGATAAGAAATAATAATAAAAGCAAGATTACATCATTAGCCCAGGCTTCAATGACCATTAACTACCAGAATAAGGAGAGTCAATTCAAAGTCTTCTAACATGATATTCCATATTCTTTTACTAAGTTAAAGTCCCATGGCATTCAGAACTGGGTTAGTATATTCCCCAGTGCTATAGATCAGGGAGGCACAGGAAAAGTATTGATGGTTCATTTTTCTATGGAGACATTTTATTACATTGGATAGATTTTCAATACCTTCAAGTTTGCTTTATTCTAAAAAGTATATGGGGAGGACATAGATATATTTTTCATGTTGATGAAAACACAGCTGGGTGTAGTGGTGCAGGTGTAATCCCAGTGGCTCAGGAGGCTGAGGCAGGAGGATCACGAGTTCAAAGCCAGCCTCAGCAAAAGCGAGGTGCTAAGCAACTCAATGAGACCCTGTCTCTAAATAAAATTCAAAATAGGGCTTAGGATGTGGCTCAGTGGTTGAGTGCCTCTGAGTTCAATCCCTAGTACCACTCCCATCCCCCCGAAAAAGAAAATAAAATACAGTTTATGTTGTCAGTAACATACCCCCCCTTTTTCCAATTTCCAACACATACACTATGACCATTTAATTAATTTTTACTTTTGCTTGTCTTAAGTGGATATTTTAAAAGTTCAGCAATTGAAGGGTCGTGACTCAGTGGTAGAGCGCTTTTAGAATGCTTGCCTAGCATGCATGAGGCACTGGGTTCAGTTCCCAGCACCACATACAAATAAATAAAAAAATAAAGGTCCATCAACAACTAAAAAATTAAAAATAGTTCAGCAATTGAATAAAATGTCCACCAAAATAGATATTATAGATATTTGAAGGAAATATTAGCTTTATTGGCTGACTTATTTGTCTAAAGAAGCTGCATGATTCAGGAGAGGCAGCGGAGGAACAGAAGGAAATTAACATTAATGAACACCATTAAACTTCCATGCTCAAAGCTTTACACATATAACTTTTCTTCTTGAAACAACTCATTCATCTTTCTCTTAGAGGCTATGTTACTTAGCAACAAGGCATAACTAGTAAATGGCAGAATTTAGATTCAAGCCTAGATCTCTCCGGCTCCGAGGCTCTTCCCACTACACCCTGAAATAGAATGAGCAAAATTAGATATGGCAGTATGCACATCTCAATATGAAATGCAGGGCTCCGTGTGGGTGAGCATGAATCAACAACTTAGGTACTAACCCATGGAAATTTAAACCTAGAAATCAGTTTGAGCTACAATGAAAATAAATGTTTCATAGAAGGTAAAGTGAAGTTATGAAAGTATATATAGAGAATCACTTGAAATGAAAAGGTAGAAATTAGGACATTATAATTATTAAAGATGAGTTCATGGTTTGAAGTGTCAGAATGTTTGATTTGCTGGGCTTTAAATCATAGCCATTTGACATATATGAGGTCTGAAAGCATGTGTCATGGACCTAGTATTTGGGTGGGAAGTGGGAGGCAGGGTAACTGGGACTAGAAGCCAGGCATTGAGAAACTAGGACAATAGTTGTAATTCAGTCATAGAGAACATAGAGGTCTAAGGTCAAAGGAACTAGCAGCAAATGGGGCTTGATGATCCACTACTGGGGCTGAATGCCTTAAATACCCTTTTCTTAGGTCAGGCTTGATACCAAATTAATGGTTCAGCACTAAAGCTGGAGGTAGAAATTAAGTAATTTTATCAGTCAAGTATAAGGATATAAAAATAGAGTAAAATAAGTACAGTGCTGTTTTTCCAGTTAATGTAGTACAGTAATTCCCCATTATGGTCTCCAGACCAACAATATCAGCATAACCTGGAAACTGGTTAGAAATGCAAATTCCTGAGCCCAATCCAGAACTATTAAATCAAAAACTTCAGAATAGGGCCCAGCAATGAGTGTTTCAACAAGCCCTGCAGAAGATTCTGTTGCATGTTAATGTGTCAGAACCACTGATCTAGTGGACATTATGTTGTCCCCCAAAACCTAAGGTTGACTTACATACGAAAGAAAATCAGAAGAAAAAAGAGGAGGTTGATGGAGCAGTCCAACCTCTATTTTTCGCTTATATGAGTATTATATAAGCTAACAAGGCCCATTTGGCAGGGCCATCATAGATTAATCAAATCTACTAATAGGGGTTAAGCAAAATAGATTTTTCTTTGAGGGGTAATATTTTTTTTTCTTTTAAGATACTTTTAAATGTGGGCTTTTCTTACTTTAAAAAGCAAACCCAATAGATCTGTGTCTTCTAAGATCTATTGCCCATCATGCACCACTCATTAAATGTCCATTTTGTTCATGTAAAATGAATATCCCATTTCCAGTATTCTGAGAGGTCTATTTAAACATGACATAAAGTATCAAGTTTAAGTGCATGGAAAATATTAAATGGGCTAAAATGAAAACAAATTTTGTACTTAGAAGTCATCATGAGTTATGAAGAAAGTATATGTAGATTTTTGGAGCCAGATCATACAGTCATTAAACAAAGTTTGCAAGCCTATTACATGCAAGGTGTTATGCCACACACTGGGAATGCAGCAGGGGATGAAACACACACACATACACACACACCCTGATTCCACAGAGCTGACATTCTAGTTGGGGAGAGAGATTATAAACAAGAAATAAAGTCGGAATTGTTTTGAGACAGAGCAGAAGCAATGTCTCATTTCTTTGGCAATTATGTTTTTAATCTCTCATTTATTAGAATATTTAAATGACTACTGAGAAGATTAACATAAAAACTCATTTATTAGAATATTTAAATGACTACTGAGAAGATTAACATACCTTCTTTTGGAGGTACTGCAAATTTATTAAATGAATTAAACACATTAAATTCTTCTGACTTGCTTTTATTAAGTTCATAGAAGTAATCAATAAATAAGAAGAGAGAAAAAATACTGTTAGAAGACAAATACCCAGTTTCTTATTCTGCCTACCATTGACTATGTTATCTTGAAAACTGAGTCCATTTATGTTCCTGAAGCTCTATCAATGGAGAATATTCAAAGTATTTATATTTTACTATATGTAGTGCTCCTACTGTTTGGAAGGCACTTAAATATTTAATTTTAATCCTCACAACCTTTTGAAACAAGGATTATTACTCTTTTTTTTCAAATGTAGAAATAACTTGTTAAGTGGACATTATGTTGTCCCCCAAAACCTAAGGTTGACTTACACATTTAAACAACTTGTTGTTTCTACATTTGAAAAAAAAATCAGCCAGAAAGTAATAAAACTGAGATTTATGAAAGTCATACAAAAATTGAAAAGATTACATTAAATAACTTGTGAATATCATGCTGTGTACTTTATTTATAATCCATACTAGTGCCTCCTGAGCACTCTACTCCCTATACAGTTCAGAATTTGGGTATTAAAAAAGGGCTTGATCTTTAGTACTATCAATATCAACATTTAAGGTTAAGCAGGTTGTTTGCTAATCTGAAAATTAAGCCACCGCTTATGCTGTCATTTCTGTGAGAAAATGAGTTCTAAATTCTACACCTTAAGTTAAATTGTTGGAACAGAGTATATGCACAAACCGGGTATTAATAATTACACTTTCATCAAGTAAAACTTTCATATTGGTCACAAATTCAAACGTCAACATATTTGAGAAGCAGCTTCTTATCTAGATGATACCTGGTCCCCATGTTAATCTCTACATTTTCTTTTCAAAATGACTTTTTGAAATTCAGAAATCTCTATAAAAATAATGGGATCATTGAGTAGTTTTGAGAATTCTTCTGGCTGTGTTTCTTCTGTTAAAAAAAATTGAAAGAATTAAGTAATAACTTTTCTGGTTGAATTAAGTTAGAATTCCCAAGTTTGGGCACTGGAAATATGATATTTTTTATTCTTTTACCTTTAAGTTCTACTTTTGGCTTTTCAAGAAAATTTATAAATTTGATTTTGGTAAGATCAGTTATCAGAAAATATTTTTGCAATTAGATAATACTCTTTTCTGAGTATTAAGAATTTCTGTCTGAATACGGATTTCCTCTAAACATATTTTAGACTATTTGTCCTAAAAAATACAAGGAATGTTTAGCATAATAGCCCAATGTTTCAACAATAAAGCTATCCTTTTTTCTTTCAGAAAAGGAGCTTTGCTTGTTGCATAATAGTCTTTTCCATGACTGTAGACAGAGAAACAGACGATCTTTTGCCAAAATGTCCAATTATTGAGTTTCTTTCATAACAAAAAAGAAAGCTATTTTTTTCATTACTTTCACTAAACCAGGTCACAAACATGAAGTTAGAATTGTTAATAATTTTTCATTTTGTTTACCTTCCCATGTAAAAACATTTTCTAGTGAGAAAAGTTTTTCTTAGCTACCTCTTAAAATTTATTTTGAATGTGTCTGAGAGTTTATAATTAGCAATTTTGTATTGATTTCAGACTGTATCCACAGGGAACTTAGCTGTGCACTGCTGAGTTCCCTGTGGTTGCAGTCTTTAATTCTCATAATAGCCCTACAAAGTTTGGAATAATTATCTTCATTTTACAAATGAGAATACTGAAGCTAAGAGAAAAAAGTACTTGTGTCAACTAGATTCTAGCGGACTAGACTATGAACCAAACTCTGTCTCTTTAGACTATTTTTCCCCCCTTAAATCCTGATACCTTCCTTTCTGCATTTCACTCTTCCAACCTATTCAATATGATTATAAAATAATGGAAATTCTGAACATTCTCCACCCAAACAGAACAGAACCTTTAAAAATTAGTTTGACTAGTATTTTTGTTACATAAATATGTGCCATATCTTGAGATGATACACTTTTGAGGTTCCTTTTGAGAAATTAATATCTATTTATTTATATATGTTTGAGAATGAAGTTTGGGGATTTTTCTTTAATTTTGTTTATTAATTTTTTTCTTTTGATATTGGAGATTGAGCCCAACCCAGGGCCTCCTACATGCTAAGCATATATTCTACCATGGAACAACACCCTTAGCCTCAGGAAGTATTTTTTTTAATTGCTAAGACCTTGCAATATTTGTTCATACCCATGAGTGTATAAATTATATAACATTGACATGGTAAGAAAATATGAGAATCCTGTTTTGATATAATTTAAGAAATGTGTAGAATGTGTTTATTTATACTTAGTGTGGTATATGCATTTGCTTTTTTAAAAAATATTTTTTTAAGTTGCAGATAGACACAGTACCTTTATTTTATTTATTTATTTTTATGTGGTGCTGAGGATTGAACTCAGTGCCTCACACATGCAAGGCCACAACCCCAGCCCTGCATTTGCTTTTTATTTCTTTAATTTTTTTTGTAGTTGTAGATGGACAGCATGGCTTTATTTTATTTATTTTTATGTGGTGCTGAGGATTGAACCTAGTGCCTCACATGTGCTAGGCAAGTACTCTGTCACTGAGCTTCAGCCCCAGCCCTCCTGCATTTGCTTTTTAATGAATATTCTATATTCTTCTTTGTGACATAATTCTATATACTATGTTAGTACTTTACTATAAACTCACATTTTGAAGAAGTGATACCAGGTGAGCAAATTATATCTTAAAATTTTTGTTAGCTGATCTCAGTAGTATAGATTTCTGGTTTTTATTCAAAATCCAGTTCTGCACCCTTATTTTCCACATATGAAGCTGTGAATCTTTGGTTCTTTTATTTCGAATCTATGGTTAAGCATAAGTGATATGTTAACAGGCCTTTTTTTGATTTTGTTTTTGCATTGCATATATATCATTGACCTTTGCTTCAGAAAGAATTCAACAGTCTTTAACAGAGGGAGATCATGAAAGGGGGTGCTGTAAAGGCTTTATTCTATAAAAGGAGTCACACAGGCAAAGCTTTATGTTTGCTGAGTGATTTAATTCTTATACATGCAGAAACTTATACATGAGTAACATCTCCACAACCAAACTTTCCCACTCTGTGTCATTCATACATGTATACATATATCTACATATATGTAGATATATAGATACAGGTGTAGATATAGATTAGATATATAGATACAGACAGATACTTTTTTTTTTTTTTTTTAGTATTGGGGGTTGAACTCAGAGGCACTCACCCACTGAGCCATGTCACCAGCCCTATTTTATATTTTATTAGAAACAGGGTCTCACTGAGTTGCTTAGTGCCTTGCCATTGCTGAGGCTGGGTTTGAACTCGTGATCCTCATTCCTTAGCCTCCGAGCCACTGGGATTACAGGCATGTGCCACTGTGCAACTATGCTTTTTTTTTTAAAGACAGGAAATCACCTCCTTTCCTGTTATTTTAAAATCTACCCTGGAAAGACTGAAGCATGGTATCCAGACTCAGACAATAGCTTTATCTGGATTCATGAAGTTAGTCTTGGATTTTTTTTTCTCAAATAGACAACTAAGGAACACATTATCCAGGGAGAAAGATGCCTGCTTACATCAGACCTTTTAATGCCCAGAACGGATTTTTTAAGGAAAAGTCCCTGATAGGGCAAGACACTACTTTGGAACATTGACTATGTTAGGGCTATGAGATATTACTAAGTGATTCTGTATTCCAAGGTAATATCTTTTACTTACAGATGGTGAATTAGGCAAACACCATCATTAGAAGTAACTGTTTATCCTCTTGTATACTGAATAATATCTTTTAGGGAATGAGGAGCTAACATGTTTTGATTAACATCTAAAAAGCCTTAGAAATGGGCTAATGAAATGTTCTTAGCCATTCTTTGAAACAATATGATATCCTTTGTAATTTTTTTATAGCATAAAGGGACTTAAATTAACTGTTTCTTTCTTATTTTGTAATAAGATATTCTTTTTTAAAATATATTTTTTATTTTTTCTAATTAGTTATACATGACAGGAGAATGCATTTTGACAAATCATACATAAATAGAGTAAAACTTCTCATTTGTCTCATTGTAAACTATGTAGAGTTACACAGTTAATCATATATACACATAGGGTAGTAATGTCCTATTCTTTCTTCTGTCTTTCTTACCCTCATGCTCCCTCCTCTCCTTTCACTCCCCTCTATCTTATCCAAAGTACCTCTATTCTTTTCCCCCTCTTATTGTGAATTAGCATATGCATATAAGAGAAAATGTTCTTTGGGATTGACTTATTCTGCGTAGCATAATATTCTCCATCTCCATCCATTTACTGGCTAATGCCGTAATTGCATTCTTCTTTAAGGCTAAGTAACATTCCATTGTGTATATATACCAGTTTCCTTATCCATTCATCTGTTGAAGAGCACCTAGGTTGATTCCATAATTTAGCTATTGTGAATCAAGCTGCTATAAATATTGATGTGGCTGCATCACTATAGTATGTTGTTTTTAAGACCTTTAGGTATAAACCTAGGAGGGGAATGATGGGGTCAAATGGTGGTTTCATTCCCAGTTTTCTTAGGAATCTCCATACTTCTTTCCTTAGTGGTTGCACCAATTTGCAGTTCCTTTTCTTCCACATCCTCGCCAACATTTATTGTTGCTTGTATTCTTGAAGTTTGCCATTCTGACTGAAGTGAGATGGAATCTCAGTGTAGTTTTGATTTGCATTTCGCTAATTGCTAGAGATCTTGAACATTTTTTTCATATGTTTGTTGATTGATTGTATTTCTTTTTCTATGATTATATATCTTCTTGCCCATTTATCAATTGGGTTGTAATAAGATGTTCTTGTACTTCATATTTGATGAATATAAATTTACTTTGCCAGATCTTTTAGTACTTTGGAGCATACTTGTGTGAGACTCTGCATTATGTATGTGTGTAGGATTTCTTTTGTGCAGTTGCTTAATAGACATGCTTGGTAAATTTCTGTTACATTTAAAAAATCAAATGCTTATCTTCTATATGATCAGTACAAAGTTTAATTAAGCTTTTTAAAAATATTTTTTAAATATTTATTTTTTAGTTGTAGTTGGATACAATATCTTTATTTTTATGTGGTGCTGAAGATCGAACTTAATTAAGCTTTAATATAGCTTAAATGTAAAAATATTTTGAGTTTGTGTCTCTGAGAACCTTTGACTTTGTTAGGCAGATGTTGCTCTTCGAGCAGTAACCTTGCTCAGATCTTGTTAGGGAAAACCTGAAATTTACTTGGCAGCAAGTAAATTTACCTGGCAGGTGTTTATTCTGGACTAAACAGAAAAAGTATCACTAAAGTCAACACCTGTATAGATGGTAATGGTGATGCTTGGGATCTACAGAATGTGAAAAGTCTGGCTTGCTATAAATAAACCTGACTCACTGACTGTAGACAATAGCTTTATCATCTCTGAATTCTCTCAATAGTAAAATGAGGATTATGACCCTGATAGTAGGGAATTACCTTGAAGATTAGAGAGAATGTGTATTTACCAACACAGCCCTCAATAAAGGGGACACATTATTATTATTATCATCATTATTATATTACTTCTGCTTTTACATGACTCCATTTTACATTTTCTGTAAAATTAGTTGTTTGCCAAGAAATTACATGACCCAATACACTACTCAACTTTTAATAGGACTAGAGAATTTAATAGGTGATTCCTTAGGATAAAAGGCATTAAGATGTGGTAAGTATTATTATATAAGCCTAGCTTTCTTTCTTTTTTGGACTGATTTTATTTGATTAAAGCTCTAAGAACTGGGTGTTTTTTTTTCTATTTTTCTATACAGAAGCACATCCTAAGTTAAATTAATAATAATAATAAACCTTAAGTTTATACACTACAAATAGAATACATATGCTTTAAAGTTGTGTTATTTCCATTCAATGCTAGGTTACAAAAACTCTCAAATTTAGAACTTCTATTTTTAGTACAGAAATAGAAGCATATGAGGGTAGGGATAGGGGATTGCTTTAACTGATGCATAAAATCTGTGTGTTAACAATTTTAACTTGGGCTCCTGAACTAAAATTAACAATACCATAGGATCTCTTTATTATGAGCTACAGCTCTAAGAAAAATTATTTTTAAAAGCAGTTTCAATTTAAGAATTTTCTCTTATTCAATATGGCTGGTGCCAGAATATAATCAGATGAAATCTAAAATTTTGAAGTCCAGAATGAGCATATAAAGAAAGGTCACTATTGGAAAAAAAAGGAAAGTACTGTAATTTTTCTGATATTATAATAATTTGTGTTGCCCTTTATCTTTATTTCCCCTAACAGTGCTTAATTCTAAAATTTAGTTAATATAAATATTGAACATTTGTATTTATTAAGTGCCTCAACAAACCAGGCATTATCTTTTATATTCTTTCTGAGGGTACCAAGATGGCTCATACAAGGTCCTTGGACTAAGGAAATTTACTTAATAAGGTGTAATAACAGTTTGTTACAGTACTTGATCCCTATATTTATGCTAGGTCTTTCTAAAATTTTTTACTTGAGATGAACACAATATCTTTATTTATTTTTATGTGGTTCTGAGTATTGAACCTAGTGCCTCACACTTGCGTGGGAAGCACTCTACCACTGAGCCCTAGACCCAGCCCTTAAGCTAGGTCTTAATGATAAGAAAACTGCATAATATGCCCATTTCCTCATGGCTTTTACAATCTAACTAATCTAAATAAGACAGCATAGTGTAAGAATATAGAGCAAATCACATTAGGATCAAAATGTCCGACATGGAGAATATATAGTCAGGAAGCTGAAAGATCCCTATGGACCAGTTAGAGAAAAGTTTCATGGAAAGCCAAGAAAATTTTAGAGATAAAGAGGAAGAGAGATATTATATTAGGAATGATTGTGAAAGAAATAAAAATACTAAGAAATATTGGAAAGAATTTTTTTTTTTTGGTACTGGGATTGAACCTAGGGAACTTAACCACTGAGCCATATATATTCCTTGCCTTTTCTACTTATTGACTTATTTTATTTTGAGACAGGATCTTGTGAAGTTGCTCAGGGACTCTCTAAGCTACTGAGACTGGCTTTGAACTTGTGATTCTCCTGCTTCAACCTCCTTAGTTACTGGTACTACAGGTGTGCATCAGTGCACCCAGCTGGAAAGAAAATTTGACTGAAATTGGTGATATATTAGATATGAGTGGATGATCATAAAGAGCATGGAATAGAATTAGAGGAATTGAAAAGGACACCAAAGATTTAGATTTTAATGATTGAAAAGAAATGGTGTTCTTGTTATAATGGATATGTAAGAAAATATTTAAGTAGGAGTAGATGGAATACTAAATAAAATATTTCTTACTTTACGTGCTTTGTCCTTTTTTTTGATTGGTAATCTAAAATTTTTATATAGACTAAATAAAACAATAGAAGTCTCCCTTCTAGTCACATTTACTTAATTGTGAATTCCACTTTAATTACTAGAACTACTATTTAAATATATCCTATGCCCCAAATAGAGAATTATGTCAAGTTTGTAGTATCTAAAGGGATATTAGTTGACATATTCACTAAGATCTTGGTCTCAATATTTTTGAGCTAGAAGCATGGTGAGGTTTAGGTGGCATTTCTTCTTTCCCCCAGATTGGGATGGAGGCTAATAAAACTGTGGGATAATCCAGAAAAGAAATACAGTAGTCATATAAGTTCTGGTCCCTAGCACTTACTAAACAAAGATTTGTAAGCATGGAGAACTTCAATTTTTCCATTGAATCCTTTATCATTTTTTAAAACTACCCAAGTAGGTAGGATTCATTGTTACACATGATTAGTTATTAGTAACATATTGTATTATATAATCATGAAGTTTTTCAATTTCCAATGTAAAATAAAAATCACTCTTACAGCAAATAGAATCTAGTTGAAACTCTTTGCTACATTAAGATCATCTGTATTAAAAGAAAAAAAAAGATCATCTGTATTGAGATACTAGATGATAAAACTTTCAAACCACTTTACTTTTGGTCATTGTCTTTGCTTCTATTTGCAGTTCTGGGAATTGCCAGTGCAGAGTGGGTGTCACCGGCCCTACATGTAACCAATGCCAAGATGGATTTTATGGCTTTAGTAAGAATGGCTGCTTGCCCTGTCAATGCAATAATCGATCTGCCAGTTGTGATTCTCTCACAGGTACATATTTTCCTTAATTTTGTCATATAACTATTTCATTTTTTAAATTTTGAAATATTTCAGTGTATGTTGATTCTTCTCAAATTGTTAATAAAGGTCTTTTCTTTTCTAAGTAGGATATAATAGGTCATAGCAAACCAAACTCTTTTATAACGTCTTGGAGAAAATATATTAATTTCAAAAATCATATTGATTGGAGAGCTGTTGAAGCAAGGAAAGCTACATGAACTAAAATTCCAGAAATGACAGAACACTTTGAAACTCTTCCTAAGTAAGCTGATCACCAGATACTCTGTGAAAATCCAGTGTAAATGAATTGACCACAAGGTGCCATGATACCAAAGAAAGATGTGGGCAAGTCTAAGATTTCGGAGTGTAATTTATTGGAGACTTACTGACAGAAGCAGAGTCGGGGTGGCAGCAAGACTGAAAATTGGGTCAGAGGGTAGAAGCTAACATAGTAGTCAGGACGAAATTAACTTCATCTAAGCTGGAATGTACCTGGTTTATCTTAAGCTAGCATCAAAGATGTCAGGCACATTCCCTGTGTTGATGGTGCCAGGATCCAGTTGTAAAACTCCACATACTCCTCTAATGGCTTTGTATATCTGTAGTGTGCTAGGATACCATGCAAGGAAACAAGCTATGGTTACTCAGGAACACTCATGGCAGTTATGACTGACGATGGCTGCAGTCAGATCAAGCTGGATCCTTATACTAGGCATTTTCTTTCTTTCTTTCTTTTTTTTTTAAAACAAAGAAACCTGTCCATTTTATTTTATTTTTTAATATTTATTTTTCAGTTTTCGGTGGACTCAACATCTTTATTTTATGTGGTGCTGAGGATCGAACCCAGCGCCTGTGCATGCCAGGCGAGCGTGCTACCGCTTGAGCCACCTCCCCAGCCCTAGGCATTTTCTTTCCAGGAAACACTTGCTGATTCTGGGTATAGACTAGAAAGATAGATTTGGTCTAAGTAAAGTCTTTCTCCTTGAGGAAAGTTACAAGAAGTACATTAGGCAATCATTTGGGGCTTGTATGCTGGTTGGAAATTAGAGGGACCCTAAACAAAAGGCTAGTTTTCCCACAGAACATTAGCTGACTATGCAGGAGATAGAAGGGTGGGCTATAAGATAGAAAGTAATATCAGTTTTGTGTTAAGGAGACAAAATCCTTTTAGTAATGTCAGTTTTGTGTTAAGGAGACAAAAATCCTTTTAGTAGATAGGCATGGTGATGCATACCTGTAATCCTAGCTACTTGGAAGACTGAGGCAGGAGGATAGCAACTACAATATATGACCATCTCTTTTTTAAAACATTGCCAGATTGAAGATGCATGGGACCTAGGCTCAAACCAACAAAGGTCAGTACTAAACCTTTTAGGGCTAAGGAGATGAAGGACTGCTATGTTCTCGGTCAAAAGGGCCAGGACAAACAAAGTGATGAACCAGAGGTGAAATGACTCATGCTAAAACTCCATTCATTTTCAACCCACTTTAATTTCTGATTGAATTATGGTGATCCTTTCCTTATGTTTGCCTAACAGAGGAAAGAAGGACCCTTTGGTTCTTTTATACCATATTTGGCATCTGATAAAAAAGTACTAGAGAATGTAGAGACAGGAAAATGTGATAAAATACAAATAATGGAAGAGGAACCATAAATAATCCAGATTTAGAGTTAGCATACAAAAACTTTAAAATAACTAAAATTAATATTTATGAATATAGAAGATACGTTAGAAAAAATGGGTGTAAAGGAGTAAAATTTCAATTCAGTATTACACTCTGTTTAAAAAAAAAAAAATCAAATGCCAGGTGCGGTGTTACATACCTGTAATCCCAGCAGCCCGGGAGGATGAGGCAGGAGTATGGTGAGTTGAGTTAAAAGTCAGCCCGAGCAGTGGCAAGGTGCTAAGCAACTCACTGAGACCCTGTCTCTAAATAAAATTCAAATAGGGCTGGGGATGTGGCTCAGTGGTTGAGTGCCCCTCAATATAATCCCCAGTATCATCCCCCCTGCAAAATCAAATGGACAATCTAGAACTGAAAATTAAAATATCTGAAATTAATCACTCATTGCATGTGTTTAAATGCAGATTGTACACAGTGAAGACAGGTTTGTAGGCCCAAATGCAGTGCAATTAAAAATACCCAAACTGAGGTATTTAGAGAAAATACAATGAAAAGAACAAAGCAGAAAAGACATGTGGGACACAGCCAAAAGGTCTAACAAAATAGTGGGAGACCCAGAAATGGAGGAAAGATGTTGCATCAAAGCAGAATCTCAAAATATGACCAAGAATTTTCCAAACAAATGAAAGACATCAGCCCACAGATTCAGAAGACTCAGCAAACCCTACACAGTATAAAAACAAAGAAAACCACATTTAGGCAAACTTAGTCACTGTTAAAAACTAAAGACAATTAACTTCTGATTTCCAATTTTCCTAGATGTAAGAATTAGAAGCACTTCCTTAAAAATATTTTTACTACCAACCAAAAAAATCAGAGCACACTAATCTGACAAGTACTACAATTATTTTGATGAGAACAGAGTAGCAAAATGTTTGAAATTGAAAATACCCTGGAAAAAGCTGTTTGAAAGCTCATTCTTAATTCTAATCCTGTACTTTCTAGTGAAGCATATGTAAGGAAATTGATTTAGAAGAAATTGTGCTATATTTTTTTTCTTTTTATATGATGTTCCCTGTCTACTTGCCAGTAATGTCTTGTGCTGTTCTTTTCCTTTTCTCTGTGATGCAGGCACACTGGCTTTTATTTCTAAAACAATCTGTATTCCCTTGTCCCAGGGTTCTTATACATGATCTTTCCTCTGACTAGAATGATTGTTCTGATCTGCCTCTACCTGGGCCCCCTTTCCTTATTAAGTCATAATCCTCCTTCAGGTCTTCAATGAAAGGTCACTTTATTAGAAGGCAATTCCTGATGCTCTCTGCTAAATGAAAACTTCCCTATTGTATATTCTCATATATACTTATTCTTTATTTTCTTAGCACTTATCACAATTTTTTATTATATATTTATTATTTGTGGTTGTGAGTTGCATATGGCTCACTGCATTCTTAAATTCCAAGAGGGCAAGAACAATATCAGTTTTGTTCCACATTCTACATGCAATCTCCAGCATGGGTCTTGACATAGTTAAGTACTCACTGAATGTTTGTTCAATAAGTGAACAAATAAGTAGCAAAACCTACACAAGAAGAGATGAGATTCAATAGTGGGTAGCAATAGGAGTGCTTCATCAATTTTTCTTGCTCCGTAGATATTTGACAATAGCAGAAAGCAGTGTACATTGCTGGTTCTCGCTTTTATTTGTCCTTGCAGCAATGAAGCAGCTTTCTTTACTGTTAAGTAAATGCCAACCTGTGCTTGCTCTGAAAATAATTGAAGGCAAAAGAAATCCTTTTCATGGTTGATTTCTAAAAGCAGTTCGTAATGAGAGGAAATAAATGGTTTCCTTTTTTGGAAATATAATGAAAGAGGAATCCAACATGAAAGAGTGCAAATACTTGATCTAAAACTGCAAGCTTTGTATAAATTGAGTCTTTCTTTCTACCTCAAATTGGATTTGTTGAAAAAACAGCACTGTGATACAGCTGCCCTCTGGTGGCCACTTACTATGTTTCACAGTCCTTAATCCTACTCCACCCTTACAACTTCAGATTGAAGTGACTATCCAAGTGCTTTTCGTGGTAAAATGTAGTGGGAACATTATGGGTAGCAATTTGACGTAGATATCAGAAATCTTAAAAAGTACTTCTTTGATCTAGTAATTTTGCTTCCAGGAATCTATTTTGAGAATTATCTTCCTGATAGGTTGTTGTGAAGATGAAATGCAATACATTTGTACAGCCCTAATAGAATGCCAGGTTTATCATAAGCAATCAGTAAACAGTGACTGTTGTTATGTTATGATTAAAATATTGTCAAGAATCTGGGTGCTGTGGCTCATGCCTGTAATCTCAGCAGCTTGGGGGGCTGAGGCAAGAGGATCATGAGTTCAAAGCCAGCCTTGAAAAAAAAAAAAAAAAAAAAAGCTCTAAGCAACTCAGTGAGACCTGTCTCTAAATAAAGTACAAAATAGACTTGGGGATGTGTCTCAGTGGTCAAATGCCCCTAAGTTGAACCCCCGGTACCCCCTAAAAATATTGTCAAGAATAATATGTAGCAACATGAGAAAGTAAAAGAAGCAGGTTATAAAACGACATGTACTATATAATTAGACTATTTAAATAACAAACCACAAATCTCTATAAACAAAGAAAGATTTCAAAGAAAATATTTAAAACCTGAATGAGAGATTTCTTTGGTTGGTTGTTTTTCCACTCCTGTGTTTTTCTGATTTTTCTTTATTTGTCATATTTTCCTTAAAATGGAAGTGGGAGAGGGTCTATGTAATTTTTTACCTAGAACTTTGTGTTTACATAGTATACTTCTTTTAAAGTGCCTCCATGTATTCATAGCGTTCCATGTGAGTAATGATCTGGGCAGCTTCACCGAGTCAACTGTCTCTTTCTCTTCCATGATGTTCTTCACTTCAGGCTATCATACTTTTCCTGGTTTTCTCCTGATGTAACTAGCTTTTCCTTTCCGATCAGCTTTGCTAGATCTTCTCTAAGCACTATAATGCTTCAGAGCTTGACAAATTTGTCCTTCTGTATTTATACTTTCTCCCTACTGATCTCATTCAGTTCCCTGGATTCAATTTAAATTAGATATATAATTCTTATATATAGATTTACGTTTCTCCCTTGATACCCACACTCAAATATCCAACAGACCACTTCACTTGAATGCTTTAATTGGTATTATAAATCTAACACATCTAAAATAACTGTTTCAATTTTCCTGAAATCTAAGCCTGATCTGCATCTTAGTAACTGGTGTTATTTACTCCATTGCTCAGTTTCAAAACCTAGGAGTCATATTTGATTACTGTCTTTTTTACTGCAAAAATCCATTTTATCAGTGAGTTTTGTCAGCATCAGAATACACTAAGTCCTTCTGCTGTTCATGACCTTTGTTCTGTCACTCTTGTCCAAGCCACTATCATCTTTGAACTACATTGACATTCTCATATCTAGCCTTTCTGCCTCCTGTCTGTTTTCCTGTCCCCCCACCCTTAATTGCCCATGACCCAGTCTCTATGTAACAATTAGAATGATCTTTTTAAAATGTAAAATAAGATCATAACATTCCCATGCTTAAGCCTTCTAATGGCCATCCCTCTTGGAATAAAATCCAAACTTCTTTCCATGGTCTACTTGATTTAAAATATAATTTTTTAGCCTTATCCTCTTTCTAACCTTATCTCCTGTTACTCTCTTACTTATTAGGCCATTCTGGCCTTCTTTCGGTTTGACAGGTTTAAGTTTGCCTTCTGCCATAACAAAATACATTGCTGAATTTCTGACAGGCTTATGTATAAACTATGAAATAGTAAAATAAAAAAAAAAAGAAATAAGGAAAAGGCTTTTTACAGGTGACAATTTATGTTTTCAAAGTTTTGTCTTTAAATTTAGTTGGAAAAGAGCCCAGATTCCTTTCTTTGACTAATTATTTTCTTGGTTACCCCTACCAAATTTTTGAGATGCTTAGCCAAGGAATGTGAAATCACTTTAGGAAACATTCATTATTATTCCTCATTCTTATTTTCCTCCTCCTCCCCCTTTTCTTCCTCCACCTCTGATTCCTCCTCATCCTCTTCTTCCTTCTTCCCCTTCTTTCCTCCTCTTGGCCCTCCTCCTCCCTTTCTTCTTCAACCAAACTTTGACCATCTTTCAGCAATGAAAATGTGCATTTTAAGGCAGTATCATTACATATAGGGGTGGGTTCTATGTGGAGCAAAATGAACAACATTAAACTTCAGCATATTTTTATGTCATTTATCATAAAAGAAATATCTTCAACATTTAGATTTAAAGGAAACTTAGATCACATCTAGTTCAGCTTTCTTAATTAATAGATAAGGAAAGTGAGATGTAAAAAGAAAACATTATATACTATGGAATAGTCTTTCACCTTTGAATTATTAAGATTACATTAAATCATTAGCCAAAGAGTTATCCCATTTTACAGATTAGAAGAATGAAACTCAGAGAAGCTGTTTGTTTCAGATCACATAGCTGGTGAGAGGATCAGATGGGATTAGAACTCAGATCTACCTTAAATTTCATATTATATTTCTTATGCTATATTGTCTCTTGGAGGAGTTATAAGCTATTTTAGAAAGCTACAGTGGAGGGGCTGGGGTTGTGGCTTAGCAGTAGAGAATGCTTGCCTAGCTCCTGCAAAGGCACTGGGTTTGATCCTCAGCATCACATAAAAATAAATAAATAAAAATAAAGGTATTGCGTCCAACAACAACAAAATATATATATATATATATATATATATATATATATATATATATATATAGATAGATATAGATATATACACACACACACACACACACACACACATACTACAATGGAGGTAGAAAAGGAGCTTATTAGGTATGGAAAATGACAAATCCCAAAAGTAGTGAGACTTGGGAAAAGGGAGTTAGAAAGAAAGCCATACATTGAAAGTATTGATCCTTTCCCAATATATTCTTTCCTGGTGATAAAACAGACCTTGAGGAAGAGGTGTCCATCAAACATGGAAAGGCAGTCTCTGGGAAGAGGCTGAAGCATTAATCCTTATATAAACAAATCCTTTCCAGATACCAACCACTGACCCAGGGCCCTCCATTAGGTCCAATACGATATATCCCAGAAACCGACCACTGACCCTAGACTCCCTCTCATTTTGACTCATAAACAGACCCCAAATTCCTAAGCACTAAAACTGACCCCTTCACTGATTCATAGAACAAACTCCAAATTCCTGGGTGCCCAAAGAAAATTGATAATCTCACTAGACCATCTCTCAGAATAACCTATATAAGCCCAGACCCTTTCTTTGTTCTGGGGCTCATTTTTCACCAGGAAAGTGGGTCCCACTATAGTGTCATTTCGTCCCTGCATCCCCTGCTCCTGTATGAAACTTTGTGGAAAGTTTCGTGAGGAAAAGACTAACATTAAACAAAGACGAGAGGGGGGAGAGAAAGGGAGAGAGAAGGGAAAGCATATGGAAAAGGTAGGAGACCTTCAATGTTACACCAAATTATAAGAGGTTGTGAGGGGAAAGGAGGAGGGAAAAAAGGGAGAGAATTAAACAACAGCAGAGGAGGTAGAGAGGAAAGATGGGAGGGGAGGGGAGGGGAGGGGGGATAGTAGGGGATAGGAATGGTAGCAGAACACAACAGTCACTAATATGCCATTATGTAAAAATGTGAGTGTATAACCGATGTGATTCTGCAATTTGTATTTGGGGTAAAAATGGGAGTTCATAACCCAATCGAGTCAAATGTATGAAAGATGATATATCATGAGCTCTGTAATGTTTTGAACAATTAATAAAAAATAAATAAATAAAATAAAATAAGAATAGCAACATGGCCTTTTCTTTCATACAAAAAGAGCTTATTATTGAATTATATTTTACCCCAAGTGTCCAAATTTTGTTATAGAACTGTTTAACTCTTTTGAGGTATTTTTATATTATATTAAAGTTTAAAGTTTAGCACTTTGTCAAGATTTTTTCTCTTAGAATTTCTTTTCATTGAACATATTTAATACAAGGAGATCAGGTAGTCAGATTTTGCATAAAATGCAGGTTTTGGCTTTTGTAATCTGTACAACACTTTGACATTTCAGATTCTTTCATTTTATAGAGCCAAATCCACACTTTCCTAGAATGTATTTTTTAATTTTTTTTTTTCAATTGTCACAAGGTATAAGACTAAAGAGGGATCAGGACATAAAAAGGCCTGGAAGGAAACTAATACTTACAGTGCTTATTGCTTTATTAGTTATATGCTGTTTCATTCTATATGTGAAAAATATCATTAACACTAATGGGTCTTTAAAAATTATATGATTTAAAGTGATAATATTTACATCAAGGTTCAACTTAAATCACAGGTAAAACTTAAATCACAGATTTCTTTCCCAGTAAGTTGGTGAAGTTAGGGAGACTTCTGTAATCACCTAAGAATTGAGATTTGACATGTATCCTAATAACATTTTGGGGGCTTTTCAAATATTGTTCCAGTGATTAGGCCATTTTATTTCATAGCTTCATTCTCTTATCTTTTTAAAATAAATATTTCACTAGTAAGAAAAAGAAAACAAATCAGACTATGAACAGTATTAGTATTGAAGTGTTTTAGCTCATCTTGTAAAATGCCATCATCATCTTCCTAGATTTCTTTGTAAAATTTACTAACTTATTTCTGAGGTTGTAGTTCTAAGTGTTCTTTTGAATATATGTGGCCTGCAAAGGAGGGAATGTGTATTATACTGCACTTTCTCGTCCCTGTTTTCAGTTGCTATGTTGCTTTAGTGTCTGTACAGCAACCTTACTAATAGAGTACCAAAGGAGCAGTATTATAAAACTTCATTCATTTATGGAGCATTTGCCTAACATGTGTGAGTCCCTGGTTTCAATCCCCAGCACTGCCAAACAATTAAATTTAAATAAAACCTATGAAAAATAATATGACAAACACCAATGTTCCCATACCCAAAATTCATAAATATTAACATTTTAGCATTTTGTTTCATATTTACACATATATGTATATATGATTATATATTCAAAATAGGAGATTTCAAATAAAGTTGAGGTCTTCTTTATTTTGCTCCTTTGTCCCATTTTTCTCTCTCCCTTGGCAGAAACAAACACAGCATAAAATTCTGCATTCTCTTTACCTCCTTCTGTATACCTTTTAAATTTTTACCATATATGTTGTATGTATCAATCTGGCTTAACAGTATTATCTAGCCATTTGCTTAGTTATTGCTTAGTGCGGTTTAAAAATTTTTTTTAAATAAGTATTCTCCTTCTGTATGTATTATTCTACAATTTTCTTTTAAAATCAGTATTGTTTTTAAGATATTTACATGTTCATGCATCTAGGTGTAGTTCACTTATTTAACTATAGTATCCAAACTATGAAAATGCCACAGTTTTATCTGTTAATTGATATTTAGATTGTTTTTATTTTTCTTTGCACATAGCTGGCCTCCTTTTAATATGCATTCATTTGACCAACGAGAATATTGTGACTCTAATCATGTACCCATTCTTTCCCCCTGGGGGACACTGAACTCATAGACATGGCTAGAATAGAAATAACATGGTTAATTCTTACAGTCTTTTTGTTGCAGGCATGGTTTTTGAAAGTTGTTATGTTTTCAGTGTAAATCTTTAACTCTTAAAAAAATAATTTGTTTCTTTTAGGTGCTTGTTTAAACTGCCAGGAAAACAGCAAAGGGGTTCACTGTGAAGAATGCAAAGAAGGATTTTATCAGAGTCCTGATGCCACTAAAAAATGTCTTCGTTGTCCTTGTTCAGCAGTGACATCTACAGGCATTTGCACTATAAGTAAGTCTTCATTTCAGAGAAAAATCCTCCCCCAAATTCTTTATTAATAATTATTAATTGCATCGATGAATCAAGTTCTGGATGTATAGGTGGAAGGAAGTTATAAAAGCAGCAAAATTTTCCTTTTTAGGAATTTACAATCTAACTCAAATATATATGTGAAATGATACTTAAAATATCTAAAAACCGTCACAATTAGTTAATACAGGAACTGAGCAACTTTTGCTCACCTATTTGAAGGTATAATTACTAATTAGTTCTTCCAAGGTGCTTAATAATGTGGGCTGATTATGTTTATACAGTTATTTACAAATACAGTTAATGCCATATATTCCTGGTGTATTAATTATCAATTGCTTTATAACCAATTACCCTAAGATTTAGTGCTTTAAAACAATAAATATTCATTATTTCCCATATTTTCTGTTATGTGTTTGAGAGCAGCTTAGCTGGATAATCCTGGTTAGGTTCTTCCTTCTTTTCTTCTTCCCCAGCCTTTCTTTTAAAATTGCAGCTTTATTGAGATATAATTTGCATTCCATACAATTTATTCAACATGTAAAGTTAAATGTTTTTTAATGTATATTCACAATGTTGTGCAACCATCATCACAGTCAGTTTTGGAACACTGTCATCACCTCTTCCCATCAAAAATCTCAAAAAATAAAACAAACAATTCTATAACCATTAGCAATCATTCTCATTTCCTCTAGCCTTAGGCAACCACTAACCTATTTTCCTTCTCTGTGGATTTGCCCGTTCTGAACGTTTTATATAAATGGAATCTACAATATGCGGCCTTTTGTATTTGGCTTCTTTTACATGGGGTATTTTCAATGTTCATTCATGTTGCAACATATACTGGCACTTCATTCCTTTTGTTTGACAAATATTATGCCATTCTATGGATATTCACATCATGCTTATCCATTCATCAGTTGATGGACATGTGGGTTGTTTCTGTTTTCTGTCCATTACAAATAATACTGTTGTGAACATTTGTTTTTGTGTGTACAAGTATCTCCATTTCTCTTTTGTATATAACCAGGAGTGGAATTGCTGGATCATATAGTAGCTTAACTTTGTTTAACTCTGTGAGGAATTGTCAGATTATTTTCCAAAGTGAGTACACCATTTTACATTCTCATTTTCCCCAATACTCTATGAGAGTTCTAAGTTCTCCACACCCTCACTAAAACTTAATATTGTCTTTTTATAATTATAGCCATCCTAGTGGATGGGAAACGTTATTGTATTGTGGCTTTAATTTGCACTTTTCTTATAACTGTGTGCCTACTGACCATTTGCATATTTTTCTTAGAGAAATATCTATTTATCTTTTGTTCATGTTGAAATTGGATTGTTTATCTTTTTATTATTGAGTTAAAAGAGTTTTAGATACAAGTCCCTTATGAGATATGGTTTATAGGGGCTGAGGATGGCATGGGGAAGACCACTTGCCTAGCATTCCAAGGCCCTGGGCTTAAACATAAGCACTGAAAAAAAAATGTTAAAAAAGAAAGATGTATGAGGACTGGGTTTTCTCGGTGGTATTGCGCTTACCTAGCACGTGTGAAGCACTAGGTTTGATTCTTAGCACCACATAAAACAAATAAATAAAATAAAGGTATTGTGTCCATCTACAACTAAAAAAAATTTTTTTAAAGATGTATGATTTGTAGATATTTTATTTTATCCTATGATTTAATTTTTTTTTGCTTTCTTCATGATATTCTTTTTAGCACAAAAATTTTTAATTTCAAGAAAACCCAATTTATTTAACTTTTTCTGTCATTGTTTGTGTTGGCCTGAGATTTCTCATGCGGTTATAATCAAGATGTTATCCAGGGCTGTAGTCAGTGATCTGAACGCTTAAGTGGGACTATAGTATCTGCTTTTAAGTTGGCTTACTCATGTAGCTTGCCAGAGGCAAAAGTCTCCTATTATTCACCATGTGGACCTCTTTATAGAGTTACTTAAATGTTTTTACAGCATGACAGCTGGCTTTCCCTAAGAGTGAATGATCCAAGAGAACAAGATGGAAGCTGCAATGCATTTTGTAATTTAGTCTCTGAAACAGAGATTGGTTTCATATGTCTATCCTATCAAGTGTGGGAGGGTACTACACAAGAGTGTGAATTGTAGGCAGGAGCATTAGGCTCCATTTTGAAAATTAGCTGCCATACCTGGTAATGGGAACTGGCACATTTACTCCTCTTCTCATAGAAAGGTCATATAGATACTTTCACTGATTCCAAAAATAGTAATTGAGCACCTGGTACATGCTTGACATCATATTAGACAAGGGATACCAAGATCTAAAAAGTGAACTATGGACCTTGTTATAAAAGATTTGGCAGTCTAGTAGAGAGGAAGGCACATAGATATAGCATGAAAAGTAGCAAATTTATTTATAGAATATAATGGGACACAAAAGGAAGGGTATTCCATTGAACATGGGAATGAATATTAGGAAATTTTTTATAAAAGGTTATACATTTAGGTAACATACCTTATTAATTATCATTATTTGTGTAAGTATATAGTAACCATTTAGGATAAATTAGGACTGTTATAGAGTTAGAAATATGAAAATATTATGTATTAGCACCTAAACCTGCATCAATCATATCAGAATTCTACGGTGGTTTTCTTATTTTTATAAGCATATTGATGTGTTACAGGTGTCAAGAATTTAAGATTTTAGAACTTTATAGGAATTATAAATAAGAATTTAAGTTATATTGGTCGGGGCTGGGGATGTGGCTCAAGCAGTAGCGCGCTCGCCTGGCATGCGTGCGGCCCGTGTTCGATCCTCAGCACCACATACAAACAAAGATGTTGTGTCCGCCGAAAACTGAAAAATAAATATTGAAATTCTCTCTCTCTCTCTCTCTCTCTCTCTCTTTAAAAAAAAAAGTTATATTGGTCCTTGGCTCATATGATAGTTGCTTTATAAATGATTATTGAATAGCTGACTAAATTTACTTTCTTTTGAAAGATGGTGCCTTACAAAAGCAATATGCTTGGAATCCTCTGTGCCTTTTCCAGGTACAGAGGATTTCTGTCCATAAAGACAGAAATCATGTCTATATTTTTAACATTTTATCTTCATTCCTAATGTTTGGTTAATGTTAATAATACATGTGGAGTGAATATAAAGGGACATAGCCATACCTCAGACAGAGAGTAGTCAGATATAAATTTAATAAGAGTTTAGAGGGGAGAGGATAACTTCCTACTGGGACTTTAGAAAAATCTTCATGAACCAGGTAACATTTGAACTGGGCCTTGAAGAATGAGGATTGGGACATCTAGAAATGTATTTATGTAGAATTGAGTGGGAAATCAAAGAAAAAAGCTGAATAGGGACCTGACCAGTCCAATTTGACCTGCATGTATGTGTTCCAGAACATATATTGTACTCACACTATGGACTAAGGGTAGGACAACCAATTCAGATAGTTTCATGCTTTCAGAACTCACTATTTCTAGTGGAGAAACTAACATACAAACAAATGCAATGCAGTGTTATGGGGAAGAGCATAGAGAATATAAAGTGCCCATCGTTAAAGAGACACCTTAGTAAGTAGTGGCAGTAATCTAGGTGAGAAACGATGAAGGCCTAAACTAAGATCCCTTAGTGGATATGGCGAGAGATATAAGTAGATTGGAAAGATTTTAATGCGGCATGATTGATGTGAATTTATAACTGCTTGTAGGAGTTGGGGAGGAAGACTGAGGAAAGATGATGTAAATTGCTACCATTCATCGAACATTGGAAGAATATAGGACTTAGGAAGGGAAGACGTCAAGGACAATAATTTATATTAAGCTTGAAATGTTTGTGGATCCAGCCATACAAGTTACTTTGTTTGGAATTTTAGACAGAGAAATGGACTATAAATACACATTTTGGAATTGTCATTCGTGTGAGTGGATGCGCTCACCTGGGAGAATGAACAGGGTGACAAGTGAAAAAGACCAAAAATAGAGGTATGGGAATATACCAGAATTTAAGTAGGGAAGAGATGGAGGAAATGTTCATTAAAGCAATAATTTCTCCAATTTTTCATGTCTAAAAAGAGAAGGAATAAAAAAAAAAACTGGGCATTTTTCAGAACAGCTACCATCACAATTATTTGGACTCCCAACTTAAGGATTTTTCTTTCACCTTCTCATTCTACCTGAATAGGTTCTCAGGAGAGTCCCATCTTTTCTATGTTAAGCTGGAAAACTAGTAAATAAATTAGGTTGTTAAGTTGATTCCGCATATCTCTTAATGTTGAAAAGAAATAGTAAGGAGGATTTTATAAATATATTTGAGGACTAAAAGTTATTTTGTATTTTTAATTATAGCTTGAGATTTTATTAAATTAATTTGATGTTCTCTTTTAGAATCGAATGAATTGGGACCTAAATGTGTCCAGTGTAAAGATGGTTATACAGGCCCAAACTGCAATACATGTGAAAATGGCTATTACAATTCTGACAGCATTTGTACACCATGCCAGTGTCATGGTCATGTGGATCCAGATAAAAGTCCAAAGATTTGCAAGCCCGAGAGTGGTGAATGCATCAACTGCCTCCACAACACTACTGGATTCTGGTGTGAGAACTGCCTAGAAGGTTATGTTCAAGACCTCGAGAGAAATTGCATCAAGAAAGGTAAAACTTCACCTAAGATTGTATTTTTAATATCTAAGCCTAGCACTGAAAATTTCAAAACCGCTACCTTTAGCTTTAAAACCGTCCAATCTCACCAGAGGAATTTTTGGAAATAGAATTTGATAGATATTTGCCTACAGAGGTTTCCTTCCCTTCCTGCTTCTCTCCTGATGTTCCAAAGTCAACTCCAGAAATTTGAGAACCAAGACAAAGTCATTGCGACAGTGAGACCAAGTGTTCTCACGTTTTCCCTTCATCTACCTTTATTTTCATGTTAATAATTTTAAAGTCCTATCGTTCCTTTTATCCTTTTCTTCCTTTATTCTCATCACTTTCAGCGATCATCAAAGGTCTTTTCAAGTAGGGTCCTATCATCTGGTTAGAAATTCCAGCTGAGAATAGAGTTTATTTCAACATCTGTCCAAATTTTGGGCTTAAGTTATTCCATGTGTGATGGGAGAAATAGTATTAATATTCCTTTAGGGTTTTTTTAAAGTTATTTACATGGCAGAATATTTCTTCTAGGGAATTTCAGTAAAGATTTAGAAACAATTAATGATTATAAATTCATGATGAGCTAGGGATATTTGGAGATTATTAGGACACTGAGCGATTAGAGCATGTTCTACAATCCAATCTACTATTCTAACAAATGCTGAATACTAGGTTGACACGCACTTGGTCTGTGGCAGGTGCAAATTTTCTGCTATTTTCTTGATATCCTTATATTTTTGTGATCAAGGCTGAAGGACTCAGATTGAACCTATCACTGAAGTCCTTGTCACTCAATTCTCTTTTCCATTTGGGAGGCAGACCTTGCTCATACTTTATCTATACCAAGGAATACCTAATTAGTGGATAGGAGTTTTTTTGGTTTTTTTGTGTTTTTATTTTAAGTTATTAAGTAATATAAACTTTGCCCCTTTTCAGATAAATTTATTTGGCTGACTTATGGTAATGAATAATAATAACACCAACAATAATAATTTTAGTAAGTATGTGCCAAGTACTGTAAGCATTAACTGTGATAGTGCTGTATAGGGCATTATCTCATTTGATTCTGCCCAAGAATTGTGACATTATTACTCTCGTTTAACAGGTGAGAAACCGAGGTTTTAAAAAGATTGTCCTATCAGGCTGGTTGTAGCTCAAGGGTAGAATGCTGGCTGGCCTAGCAGGTATGAGGTCCTGGGTTCAATCCCAGCATCACAAAAAAAAAAAAAAAAAAAAAAAAAAAAAAAAAGAAAGAAAAAAAAAAGAGAGAGAGAGAAAGAAAGAAAAAGAAAAGAAACAAAATTGACTTATCTATAGCAACATAATTTTGTTTGAGTCCAAAGCCTTGGATCCTTCCACTAAGCTGTGCTGCACTAGTACAAAGTCTAGTACCTTAATTATAAAATAGCTATAAGCTACACAAAGGAAGAATTACCACACCTGGAATTAAAGGAAGCTTGTTTTTTCTGTTGGAGGACATCAAATTTGAGCACTTGAATTGTGTTTTTCAGGTGTATTTAAAGGAAATATTTGTTTCAGGAAATTTTACCTTCCTCATGAAATGCCATCAGACATGTTGGGCTTATAAGTCAAATGATTGCCATCTATCTCTGTCACTTTTAACCATGTGATTTAGAACTCAGTAGTGGCATCTTTACTGCCTTTACAGGAATTTATAGGATTCTATCCATAAGTGAAGAAGGATAGAAAACTCCAACATTGGGGCTGGGATTGTGACTCAGAGGTAAATCGCTTGTCTAGCACATGCGAGGCCCTGGGTTCGATCCTCAGCACCACATAAAAATAAATAAACAAAATTAAAGTATTGTGTCCAACTACTTCTAAAAAATAAATACTAAAGAAAAAAAAAAGAAAGAAAACTCCAACATAGGAGTTTTCTCAAAGATTTTAATAGAGATATTACGCATATTGGAGAATAGCCAGGAATGTAACAAGTTAGCTTCCAAGACTCTGATTCTTATCACTGTATTTCTTTAAAAATTATTTTTAACTTGCATTATCTTAAAGCAAAGTACCATGTCAACATCCCACATCCACTTCCACTCCCATGTGTATTCTTTTATTGTTTCTTGAAACTAGATAATTTTGTCTTTTACATTTCATTCTCTGTTTTTTATTTTCAGAAGTTATTGTTCCAACACCTGAAGGTTCTACCATTTTGGTTTCCAATGCCTCTTTGACCACATCAGTGCCCACCCCTGTTATAAATAGTACATTTACCCCCACAACCCTGCAGACTATCTTTTCAGTAAGCTCTTCTGAAAATAGCACTTCAGCTTTAGCTGATGTATCATGGACCCAATTTAACATCATCATTTTGACAGTCATCATCATTGTGGTGGTGCTGCTAATGGGATTTGTCGGGGCCGTATATATGTACCGTGAGTACCAAAACCGGAAACTCAATGCCCCCTTTTGGACCATCGAGCTGAAAGAAGATAATATCAGTTTTAGCAGCTACCATGACAGCATTCCCAATGCAGATGTGTCAGGACTGTTGGAAGATGATGGCAATGAAGTGGCTCCCAATGGGCAGCTGACCCTGACGACACCCATGCATAACTACAAAGCCTAAGGAGCTGGATTGTTAAACTACAGTGCTTACTAAAACAGCATCAGCCCTTGAGCCAGACAAAGCCTGGGTAGAGTTTGCTGAGAAAGCAAAGGCAAATAGTGCATCTGAAATTTGCAGGTACAGATCTGTAATGCGCTTAGCCTATCTATTGCTTTTAGTATTGCCATGAAGATCTGAAGCATTCAGTCATTAAGGACCTGAAGTAAAGTATATTTTTGTACCAAACCACATGGGAGTATGGAAAGGCTGAACCCCATAGTGCAGCCCAAATCCTCTTTGACCTCCAAATAGACTGTTGGGGAAGTGTTCGCCTTGCCAACAGTAACAGGATGATGGTTGGGAAGGGAGGAAAGGACTGCTAGAAGACTTCATCTCCATTCCTGAAACATATTTTTTTTTTAAAAGGAGGGCCAGGGATTATTTTGATTTTACTCTCCTAAAAGACATCATTGAGGAAAAGATGGTGTCTATGCTATATCACAATAACCAATCTTGATGGTTTCTAGAATAAAGGCAGAAAAGTCCCAAGAAGATCTTTAGAAGGGCTTGATTTTTTTCCTCCCAGGATTCTCACTCAATGATGAGATTAAAGCACAGGATGAGCTTCTAATGGTAGAGAACAGAAGGCAGCATTAGGGGAGCAGGAAGCTGATGGTCCTCCTCAGGGGCTCTGTGTAAATGATAAATTGTCTAAAAATAGGAATATTCCTGCCTCTAGAGAAATAAGGTGTACATAGTTAATGTAGCATATCTGGTCAACATTGTATTTGTATCTATTTGTAAAAAAAAATCATGTCATATTTTATCATCTAGAATTTATTTGTACAGCAGTTAATGGCCCTGTAAAAAGAAAATATGGGTATTGGTTAAAAAACTGTAAAATAGATGGCAATATTGCTAGAGCTGGGACTCTGGTGAGCATTAGTCATTTTTAGTCCCTCTTTGGACATTGTTAAAATTTATAAGAGGTTGAATGTTTCTAATCTTTCTTTCCTTTCTCAACCTAAAAGTAGAGTTATATGCTCTTTGACCTACTATAGATTCAAGCAATAGATTTTGAAGTCAATAATTGTTAAGCTGGGACACAGGCTACATTCTCCAAAACACTCACCTAATTAGACACTAGCCATTCTATATGTTTTGCATATATTAATATAAAACATTCTCATTGAAATATTTTTTCCTAAATGTAAAAGTTAGTCTTCCAAAGGATAGAAATATTTGATTTTCAAAAGAAAAGCCATCATCTCACTTGGGATCCCTGGTTTTAATGCCTGTGAACTATTTATATCTTCCCCTCAAAAAAAAACAAAACAAAAAAACTCTTATAATTGAACATAGCCCATCACTCATTTGGCCTCTCTTTGCAGTGCTATAGTTCTTCCATAATCTTATTGTCTGGTTAGAGGGTAGCTCTGTAGTTGAATTTTTTTTTTAACTCCTGGAGGCCAACTACTGTTGCTCTCATTTATTATGATATTGACAGATTGTGGATTAAGCAAGCTAAGAAAGGTGACCAGAAGTCAAATACAGATATTTATCAGGAGGAACAGCAAACAATGGGACAGAAAAAAATGAAGACTTCTTAGACCTAGGAAATCTAAGTTGACCCCTTTGACTAACTTTCTAAGATAAAACCCTAGAATTTGTTACCTTTTATAGGAGACCCCTACAATGTTCTCAGGGTTTGGAAATGATGTTCTAGAGGATAGGTAGGCATAGAATCTGCTTCTGGTAACCTGAGGATATTCTGCATATTTGACCATTGATCACAAGAGTAGACATTATATTATATTAAAGTTATTTCATATTTCTATTGATCTTTGTAGTTTACAAAGCACTTTTCCATGTGTGTGCCCTTTGTTCCTACCATAGCCCCTGAGAAAGTAATCATTCTACCCATATTTAAATGAGGAGACTGAGGGCACAGGGGGGCTGAATGTCTTACTCAAGGATCCTCAATGTGTGTCATTATTAGGCTTGGAATGAAGACTTCCAACTCTGAAGCACATGTTCTTTCAACTATACATCGATGCAAAAATTGCCTAGCCACACACATAAGAAGGCTGGGAGGAAGAGTCCCATTGTCGATGTTTCTAATTTTTTGTCATTACCAGGTACAATGCAGAGCCATAGATCTAGGAAGGACTCTGGAAAGAACACAGGAAGATTACTATCTGAAGCCAGCATTAGTGATAAGAAAACAAAACTGCCATTTCTGCTTCATTTAGGTGATCTACTCCCTTCAAGCAGGGAGGGGAAGCTTGGTTTCCTCAGAAGTTGCTGCATTAATGTAGAGGTTGTGTCCTGAAATTCTAAGGAATTATATAAAGTGACATACCTGCCTTTCTCATATACCCCACCTCCTGCCAAAAGAAGTCAGGATTGAGGCTGGTGAAAAATAAATGTGTTAAACAGAAGTTAATCCAATAAAGAAAGAAAGAGTGTCTGTTGGAGTCTAAGAGCCAAAACTAACCAGTTAGGATTCTGGCCACATATAGATTCCTTGAAACAGACCTTAAAAGATATTGCAAAAAATTGAATCACAATGTTTATCTTGTTAACAACTCTTAGATCATGTTCTTAGTTTTTCACAAAGGAAAAATATTAAGGCCTTAATATGTGTTTTAAATAATTTTCTTTAGTGACCCTGCATTTTTGCTTGTGGAAATAATTTTGCTCCAAAATACAAATCAATCATGAGTTGTTTTACCACTGAAGTCAGACTAGGAAGTTGGTAAGAAATGAAGCACTG
The DNA here is from genome assembly GCF_048772815.1 of Callospermophilus lateralis. NCBI lineage: Eukaryota > Metazoa > Chordata > Mammalia > Rodentia > Sciuridae > Callospermophilus > Callospermophilus lateralis. The sequence goes on from NC_135306.1 coordinate 13,899,381, forward strand.
CACACTGTTGCTTCCTCTGAAGGCATCCCTGCGAACTCTGGCATCCAGCAATGGGATCCCAGCAGTCCTTTAGAAGAATAAAAATTCTAGGGATTAGGAATGAGCTGTTTTATTTCAACAAGATAATACCAACGTTGAAATGGCAGAGGCTATTAAGTGATACTTTTATCTTCATTAATTCATTTTAATAAGCCTTTATGCATTTCTGATAGTTAGATACTTTAGGTAGTATTGTTAAGTATGTCTTCGTCCTCCCTTACTTCCCCCTCCCTCCACTCTACCTCCCAGGGCTCTCTTATTAATGGAATTTCTTCAACTATAGGAAAAAAGTGATAATTTTTTTTAAAACTCATATTTATCCTGAGGTCCCATGGACCCAGTGTTTAACTTTTCCCAGTGAGATCTGGATTTTAAGAGATAAGAACAAATCAGATATATGGAATGGGAAGAGAGAGATTTTTGAACAGGGTTTATATCAGCCTTGAATTATATGGCTACTCTCCAACTTTAATATTCCCAGGATAATTGACCATCAGAGAAGTACTCATTGACTTCCTAGTTGATTTTGGTCAGCTGACTGTCTTCAAGATATTTAGCCCTTCTTGTGCTATTGTGGAAATGAGGAGCTAAAGCAACAGTACTTATTTTTGGAAGATTTAATTAGAACTGGGTTATTACATCATTGGTCTCACACTTTTTGGTAAATATAACACCACCTGTAATTAGTATCTACTGGTTCTCCTATTTTGGGTTATGTGGTTAGGAGTTGAATTTCCTCATCTCAAAGAAAGCTCTCTTGCAAAGTATTCAGAGAAGTTAGAGCTAAGAAAGTCTTCCTGGCCTCATCCACAAAGAACCTTTGGTTTCTTTTGATCTTGAGAGTAAGGAGTTTGGGAGCTAAAGTGGGTTTGATGTGTGCTGGGAGTCAGGAAAGGTTAACATATATTTCTCTTCAATCCTGAGCCAGTCACTATTCCAAGGGGAAAAGCAGGAAGAACACACTGATTCATCTGAAGAAGTCAAACCAGGATCAAATGGACTATAAAGGTTATGAATCATTAAAACATCAGTGGTTGAATGATGCTTTTTCCAAAGCAATGGGGACTCCTTCTTGTTACTTATGCATATGCAATAACTAAAGCAGCAGGCCTAGAATGTGAGCCCAGGACCTCAGATTCAAATTAGTCCAAAAGCAAAATGAATTTAAGTCAAGTTTTAATGCTAGGCACAAGCACTCTGTAACAAGTTAAATTTCATCCCAAGTAATTAGGGAATGTTTCTGAAACATTAAACTTGTATTTATGTCACTACAATTCTAACACAAATTTTAAAAACATGTTTCACTCATGTGCTGTACTAGGCTTCATGATGCATTTCTAAATTTGTGTATGATTTGAATATATGAAAGAATTTATACAAGAGTGTTATTTAAAATTATTAATAAATGTATATAATTTGTACCTATTGTAGATTTGTTGTTTTACTCTTTTGTGTGGTCAAAGTTGATATAGGTCTGTGTGGTTAAGAATATTTAAAGAATGTTTTCTACTTGGAGAAAAATACCACATGAAGAAGATTCCCTTTCTTAAAATAAACAAACACCTGAGAAGAAAATACATATTAATATGTACTCGTATTTGTGCTTTTCTTCCCCTATTAAATTCATTGGTATTTCTATGGAATTTTTATACAGATTTTTTTTCACATCTATGAGGAATTTCCTTTTTTTTAGTAGAAATCTGAACATAAACCATGTTCTTTGTGATGATTAGTTAATCATAATGAGACTACACCTTTTTATTATTTTAAGGTACACTTGAAGATCTTTTATTCTGACAGTTAAACAATGTTTAATGGCATGCCATCTAGAGATCTAAGGGTGCTTTGTGGCAAATGTACATGTGTGTGTGTGTGTGTTACTGAAGATTAAGCCCAGGAACCTTTACCACAGAGCCACATCCCCAGATCTTTTTATTTCATTTTGAGACAAGGTTTTGCTAAATTTCTGAGGTTAGCCTCAAACTTGCAATCCTCCTGCCATGGCCTCCTCTGTTGCTGAGATTACACATATGTGCCACTACAGCCAGCTCTAAGGGGTACTTTGAAACAGAAGAAAAAAATAAGTCAAGCATTTCTTTTTGCTGAGAGCTTTATAAACTTGATTTACTGTACCTCAGTTGGTATTTATATTTTAAAACTTGTTTTTTCCTTTCTAGTCACATGAGAAAACAGATTGTGTAACTATATAACACTTTATATATTAGTACATGTAGTTCTGTGATGCACTTGAATTGGGAACTACCCTAAGGGAACAGAATTAACTATGGCAGAATTCTAAACAAATGATAATTTCTAGAGAAAGTAAATATGAATCTAAATATACTTTTGATGAAAGTCTATCAAGACATTGACTAGACTGTATTATCAAAATTAGTTGTATTCATTTTCCATAGGAATACAAGATGCATATGTTTAAACACATTTCATTTGTTCCATTATAATTAAATCAGTAACATCAAAGTAACCATTGTGCTTAGTTATGTTTCAAAAATTTAGCTAAATTACAAACAGCAAAATATTTTCATGAGATGATATATGAGAAGCATTAATCAATAGGTTGAAAATCAGCATTTTAAGTGAATATTAAAATCATAGTTTTACCTATAAGTTTTTCAAGGCAATTTTATAAGGAAATTGTATTAATTATTGTAAGGCTTTCTAATACTTCTGCTTACAAAAATGAAAGCCATCATACAATATTAATTTTACAACGTGTTTATAGATTATATTAATAAGAAGTTGGTTTGAAACATTTTATTCCGAATTGAACACTGCTTTTTAGACAGTTGCAGGAAAAAACAGGCAAAATATTTTCTTTGTATGTAATAAGAGTTGGCCTGGGTAATAAATGAAGTGTTTGGAAGGAAATCTTTTGTGGTTTCCTTTGTGTTGTCAGACCAACTGCAAAAATTGTGTGTCAATACTATTTTTTCAATCTGTGCCCCACATAAGGAGGAGCCTCAGCTCTGCCCACATTCACTACCATTTTAATCCAATCATATTAAACTCATGATAAATTTCCCATATATGCCAGGTTATATGAAATCTTTTGGATGGTATTATTTCCTTTATTTAAAGCATCTTTGGGAGTGTTTATTCATTTTTTACAACGCTTTGATAAAGGAAAGTTTTTTGATCCTTAATTGTACCTGCATTTTGGCTAATGAATACCTTTCTAACTGCATATATTTTACTGTCAATGCTTTTGGGTTTCTCTCTTGCCTGGAAGACTCTGTATTCCTTGAAACCAGGAGGATTTGTTCTTCTGCCTCTGGCATCTGGAATATTGCTGTGGACTGTAAATGCTCACTCAATGGTGGTTTGCGAGATAAGGTACCAAATAAAGAGTTCGTTTGTGAAATTTTGGTGAAGTATCATAAGAAATCTTATGTGCAGCATGTAGGACTGCTGTGGTTTGTCCCCCAGAGTCATGTGCTAGAGACTTGGTCCCCAGTGTGGCAGTGTTGAGGTAGTGGAAGCCTTCGGAGATGGGGCCTCGAGGGAGGTGATTAGGTCTGAGGATGGATTGATGCTTTTCTCATGGGAGTATGTTCTCATCTCAGAAGAAATCTCACAAGAGCAATTTGTTATAAGTGAGCCTTACCTTCCCTGAATCCTTCTTCCATATGCTGCTTGACATTCTTGAATGCCATTTACCATGCAGCCCTTACCAGAGCTGGCATCTTGCTCTTTAATCTCCAGAACCATGAGACAAATAGTAATATCTCTGTCTCTCTCTTTCTCTCCCTGTATCTTTTTTTTCTTTTTTCTCTTCTTTTTTTTTTTTTTTTCTGTGTGTGTGGTACTGTAGTTGAACACACAGCCCTGTGCGGGCTAAGCAAGTGCTTTACTACTGAACTACATCCTCAGCCTCCCCCAACCCTTAATTTTGTTTTGAGACAGGGTCTTATTAAGTTGCCCAGGCTAGCTTCTAATTTGAAATCCTCTTGCCTCAGCCTCCTGAGTCATTAGCCTGGCAAACTCCTTATACAGATTCCAGCTTCATATATTTTGTTAAGAGCAACTCAAAATGAACTGAGAGAAGGATATTTCTTATTTATTCAAAATATCTAAGAAACCCTTGAAATTGTATTTTTAAATTATTTTTTAGTTGCAGTTGGATACAATACCTTTATTTTATTTATTTCTATGTGGTGCTGAAGATCGAACTCAGGGCCTTGCATTTGCTAGGTAAGCACACTACCACTGAGCCACAACCCCAGCCCCATGTTGTTTTGTTTATGAATGTAATTGTGAGTTTTTGTTTTTTGTTTTGTTTTTAAGAGAAGGTCTGTGCATTTAATCATAGTCTCAAAGGATCTGTGATCCCAAGGGATTAACAATTACTTGGATGGGGATTACCTCATGTTTTTCAGCAATAAAATACCCTCCCACTGAATGTGAATTGGTACAATTGGAAAATTGGTTTCGATCTAAAATTGCACTCCTGGGAATACTTCATAAGAAAATAACCTAAAAAGCAGAGACTTCTGCTCAAAATTTTTGTTTTCCAGAATTATGTACACAATTCCAAAAACTGAAGGCAGATTCTAAATGTTTGACAATAGGGATTTAGTCTAATGCAAAGTTATTAAGAAATATTAGGAAGCATCATTAAAAACAGAATGAAAGTTAAGAAAAATGGGATATTTGAATATGTGCATGAAGTTTCACTCCTGGTGTATAATTCAGAGAAACTCTTTTGTAAGTACACCAAAAGCAATATTTAAAAATCTTGGTTGCAGCATTATTTATCAGAGTAAAATAATTGGAAACAGCACAGATGTCTGTCAATAGAAGAATAGTTAGACTGCGGTCTATTCATATACTTTGAAAAGAATTTTATGCAGTAGTGGAAAATGTGTGAATTACATTTATATATATATATATTATATATATAAATGATATATTTAAAATCAATGTGGATGAATCCCCAAAACACAATGTTGAACAAGAAAATCAAGTCACAGTGAATATATACAGATAATTTCTTGTATAGAAGGACCAAAAATGGGATATAGAATACTATGTTATTTAGAAATACGTAAGAAAACTATAAATAAAAACAAGTAATTAATTGATACAAAAGTCAATTTAATTTTGGAAGGGGTGGGGGATGCACAGATGGCTTTGAAGGTCTTGAAAATATTCTATTTCTTAAGCTGTGTGTGGGTACATGGATTTTCACTGTACAGTCATCCATTGGTATCCATGGAGGATTATTTCCAGAACTCCCTGAAAATGTCAAAATCTGCAGATGTTCAAGTGTCTAATAAAAATGGAATAGTATTTGCATATAATGTGTATGCACACACTAGAATATATATAATGTTTTACAGTGAAATTTTTTAATAAGGTACACATGGATGCAATATGTTGAAGAAATATACAAAGAAAATATTTAGAAGGAAACAGCATAACTTGGTGATATCTATGTTAAAGAACAAAGAAACAAAACAAAACATGCATTTCAAAGTGGTAAAAAAATAAATTCGCCAGGCCCGGTGGCATACACCTGTAATCCTAGTAGCTCTGGAGGCTGAGGCAGGAGGATTGTGAATCCAAAGCCAGCCTCAGCGAAAAAGCAAGGCACTAAGCAACTCAGTGAAACACTGACTCTAAATAAAATACAAAAAAGGGCTGGGGATGTGGCTCAGTGGTTGAGTGCCCCTGAATTCAATCCCTGGTACCAAAAAGAAAAAAAAAAAAAAAGAAATTCATCAAAAGGATACAACAATCCTATATGTGTATTCACCTAATAACAGAGCTTCAAAATACATGAAACAAAGTCTGATAATACTAAAAGGAAAAATAGACAAAACTACATTTATAGAGATTACAATACCTCTCTTAATGTATAGAACAAATATACAGAAAGCCTGTAAGGATATAGGATATTTGAACAACACTATCACCAACTTGATCTAATATATATAGAATGCTCCAACCAATGATATCAGGCTGTACATTCTTTTTGACTGTACATGGAACATTTACCAAGATAGACCATATACTAGGTCATAAAATAAGATGCAACAAACTTAAAAATATTGACTGATCGAAAATATGTTCTCTGATCATATCAAAATTAAATTAAAATCAGTAACAAATGTGTCAGGAAAATTCTGAAATATTTGAAAACTAAACTTCTAAATGACACATAGGTCAAAGAAGAAATGAAGAGAATTTATAAAGTAGTTTGAACAGAATGAAAATAAAACCACAGCATTTCAAATTTGTGGAATGCAGCTAACAGGCACTTAGAGGAAAATTCATAATATTAAATGTCTATATTAGGAAAGACGAAAGATCTCAAATCAATGAACTAAGTTTCTGTCCTAAAAAAGTAGAAGAGGAAGAACAAAATAAACTCAAAGGAAGCAAAAAGTATGGAATAAAAAAAGAGGAAGAATAAATAAAAACAAAACCAAGAAAGTCAATAGAGCTAAAAGTTAGTTCTTTGAAAAATTCAACGAAATTGATAAACTTCTAGCCAAATCATCAGGCAAATCAAAAGAAGAGGGAGAGAACACGAACACACACACACACACACATATACACAAATAAAACAACAAAACCCAATGTCATAAAAGAGAGGGGAAAGGGGAAATTACTGTGGATTCTACAGACATTAAAAAGTGATAAATTTGATGACTTAGGTGAAAGGTACAGCTTCTTTAAAAAATACAGTCTACCATCCTCACTCAAAAAGAAACAGATATCCTAAATTGTCCTATATGGACTACAGAAATAACTTGTAGTTTAAAACCTCCCATAAAGAAAATTCCAGGTCCAGAAAGCTTTACTGGTGAAGTCTAGAAACATTTAAAGAAAAATTCTTACCAATTCTACACAAACTTTCTCAAAAAAAGAGGAAGCAATATTTCCCCACTTGTTCTGTAAGGCTAGCATAAGACTAACAAAGACCACCAGAAAACTAGAGACCAGGGCTGGGGCTGGGGCTCAGTGGTAGAGCACTCGCCTAGCATGTGTGAGGCACTGGGTTCGATCCTCAGCACTGCATAAAGATGAATAAATAAAATAAAGGTATTGTGTCCACCTATGACTAATATATATATATATATATATGTGTGTGTGTGTGTGTGTGTGTGTGTGTGTGTGTGTATGCATATATATATGTGCATATATATAAACTATATATTTCATATATAAAACTAGAGACCAATATCCCTCATGAACATAGGCATAAATATGTGTAAGAAAACATAAGCAAATTCAATAAAACGATATATAAGTGAGTTTAACACTTGAAAATCAATCAATGCCATTTACACTGACTCAAAAAGAAAAAGCACATGATGGTCACCTCAACAGATGCAGAGAAAGCATTGGACAGAATCCAGCATTCATTCAGGATAAAGATGATGGTGATGATGATGATGATACTGTCTTGTGATATTGTGATGCAAGAAAAATAAAATTTTTGTCTTTATCTGGTTCCTAACCAGAGAATCTTAAAGCCCTTGAAATTTCCAATGTGATAACTTCTGTTTTAAATTTTAGTTTTTGTCTCTGACTCTTGAAATAGCTCCAGAGTGATAAAGGTGAAAGGAACATCTTTTGTTACTATGTCTGCCACACTTGAGTTAATAGATGACTTTTGGAAAACTCCTGAAGAAGGGGATATTGTTTGCCAAAGGAGCCAAATGCACAATTAGGAGGTTGGAATTTTTGACCCCACCTCCCAACCTCTGGGGAGAGAAGGGCTGGATATTGTGTTTAATCACCAGTGGCCAGTGACTTAATCACCCATGCCTATGTAATGGCCTTCATCAAAACTCTAAGTGAAGGGGTTTGGAGAGTTTCCAGCCTGATGAACTCATGCAGGTTCTGGGAGGCTGGCAAATCAGAACTGGGTGTGGAAGCTCTGCGCCCCCATACCTTGCTCCATGCATCTCTTCCATTTGGCTCTTCCTGAGTCATATTCTTTGCAATAAACAGGTAAGCATAATTGAACTATTTTTCTGAGTTCTGTAATCCATTCTAGCAAACTATCAGACCACAAGATTGAGTCGTGAGAACCCTGAATTTACAGCCAGTCGAGAGCATGGGAGGCCTGGACTTTAGATTGGCATCAGAAGTGAGGCCGCCCTGTGGGATGTGTGTCCTGTACTTGTGGGATCTGACACCACCTCCAGGTGGACAGGATTGGATAAAATTGTAGGACACCCCATTGGGGTCCATAGAGAATTGGAGACTCATTTAGCGTTGGAAAACCTACACATTTGGTGTCAGAAGTGAAGTGTGTGAGAGTAGACAGACACAGTTATTCCTCTCTTTCATCTGTGCTCTCAGATTTTCTGTTCAACTGGAGGACCAGTGCTGTCTTCATCTTTGTATTTCCATTGCCAAGCGCAGACCCTGGTTCCCACAAAAAGCTCACTATTATGTCAGTAAATGAATAAGTGAATCACTGGTACATATTGCAAAATGTACATGTATACTGCAGTGCATAGGTTGTCAATGAGTGCAAGATGAAGCCCCAAACCAAATAGAGTGTTACTTTTTAAAAACATGTGTGTGTGTGTGTGTGTGTGTGTGTGTGTATACATTTATTTATTTTATGTGGTGCTGAGGATCAAACCCAGGGCCTTGCATGTGTGAGGCAAGTGCTCTACCACTGAGCCACACCCCCAGCTCCCAGAGTGTTACTTTTAAGAAGCACCATGTCACTTGCAAGCAGGGATGTTTACTTCCCTTCTTGGAATGGTGCTGATGAAACTCATTCCCACCAAGTGAGCGCAGCCCTTGGCCCCCGCCTGCATTGCACTCACATGTCATGGCCTTGGCATGGCCTGGCGGACAGGCAAACCTCCTCTGATATGTGGATGCTCTGGCCCTGCCCCTTCTTGTCCTTATTTTCAGTAGCTTGCAGAACCAGCAGGCTATGTCTCAGCTTTCTAATTCTCCCATTTTCTAAATGAGCCATTGTTGTCTTTAATCACCATGGCTAAGGGATTATCCAGCCTCATTTTAAGAAGCTATTTTTGCCAAGACATGAAGTTCTTCCAGACAAGGATAAAGACATTAAAGATTGTCTATTAAGATTCTGTTTTAGTTTAGATAATAATTTGGTGGTAATTAAGCAAATTGTATAGACTCCAATGGGCCATTAATCCCCAGAGGAATTGTCTGAGACAGAGAGGTCTGCAAACTCTGGGGAAAAAAAAAATCAGAGTTTGACAACAGTTGCATTTTGAATTTCCATGTGCTAAAATGAAAAGATGGCAATGTTGACAGGTACTGTCTTGGGTAGTAACTTCACAGTCGGGTACAGTGGTGCCTGCCTGTAGTCCCAGTGACTTGGAAGGCTGAGGCAGGAGGATTGCAAGTTTGAGGCTAGCCTCTGTAACATAGCAAGACCCTTTCTCAAAATAAAAAATAAAAAGGGCTGGGAATGTAACTCAGTGGTAAAGCACCAGTATCATTAAAAAAAAAAAAAAAACTTCATTTATTTTTAACCTGTATCTCACTTTTTTGTGTTAAAAGACAAAGATCTCCAGGAGCAGTTGGGCCTGCCAGGAATCCCAGCAGCTCAGAGGCTGAGGCAGGAGGATCAAAAGTTTAAACCCAGCCTCAGCAACTTAGTGAGGCTCTAAGTGACTTGGCAAGATGCTATCTCTAAACGAAATATTTTTTAAAAAGAAGGGCTGAGAATGTGGCTCAGTGGTTAAGAGCCCTTGGGGTTTAATCCCCAGTACCAAAATAAATAAATAGAGACAGAGAGAGAGACAGAGAGAGAGAGAGAGAGAGAGAGAGAGAGAGAGAGAGAGATCATTAAATCTTTAAGCATATCAAGGAGGAAATAGAAGTATTCCAGAAAATTCAAATTAAAGAGGCTATGTTAGCACCTAACATAGCTATGAGCTTCCCAGCGACCTACAGTGAATATTGGAATGCCAACAGAAAATCTTTTTTTTCTGGGTTGTATAAAATAATAGGTTGTAGCACAAAGAGGATCTGCTTTTGAAGGAAAGAGATGTATCTTCCAGATGACGCCTCACAGCTCTAGAATCTTGGGCAAGTCAATAGGTAGCTCTTAGTCCTGTAAAAGGAGTAATTCTGCTGACCTCCAGGGTCACTGTAAGGTTAGGTGAAGTCTCACATGTGAAGCACCCAGGCACACGCAAGGCCTACCACGAAGGATAGTTCCCTTCTTCTCTCCCTTTAAGAAATCTTCAGTCAAAACTTTACCCCCTGTCCCCCAAAAATCTGGTGCTATTCTTTCTCTAGTGACTGGAGAATTGGATCAAGTGCCATGTGGCTTATTTTCCAACTAGAAACCCAATCTATAACCGGTATTGGAGTAAGCCCACTCCTAGGTTTTGGGTACAGTTGAAATGAAATGAGATGCTTTTTTTAGGTTGAATTGATGCTGTTTCTGTTTTGAGCGTGTGATCTGGTGCCAGGATGCTAAATGAGGCAACGTGGCATCTCATGGACGTTCTGCGGTGCCACCGAGATCCATTAGGAGTTGCTGTGCTTGCCTTGGGGGGAGCGGCTGGGGAGTGGAGATTGTGAAGTGAGGGAGTCGCAGCCCTGGGAGTCTGCACATTTGGGGTTTAATTCATGCTCTGTTATAAGTTTACAGTGAACTTGGGCAGCCCACTGAACCCAACTGGAGCTCAGTTTTTCCACTGGTACATCCAAGAGGTTTACTGAAATGTTGCCGGTGACGGCCTTTTCCATTCTTGTATTCCATTATGTGGGAAGGAAAGGGGACTGGGGCATAAGTTTGTTAATTCTGGTCAAGATTTATGAATTCACTCTTTCACCAACATTTATTGAACCCCTATTACCTGCCAGCACCATAATAGACCCTAGGAGACAGAATTAAAAGTCCCTGCTCTTCAGACACAAAAGGGGACAAATGGTACAATTCCAGTTACCTGAAACTTCAGGAAAGAAAAATCTTCAATGACAGAAACTAGGTCAATAACTTGCCCAGGTGGAAGGGAGATGGATATAACTGGATCACCAGGAAACTTCTGAGGTGAGAGAAATGTTTTATTCCTATGGTAATGTGGTAGCCACTGTCCTCATGGGGCTATTAAAGCTAACTACATAAAATATTTAAAAATTCTGTCCCTTCATCAAGCAGCCACCTTCCCAGAGTTCAATAGCCATATGTAGTTAGTGACTATAAGACACCAAAAATTTAGAATATTTCTGTTAACCAAGTTCCATTGGAGAGCACTGTTGATGGGTGGTGGCTAAGGGTGTGTATTTTGCCAAAGCTCCTCAGCAGGTATACTTAAACAGAATCCAGTTTATTGTATATAAACTCCATTTCAATAAAATGGACTTGAAATAAGATCCTCATCTCAAGGAACTTACGGGATCATAGGAAAGATGGCCAACCTAACAGCCAATTATGGAGCTGGGATAAGCCTCACAAAGAAGATCAGTTCAGGGTGTTGTGGGAGTCCAGAGTAAGGCATCTCTCCAACAGGCTTCTTCTTGAACTGTGGTTGGAAGGACCCTGGGAATTAGGTATATAAGGGGAAGGAATCACAGATGATAAACCACTAGCACAGGGAGTTTCCCTGTGGGAGGGCGGGACAGGCAGCTCTTCTGTGGGAGGGACTCATGGCTTGTCAAGCAGGGCAGATGGGCCTGCACTCCTCATCCTTTGGCTCAAAGTACCCTTACAGTGTTCTGGTGTGCCAGAGAGGGAGGTTCCTGCAAGAGCAAAGCAGCCCTGCCCTCATCCTTCCGAGGAAGTTCCCAGCCTTCCTAGGCCCTGACCTGCCCTCTAATGTGAGTTCATTGCCGTTAAGAGAGAGGTGAACTTTACCGTCCTCTCCCAAAAGTCTAAAGGCTGTGTGTGCATCTTTTAAACTGCAAAATGTCCAGAGAATTAATTAATTCAATTATTCTTCTTCACCTGCAATGATTGCTCTTTTACATATTCAAATGTAGAGCTGGAGAGGGTGCTTGAAAAGCCTCCCTGGCATCTGAGGATAATTTTTTTCAATAGCATTTGCTTCTCTTACAGCTAGACCTGGGCTTAGATGCCCAGAGATCTGGCCATGGTACTAAGGATCATCAATTTAGGCAGGGAGATCTCGGCTTGGGATGCATCTATGCCATCTGTAAGTTTCAAAAAGCTTGGGAGTACCAGCTTTCAGGAAACAAAACTGAAATCCAAGTTCTTTTCTCTGTAATTAGCTTTCTGTGTGACTTTGAGAAAATCAGTTTCTGTCTCTGATCTTCAATTTCCTTATCCATAGAAGAATAACACAGCTTTCTCAGAACTGTTCTATGGGCCTCAAAAAGTGAGACTCAAAACAGTGTACTCTGTTGTTGATAGGGCTTCAATGCTATTTTTGTGGGGCCTGGATCTTACTGGTAAAAGACCTTTCTCCAATCCTTCCATCAGAAGGATTCCATCCCTTCTCTGGAATCTTACGTTATCTGCCCCTAGAATCTTACGTTATTTTCCTTGTATCAACAAAGTACTTAAGGTGTTTTACTTTGCTGTATCATTTGTATACCTGAGCTGGCTTCTTGAGGGCAGAGATTCCAGCAACCCATGAGAGGGCCTATGGCTAAGAGCATGGGTTCACACTACAACTCCCCCACCTTGCTGCTTAGACGGTGTCAAGGAGGAAAATCTTCCTCTACCCTCTTAGGCTTAGTACTGAGAGGTATGAATTAAACTAACAAAAGACAGATTAACAGGAGGAAAGATGTACAGTTTTCACTAATAGTTCTGTGTACAGGTGTTCACAGAAGTAAAGTCAAACAGGTAGTTAGATGTGGGAGCTTATATGCTGCTTTTTTTTTTTTTTTAATACTGGGGATTTAACCCAGGGGCTCAACTACTGAGCCACATGGCATATTCCCAGCCATTTTTTTATATTTTATTTGGGGACAGATTACTAAATTGCTGAGGCTGGCTTTGAACACATGATCCTCCTGCCTTAATCTTCCAAGCCACTGGGATTACAGGTGTGCATCACTATGCCTGGCTTATGTGCTGTTTTAACAAAGGAAATGGAGTTCTGGCTTCAAGGGATGACAAGTCATGGGGCAGTGACTGGGAGTCTACAGGGGAAATGAATGGAAGGGGTGAGAGATTCATAAAGGCAAACATATACCTTGCTTTTAGAGAGAAAAGGGAAGGCAGAGAATTCCTCCTGTATCTTGCTGATTCTCAACTGCCTTTAGTTCAATATCATCCTTATGCCAAAGCAATGTATTTTAGGATGGCATGTTTGGATTTCCTCCCATGGCCAGAAGATCCTTCTCCTTGCTGAACCTTCTCCTTGCTGAACCTCAGCTTTGTCAACTATAACACTGGGCATAATGAGTCCTTTTTTCACAAGATGATTGTGAGGATTGAGTGTACTCAGTACCGTGCCTGGCACAGACAGCTCAATACATGGTGGCTGATGTCAGTTATTCATGGAACATCAGAGCTGAGGGGGCCTCAATATTGCAATCTGAAGCACTCAATATAAACATAAGAAAACAGGCCCGGAGTGTTGAATTCCAAGTCTAAGGTCTTCTCATGTTGATGTGTACTACCCTTTTTAATCTAATAATCTACATTCTACTCCCTTGATGTGGGGTATTGTTCTTTCCTCTTCCTATCTTTGAGTTATTTTAAATTAACACCTAATAATTTAACATATTTGTGCTATTTCAGTACATGTGTGCCGTATGTACTGATTGCATCAGGGTGATTAGCACTTCCAGCTCCTTAATGCTTTTTTGTTTGGAGACTTGAGCTCTTCTCTTCTACTTGTTCTCAAATATCTTGTAGGTTGCTGTGAACACTCTCCTCTTCCCACCTTTTTAAAAAAATATTTATTTACTTTAGTTTTAGATGGACACAGTATCTTCATTTTATTTTTATTTATTTATTTTAAAGAGAGAGAGAATTTATATATATATATATATATATATATATATATATATATATTTTAGTTTTCGGTGGACACTACATCTTTATTTTTATGTGATGCTGAGGATCGAACCCAGTGCCTCACGAATGCTAGGCGAGTGCTCTACCTCTGAGCCACAACCATATCCCTCCTCTTCCCATCTTGATGCAAAGTCTGGCTTGAGGTTAATTTGACAAACTGGCATTGAGCACCTACTGTGTCCATAACTTTGGGCTAGATGTTGGGCTCAGAGGCATCAGTGGCTTGGTACACCAACAAGCTTTGAGAAGACAGTGCATATTCATTGGAATTGGCCCCTAACAAGGGCTGCTAATGCCAAGGGTTGGTTTAGGCAAGTTCTTGAAAGCAAAGGGGCAGGTTGGTGTTCCAGGAAATACTGTTGACCTTGGGACCAGACAGATCTGGGCTTGAATTGTGGCACAGCCATGTGTTAGAAGGGCAGCGTGGCCAAATTGAGATCATGCAACAAAACACATAATGATAGTAAGGAATTATAACACATAAAATAACACTTATAGCCATGAGTCCATATTTGATGTAAATAAACAATCAAATAAATGAATAAATGGGGGAGAAGAAGCAGCTTTTTCATACAGTAGAATTCCAATTAATAGAGAAAGAATGACGGGGACAAAAATGACCAAATTGGCACATACCACTCCAAAAACTATTTTGAGTTAGAATTGCATAGATGTTAAACTCAGTGGATGAAGAATTTCAGAAGGGTTCCGCCCAGATAAAGGACTTTTAGATGTAAGCTCTTTCCAGCCATTCAGTGACCTTGTTCAAGGAAATAATAATGCCAGCTTTGTGGCTGGATGGCCGCTGTCAAGGAGATGGCTTCAGACAGTCCAAACAGCTGGTAGCAGTAATACTGCCTCCAGGCTTGGCGCAAGAAAAGCCACAGTGAGACAGACAGGGCAAAGGCCTCTGTCTCTAATCATGAAACACTACTGTGTGTTTCTACTGCAGAAGAAAAACAACTTCCCACATAGACTTTCCTTTGTGCAATCAATTCTATTTTCAGTTTCCAGGATCACTGGCGGGGTTAGCACATAATCTAGGAGCATGGCATTGCTGAACAGGGCAACGGATTAATACTTATAAAATACTTACGAAAACGCTTATGGAGTCTTTCTCTTTTATAGTTTACCAAGTATCTCATTAGAAAATGCAACCATGTGAGCTTGACATTATCTGCCTCACTTTATCCATGAGGAAACCTAGGTGCAGCAAGGGTAAGATATCTCCAGGTCACAGGATGAACTGGACTCAGAATCCAGGCACGCAGATGTCCAGTCCGGCAGTCACACCGTCCCCACTAAAACTCACCTCTTAGCCACCCTGAAGCCGTTACTTTAGGAAAAGAGGCCAACACACCACTTAAATATTGTGTTGTCTGGATGTAGACCGCATGTCTTAGTCCCAAATTCTAAGATGGAGGAAAAGAAACAAATGGGAAAGACAGGCTGTGCATTAAGAAAGACACCCAGAGCCATGATCCAGTTGAAAGGAGCCGCACATCTGGCTCCAATTGACAATAAATTTACTGTGTAATTAACTTGGGCGAGTTTACTGATTGGGCCTATTTACAGATTGTAGGTGCGAGTCTCAATGGTAATAAAAGATCACTAAATGCGAGCTTGGAGTGGGAGTATGGCTGGCCACTTGGCTTGGGGGATGAGTTGTTTCAAACTGTGTGCAAAGTACGCTTACTTTAGGACCCCGCAGACAGAAATTTTCTAAAGCCAAGCAGTACATGAATATCTGAGTTTCAACTGAAGAAGGAAGTCTCTTTGGTGTATAGATTCCAAGGTTTTAGAAAAGCAAACATTGGTTAAGAAACTCTGAGCTGCGGTGAGCTATATTCTCAGCTCCCGCTTAAATTAACGGATCAGGACCAGCGTTCACCCTCAACAAAGATGGCGCCGGTCCTGGCTTCGGCCTGGGTGCCCTAAAAAAACATGGCATCCAGCTTCTCCTTCCTTAGTTTTGGATGGCCCAAGCGAAAAAGCTCTGCCCTTAGTTAAGATGGCGCCTACCCACCTGTCCCTGCCCGGCCTCTGGCCTTGGCAGATTGGCTTCACTGCTCGCGCCTCGTTGACCCCGCCTCATTTCCGTAGGAAGAAGCGGCCGGAAAGATGGCGGCGGCTGCGGTTTGAATTCCAGCGGCGCCGCCAGAGTCCCAACAAGAGCTGGGTTAGAGGGGGCGGGGACCTGGGGAGCCAGGCGGATCGCGACAAGCCAGCGGAACCAGTGACGCCTTTGCCACAGATACCAATGCCTCTGTGTCCATGATGGACTCCGTGTTGGAAGAGGACGTCACCCTCCCCGGGACGCTCAGCGGCTGCAGGTGCGGCCGCGACATTGGAGGCCGGGGTCCCCACTGATGGGGGTTCTCCCTAACCGGATTTGGAGTTTGCTATTGAGGGTGCTTGAGAGTGGCCAGGGGCAGTGCACTGGGTGGGTTCCTTCGGGAAGGGTCTCTGGAGAGCCCACCTGCTGATACTATGGGCTCTGGGGTCCCCACCTACACTGCACTAGGCTGATACTTGGGGACATACTTTTGAAGAGGTTGTGGAGGACAGACAGGTAAAGGGTTTTATAAAAGAGGTGAGAGAGAACCGTTTGGAGTATGCCATCAGTGGGGGCTGGATGGAGGACAGGGAGGGGCCTTGTGGGCACTGGTGATTCATTATGAGGCATGTAGTCATTATGTCTGTCTGGACTTTGTTTATGGGGGATACACAGTGGCTATGCAGACAGAGGTAATGGAGTGGAATGGTTAAGAACCTTGGATGGAGATGGACAGAACTGGAATCCAACCCAGTCCTGTAAACTGACCAGCTGTGTGATGGTGGTAAAGTGATTTGACCAGCTTTCCCATCAGTATAATGGGCTAGTGGTGATACTCTCACATTATCATTGGTGTGAGGACTAAAAGAAGTGATGCTTGCCTGGAAATTTGCTTGACAAGTGTAGGGCCTGGCACCAGTGCTGAAAAAAGTATTCTGTGTTGCCTTATTATTACTACAATAGGTTAAGTAGCCCTTATCTGAAATGCTTGGGATTAGAAATGGTAGGAATTTTGTATTTTGTAGTTTTTTTTTGATTTTTGGAATATTTGCAATACATAATGAGATAACTTGAAGATGGGACCCAAGTCTAAACATGAAATTTATTGCCAGGCACAGTGGTGCACACCTGTAATCTCAGCAGCTTCGGAGGCTAAGGAGGATGGAGAGTTCATAAGCCAGCCTCAGCAATTTAGGGAGGCCCTGAGCAACTTAGCAAGACCCTGTCTCTAAATAAAATACATAAAAAGGTCTGGGGATGTGGCTGAGTAATCAAGTGCCCCTGGGTTCAATCCATAGTGCCAAAAAAAAAAAAAATAAATAAATAAATAAAAAATAAAAAAACCATGAAATTTATTTATGTTTCACATATACAAAGCCTGAAGGTAATTTTGTACAGTATTTTAAAAATTTTTTTTCTTTTAGTTGAGATGGACACAATACCTTTATTTGTTTTTATGTAGTGCTGAGGATTGAACCCATCGCCTCACATGTGCTAGGCAAGCGCTCTACCACTGAGCTACAACCACAGCCCTTGTACAGTATTCTTAATGTGCCCTCATGTTGACTGGGACCCGTGACCTGAGGTCAGGTGTGGCGTTTTCACTTTGTGGATTTTCGTATGGGTGCTCAAAAAGTTTTGAATTTCGGAGTACTTTGGATTCTGGATTTTCAAATTGGGGATGTTGAACCTATATTATCAATAGTGGTAGAAATCAGGAATGTTGGCTGAGAGTGACCCCCAATGGTCCTGCCCTTGGTGGTGGCTGGAGTCTCTTCTTTCTGTAGTAGACTTGATGGAGGCCTAGACTGCTCCAGGCTGGGTTCCATTGATTGTTCTGGACTCCTGGTTGTAGAGTGGGTAGGAAGAAATGGAGGAGAGCCCTGAGAACCTGTAGTGTTTATCCAGTTCTGTAGGACAGGCTGCTGTTTTTAGTCAACAGAGCCTAATTGAAAGGTGACCATGTTATTTTTTATGCAGACCAGGATGCTTTTAAGAGTGAAGTGGGCACAGTTAATACTTATGCCTGGATAGCAAGATAGACATAAACAGTTTCCACCTTGGACAAACCTGGAAAATGGTTACTGTGTTTATTTATTTATTTATTTTATTTATTCTTTTTAGTTATACATGACAGTAGAGTTTGTTGGGATACTCTGTTTATTGAGAACCTGCTGAATATTAGGCAGAGAGCAAGTCCCTTTGAAGCTCCTGCTAATTGGATCCTGTGAAAGTTCATCCTGTCTCTGTCTTTCCATCTTACCACATTGGATCTCACCAGATTGTCCTGACTTCCTTCACTCCTCTAATAGTCTTTAATACACTCAAAAGTTTTGTTTTTTACTTGTTCACATAAATCTGATCTTTTCATCTCAGTGTTGGTGGGAAACATTTGGGCTTTGGGACCCAGACTTAACTGGGTTCAATGCCATTTCTTTCACTGACAATCCTGTGACCCTGGGCAAGCCACTCATCTTGTGAGCTGAGTTTTTGCCATTCATTTAAAGCTCAGGGTTGGTATAAGAATTAAAATGAGTCTGAAAGGGTTTAACCCATGTTTGACCTACAGTAGAAACTCCGCAGATCTGCAAACATTCCTTTCCTTCCCCTCCCTGCCTTTGCATGACCCAGGTGCTACCTACATACCTGGTAACCGCCATTACCCTCCATGACTCCCTGCCATTTTCAGGGTGAAGCTCTTTAATAGGGTTTCCAGGGTCCTTCATACTCTGGCGCCATCTGCTTCTGTAGCCTCCTCTCTGCCTAATTTCCCAACTCTGCCTCCTCCCTGAGCCCCTTCCCCATGCCTGGCTGCCATGTCGTTTCTTACTGCCAGACCTGGGCACTTGCTGTACCTGCTATCTGGATTACCCTCCCACTGCCCTTTGCCCTTTGTCCTATTAACACATCACTTTTCAGGTCTCAATTTAGGTGTCATTGCTGGGAAACCCTTGCTGACATTCGCCATTCTCATTAGGGCCATCTGAAACTTTCCAACCACCCTTACCTGTCATTGACCTATCTTAGCCCTTGTTGATCTCACTGAATTTTGTTGACCAGGACTGACTGTCAAATAGGAATATGACATAAGTTACATAAAATTTTCTAGTAGCTGCATTAAAAAAAGTGATGAAAAGTTTTTTTTTTTAATTGTGGTGCTGGGAATGGAAATCAGGGCCTTGTTCATGCTTGGCAAGCCCTCAGACATTGAGCAAATTCTCCAGTCGAAATGGGTGAATTTAATAATTTATTTATTTAGCCTAATATTTCCATATATTATCAACTAATTTGTAGTCAGTACTAATGAGATATTTTCCATTCTTTTTCAATCTAACTAAATCTTTGATA
Organism: Callospermophilus lateralis; assembly: GCF_048772815.1. NCBI lineage: Eukaryota > Metazoa > Chordata > Mammalia > Rodentia > Sciuridae > Callospermophilus > Callospermophilus lateralis. The sequence continues at coordinate 13,918,799 of NC_135306.1, forward strand.
TCTGGAATGAATTTTGCACTCACTTGTAGCCCTTCTGAACTTAGATGAACCACATTTCAAGTGCTTAATGGGTCCTTGTGACTGGTGGCTCCTGTTTTGGACACTGAAGCTGCTGGCTGTTAACTTATTTGTTGCCCAGATCAGATGAGGACCCATATGAGAGCAAGGACTGTATTTTGTTCATCTCTGTAACCCCAGTTCCCATCCTAGTACCTGGCATAATAGGGGCTCATGTTTTTTGTAAAATCATTGAATAACAAATATCCTCTTGTTACAGGTGGTACCACTGAGGCTCTGAGAGGTGAATAGTCTGGGAACATACACACACACACACACACACACACACACACATACACACACGTACATGATCAAATTAGGACTATTGTCTAAGCTTGCTGACTCCAGAGCTGTCCTGTTTTCCAACTAGTTCTCTGAACTAATTCAAGGTTGAGAGGATTTGGGGAGGATCTATCTAACAGAGCTCCTGGCACTGAACTGGCCCTTGAAGAGTGGCAAAAATGTCCTTAAAATATCCTGAGAGAAGCAGAGTTTCCATTTGGTGGACACATGCAGGAGGATAATCCCTAGGATAAAGTCATACCTTTCTTACTCTAATGTACTTTTGGAAGGGCCCTTCTGCTTGGTAATTTCCAAGGCCCAGTTTTAAAGTCTAAACTGGAGTCCAGTTTGTCCTTAGGCTTTTGTTGAATTAGGTCAGTTTACATCATTCCTTGTAAATCTGTGGGTACCCCAGACTGCTCTAGCTCTGTGAAACTTAGACCCAGATTCTGGCCACAGGGACCTTGCCCAAGCCAAGGCCCTTTATTAAGTCTTGCCTGTCGGTGTGGGAAGAACCTGGGCTTGCTAGTCGGGAGGACTGTGTAAACCCCCGTGTGACTAAATGCGTGGCTTTCTGTAAGCCATTTAACTTTTGTGAGCTTCAGTTTCTCCTTGATGACAATACCTATTTTATCGATGGCTGCGTGGGTGATGTGGAAGTGCCTGGCGCCTACTGGGGAGAGTGAAATGTTAGCTAGCTGGGTTGTGCTGATGCCATAGTGTGCTGTTTTCTGGACAGGATCTTGTGTGCCAGTGCCCTGAGCCCTTCCTCTGTGCAGGCTCCTGCCGCAGTCCGGCTGCAGCAAATTAGCTGTGTAGATTGATACAGCAGGAGTAGGAGCCTTTATTGTAAGACAACAAAGGTATTTATACATTCCACACAGCTTATCTTAATTAGCATAATCTAGATACAGCAGTCAACCAATAAGAAATCTCCACACTTAATGGCTCGCTGGCTCCACCTCACAAACCACTCCCCCTGGCAAAATGCCAGGCGCCATCCTGACTTGTTTACAGACTCTAACATTTCCCCCTTTTGTTTAATTTAAATAATGACCATAGTGGTTTTTACACAAACACCACAAACAATCTGCTACAAGCAGAAGGGGAAGATACAAAATGCCACAATACTAAGCCAATTGATGGCTCCATGCAAGAAGCCCTTGGAAAAATTATACCAGCAATGACACCATTAGCAAAGATACTGAGTTACAATTTGTTGTAGATTACAGTTTGTTGTCTCAGTCTAGGTAAAGCAGTGTCTCAATAGATTAACTCACAGTCCAGGTAAATCATAGTCAAGGTAAGTTCTGCAGGCAGCTAGCTTAAATCACAGTCCAGGTAAGTTTTGCAGGCAGCTAGCGTGATCTGAAGTCTCATCTGGTTCTCAGCAACACTGGAAATTCTTCCACCCTCGTCTTCACTGGAGCTGGGACAAAGGCAGGAACTCCGGATGGCTAAAGAAAATCCTGTAGTATTCCAGCAGGCGCTAAGAAAACAACCTTCTGAACAATTTAGTACATTATCTCAAGGTTTTTTACATTTGAAATAAGCCTTAATAGTGCTCATTACTCATTAGCTTCCAGATGTGGGAGAACCATTGTAGTTTTTGGCCTTGGAAACATTAAACTTCAGGGATGCTGGTAGCATCTTCTGCCGGCTCGGCTGTAGTGTCCCGGGCAGCCCCAGATGGCCCTGGGGAGTGTCGGGACTCAAACTGCTTCTGGGCACAGGGAGCAAGAGCCCCTGTGCCTCTGGGTCAGGTTTGGATTTGGGCTCTCACAGTGGCGTCCGCTCCCCTGGGGGGGGGGGAAGAGCCAGCTGCCAGTGCTTGGAAAGCCCTTGCTGCGCCATGACTGGCTCGCGCACATGGCGGCCACTGCACCTATTCACGCACCCTCTGGTAACGAAAAGTATTTACTAGTAGCCTTTTGCTGCAACTTTTTTCCTGATAATCCTTCTTCTTCTGAAGTTTCTTTTTCTTTCTGATTAGAGTTCCTGGGCTTCCATCAACACATGCCCTAACTATTCTTGGTTCCACTGGGGTGCCTTCTTCCCTTAGTAATTTACTTCTCACCCCTTCCATATTTTCGTCACAAGGACAATACAATACACTGAGACAAAACAAGACACAAACATACTGTATCAATCCTTTCCATATTTCCTCTCTCCCTATCTGTCTAGGGATGAGCAGATTGCTCCTGTCCTATCTGTGAATGGGCAGCTTTTTTTCTTCGCTTACCCCCGAGTATCCCGGGGCTCCCCATAACGGGCCACCATATGCCTCAGTCCGTATGCAGCAAATTAGCTGGGGGGTGACGAGCAACTTGTGTAGATTGATACAGCAGGAGTAGGAGCCTTTATTGTAAGACAACAAAGGTATTTATACATTCCACACAGCTTATCTTAATTAGCATAAACTAGATACAGCAGTCAACCAATAAGAAATCTCCACACTTAATGGCTCGCTGGCTCCACCTCACAAACTACTCCCCCTGGCAAAATGCCAGGCGCCATCCAGACTTGTTTACAGACTCTAACATTTGCCAGGCGCCATCCTGACTTGTTTACAGACTCTAACAGGCTCCAGTCTGCCTTTGTTCAGCTGTGGGCTTCCTGAGGTCTGAGCCCAGGCCCAGTGACCCATTGGCTCCTCTAGCACATGGCCTCTAAGTGCCTGCTGCCTGGTTAGGAGCAGACCAGACGTCTTTTGCTGTAAGCACAGTTTGTGCTTTGGGCAGAGAAACTGGATGCTAGAAGGTGGGGAGGTCAGGAAAGAGGATGGTGGATTGCAATTTCTGGTGAGGGCTTGAGCGTGACAGGAGTGCTACTGCATTCTAGGGTACCCCTGGCTGCGGGTTTGAGGACAGCATAGTTCATCTCACTGAATCTTTAGCTCCTAGACTGTGCCTACACATAGTGGAGGCCCAATACATATTTGCTGAGCAAACCAAGTTTCTTTCCTTTATTTTTTTTTTTTTTAGAGATGAAGATCATGTAATATAGGCCCCATATTTAGTGGTGAAATGATGCTTTGTAATCACTGTGAGAAAATCCACAATTTGGCATTATCTATTACTATAAAAAATATGCCTGTATGTTTCTTTTTTAAAAAAAAGATTTATCAAGATCTACTTCATGTACCATAAATTTCACCCATTTAAAGTATTCTGTTTAGTGGTTTTTAGTGTATTTGCAGAGTTGTACACCATTACTGCCATCTGATTTTTTATTTTTTGGTACTAGTGATTGAACCTAGGGATACTCTTCCATTGAGCCACATCCTCAGCCCTTTTTATTTTGAGACAGGGTCTCACTAAGTTCCTTAAGGCCTCTCTAAGTTGCTGAGGCTGGCTTTGAACTTAGATCTTCCTGCCGCAGCTTCCTGAGTCACAGGGATTAGAGGCATGCGCCATCGCTGCCCTCCAGTTGAACCTTTTCATCATTCACAAAAGATAGCAATCCCTCCCTCTTCCTCCGCTGCCCTGTTGCACCCACTTCAGCCCTGTGCAACCACTGTTTGCTTTTTGTCACTTGATTTCCCTGTTCTGGACGTTTCATATAAATGGTAACTTACAATATATGATCTTTAGGACTCCGAGTGTAGCTCAGTAGTAGAGCACTTGCCTAGCATTCCAGGTCCCCTGGGTTCCATCCCCAGCAAAACACACACAACACACACACACACACACACACACACGCATACGCATGCACACGCACACACGGAGTCTTTTGTGAGATTCATCCATGTTGTAGCATGTATCAGTACTTCATTTCTTTTTAAGGTCAAATAACTTTCCATTGTACCCAGGTACCACACACTGTTTAGACATTCATGTTCATGAACATTTGGGTTGCTTATTTTTTAAATCTATTATGAATAGCATTGCTATTATGTACAATTTATTCTTCTCTTTCTCCTTTTCTTACAGTGTTGGGGATCGAACCCAAGGCCTACTACATGCTAGGCAGGAGCTCTACCACTGAGCCACCCCAGCCCTCTTTATTTTAATTTGAGACAGGGTCTGACAAAGTTTTGGAGGCTGGCCTTGAATTTAGCAATCCTCCTGCCTCAGTGTCTGGAGTAGCTGGGATTATGGGATTGTGCCCTCATGCCTGGCTTTGTCCACAAGTTTATGTATGGACATATATTTTCATTTCTCTTGAGCATGTGCCCAGGGGGTTTGCTGAGCTTTCTGGAAACTCTGTATCATTTTCAGGCACAGCATAACTATTCCAAAGTGGCCTGCTATTTGTCTCTCCCATGAGCAGGGTTTGAAAGTTCTAGTTTTATTCACATCCTCACCAGCACTTGTTATTTTTTTTGTTTTTTCATAACCTCCATTGGAGGTGTGACATGCTATCTCATTGTGGAATCGCTTTATATTTCTATAATGACTAATCATATTAAGTATTTAAAAAAATTTTTTTTTAGTTGTAGATGGACACAATACCTTTATTTTATTTCTTTTTTAAATTTTTATGTGGTGTCAGCGATTGAACCCAGTGCCTCGTGCATGCTAGTCAGGTGCTCTACCACTGAGCCACAACCCTGGCCCCCATATTAAATAATTTTTTCATGTGTTTATTAGCCCTTTGTGTTTTCTTTGGTGAAATGTTTAATCAAATTCTTTGCCCAGTTTTAAAATTGTGCCTATGTTTTGACCCAGCAGTTCCACTGCCTGCTATCAATCCTAGAGAAACCTTCATACATGTGCATAGTGAGACCTGTATACATACAGCTTGTTTGTAAAAGAAAAATGGAAACAAACTGAGTTGCTATCAGTAGGAGATTGGGTAAATACCCATCCTTTCAAAAGTGCCTTTCAGACTGTTTGTGACCCATTGGTAGCTCATGCAATTCATTTTAGTTGGTTGCAATCAGACCTTTAAAAAATGAAACAGAATAGAAAGTAGTTCTGGAATTAAGGACTGATCATGGTCAGTAAAGTTTGAAAAACAGTGCTGTGGAATGCTTTGTGGAAGTTACGAATATTGAAGCGGCACGCGTTAGTACTGTCATCAGAACATCTTCAGGACTTCTTTTAGTAGAGGAAAAATGTTGCAGAATAGTATGTATAGTTGGTCCGCATTTGTTTTCTCTTTATGCTAGGAAATAAAACCCCATGTCTAGAGAAGGGCCTGGAGGATCCCATGTGCATCTTCTGACATCAGTGGTTACTGCTGAGGGGAAACTGAGGTGGGCGTGAGGAGTGGTCAGGGAGAACTTTAGGTGTAGCTGGAGTTTTGTATTTATGTTTTTCTCTAATTAAGAATGAATCTCATGGGATGAAAAAGGAATTGTTAAAAGGCAAACAAAGGCGCACTTGTTGGTGTGATATTTCCCAACGTGATGTCCAGTTCCTTCCATGGCTCTCCCGCACTGTCAGTGAAACGCTGGGTCCTGGATTCTTGTGAAGTGAAAGGAGGATTGTTTCTGGCAAATAGAAGCCCAGAGGGGAGGCCTCCCCTTAGGGCGGTGATGGAGCCGGAGAGGAGAGAGGAGATGCAGCTGCACGGGGTGGGGGGGGGCACTCGCTCACTCAGCAAAGTTCAGAATAGCAGTGTGCACCCTGTGCCAAGCACCACAAGCCGTCTGCCTCCATGCATTGGGTCCCCCACCACATCCCAGGAACGTGTTGGGGACATCAGGGTGATGTAAGGAACAGAGCATGGGATTTGAAGTTGGGCCAGCTTGGGTTTTGTAGCTTTACTTTTCTGGGCCTTTGTTTTCTCATTTTAAACAAAATGGCAGCATTATAGGAAGTTTTAGACAGCTCAGCAGGCTGTGATGAGGACTAGGTGGGAGGCTGCCTGCCCTGTCTTGCCCAGGATACCTGCACGGTGAGGGTGCCCAACAGGGTGGGTTTCTTCTGATTGCTTACCTTTGCACGTGAGGAAACTGGCACTCCACCATGTGTCATGTTACTCAGTGGCTTTGGGCAGCCCAGGCAGGGGTGTGGCACCAGGAACTGGGTTTTGGCTCACTAACCCTTTGTGATTTTGAGTAGATAAGTTCCTCTACCTTCTGGACCTCATTTGTCCATCTATGAAAGGATGAACTCATGTCTGAGCCCTCTTTTGATGACCTTGTTTAATTTCCAGGGCTCTCCATGAGGCCCCAACCTTATTCTAAGGCCAAGAGTGAGGGAGTGATCAGAATGGGAAGGTGTAGTTGGAACTGACTGGAGGGTGCAGATGACAGATAGATAGCATTTTAAGAGCAGGCAGGTAAAATTTGGCAGCTTCAGTGTTTGCCTGTTGGAAGCTGAGACAACTTTGTCTTTGTCTGCCAGGTAGTTTTCAGGTGATTGACCTTGGCTTGAGTTACTCATGGGCTGTTCCAGCCAGTGGGAGTTAATATAATGGTCCTGGCAGAACAAATCCAGGTCAAAGATCTAGGACCAGACTCCAGGGTAAGCCTGGCCAGTAACTTTGTATGTGACTTGTGCTTTTGCGCCACTCTCTGTGTAAGGTGGTAGTTTAACTTGATTTTAATTTTTGAAATTCAGTGTAGAAAATGGACTTTGATGTTTTGGTGATACTTATTGGAAGAAATTAAAAAATTAGAGAAAATTAAAAAGGAAGAAAGTATCTTTCATTTCCCTACAAATGATGATTTTCAATATTTCAGTGTATTTCTTTTGTCTGGGTATGTATTTATGGCCCACCCATTCTAAAAGAGGATTTGGGGTGACATTTGTGTACATTTATGTATTCAGGATTGAGGATTACTCCAAGTTTTTAATTAATCTTTATAGCAGACATATTTTATTTTCCTGATGTTGGATTTGGGTTTTTATGATAGTTTCAATTTTTGACTCAGTCCTGAACTTAAAGATTGATTCCAACTCCATAGTTTGGTGATCAGGCAAAATTATCAGAGAACAGAATGCATTTGGATTTAGAAGCAGGAAGGAACAATCTGCTGAGAAGCTGAGCTGAGCTTCCATCAGCTCTGAGTTTTTCAGATTGGGTCAGGGAAGCATTATTAGGCAATAGACATAAAAGGCCTGGATTCTGGACTTGGTTCTCCACAGCCATGTGACTCTGGCTAGGACACTGACATTGTCTGGGCTTCAGAGCCTTCCTTTGAAAAATGCATGAACCCTCAGGGAATTGGGCAGTTCTAATGATGGTAAATATTTCATGAATTATAAATTGTAAAACATTATGTGTTTCAAGATGACAGTCATGTTTTTCTCCTGCTTATGGAGGTTCCACAATATGCCAAGTACATTGCTGGGCATTTTGTATCTTGTTTGATTGCCCATTATTTTATGAAGTACTGCTTTTCTCCTGTTGTAGCTGAAGGGGGCCAGGCTTGGAGAGGTACCTGCAGAGGTTGTGCTACAACCCAGGGCAGTTTCTGTTGTGTCAAATCATACCTCCAGTTATGGTCTAGTTTTCTGTCAGTATCCCTAAATCCTCACTGAACCTATTTATATAACTCAACCAGTAAAACGTCTTGGATCAGTGGATTCTGCTTTTTTGTTTGACATTCTTTTGTTTTGGAGCTGGGGGTCCAACCCAGGGCCTTGCATGATATGCAAACTCTACCACTGAGCTGTACTCCAGCTGTCCGACATTCTTAAGGCATCTAAGTTGGTGCCTGATTCCCAGAGTTTTAAATTTTGGTTGAAATGGCATTGTTTCAGCCAGCTTTTTCACTGCTGCAACCAAAAGACCTGACAAGAACAGTTTTAGAGGAAGACTATAGATCTCTATCTATAGTCATCTCTCTCTCTCTCTCTATATATATATATCTATAGTCAGCTGTTTCCAGGAGAGGCAGAGCATCATGGTGGAAGAGAGTGGTGGAGGAAAGCAGCTCAGGACATGGCCACCCGGTGGGGGGAGAGAGGGGTGGGGGGAAGGAGGGAATGCACTCACCTCACCATGGACAAAATATAAACCCCAGAGGCCTGCCCTCAATGACCCACCTTCTCTAGCTACATCCTACCTGCTTACAGTTACCACCCAAATAACCCGTATCAGGGGATTAATGCACTGATTAGATTAAGGATCTCATCATTTCAACTTTGAACTTTCTTGAATTGTCTTATACATGAGCTTTTGGGGGATACCTAATATCTAGATCATTGCAGGCATATTTATGATAATAATAATGATGATAACAAAACAATAGATGTCATTTATTTAGGACCTGCTATGTGCTGTGTTTATGTACCTGAATTGACTAATTTTCACAGGTAGACTATAGCATTCTACTCATAAAATTAACGTAATTACCATGTACTTGGCACAGTGCCTCTGCACCCAGCACACATTTGGCACATGGAACATTAGATGTGTGAAGGAATGCATGAATGACCCATCTAGCAGGGGTCGGTCACACAGCTCCTGATGTTAAAGCTGGAACTCCGTTCTGAGGCGGAACTCAGCCCCAGTGCCTGAGCTTCATGCCTCCCAGGTAGCTGGGCTATGAGTGCCTATCAGCTGTAGCCTGCTGATGCCATTCATATCTCGGCAGTCTGAACAGTCTCTGTTGTGCAAACCTGGCTCCTCTTTTAACCTGTGTGTTCTTTCCTAGTGACCTTGCTCCTGCTTGCCCAGATGACCTGGATGGCATCAATAACTGTGTTGGATTGGAAAATGGAGGTAAGCACACAAAGCAGTCACTTTTTGACTGAGAACAAGGGAAGCAGACATGGACCAAGTGCCCTGAGGCCTGGGGCTGAACTTCCATCCCTCTGGGTTCTAGAGCCCACCAGGCTTGGTACACAGCCAGTGCTCAGCATTTTACAGTACAGATGTGTTGATCTGCCCTCCACCTCCCTTCATAGACGCTGGGCAAACTCAGGAGTGCATGTCCGAGGCAGTACTTCATGGGTGCAGTTGCCTGCTGCCACGCCTGTAGGGATTCAGCTAGGGCTTGCCGAACTGAACAGCTGCATGGAAGCTGGACATGAAGCTGGTGACTAGACTTCACACGTGGTGTCTGTTGTTCTCCAGGCCGAGTGGCTGGAGGCCTGAGGAGTTGCTGTCCGGACTTGTGCGTGCCAAGGCCTTGCAGGCAGCTGCTGGGTTCTGTCGGCTGGCTGCGGCCAGCGCTGCTCAGCCCGTCCTTCACATGGCTGCTAGAGCGCACGGGACGTGGCTGAGTCAAGTGGGGTCTTGTGCTGGAGTGGATTATGAGGTGCCTTTGCAGTCAGGTCTTGCTCAGCATTCTTCAAAATTTCCATTTTTGGAAAGAGTGAAGTCCCTCCTAAGTGGCTGTGTGGTTTGTGCTAGTAATTTGCCTTGTTGAACTATCTTAGAGATATCTTGACTTTGATTTTTTTCTTTCTCTCCAGAGTAATGAGATAGATATGTGCAGCAGGAAGTTTTTAGAGCAGCCAGGATAAGAGTCACTGTGTCATTTCTGGAGAATTCTGAAACAGATAGGCCATCCTCTGGTTTTCCTTTGAACCTATTAACTTAAAAATCCCATAAACCTGCTCTTCCTGCCTATAGGTAGTTAGAAGCAGAAAATTATTATATCCACTCCTTAATTCAGCCAGTGGCCAGCCCCTGCTATCAAGCCCGTTAGCCATACTTTGTCCATACATTGGCTTCATGCCAGACTCCGGGAGTGAAGTGCTTGGGATTCAAGCTTGTTACCTCGAGCCCAGGACACTGACAAACAAAAAGTTATGGTGAGACATTGAATGATTGGTGTGAAGAGAGATTTATGGGGTCAGAGTCAGGTGAGAATTTCTGAAGAACCTGACCTAGGAGCTGAGACTTGGAGGGGGTGTAGAACCGTGGTAGGGAAGGAGAAGGGGAGAAGGGTCAGCTATCTTTGACACAGGAGACGGAGCGTGGCCCATTTGAGGAACAGGAGAACAAACCTGTGTGCCTCCAGTTGCCCTGGCCCACCCCTCAGCCTGTTTCTGCTGAGTAGTTTCCAAACACTGTGCCCACCCCTGGGCCTTTGTTTGGGCATCCGTCCTTCTTATCTGCCTGCTGTCTCTCTAGGGCTCAGTTTAAAGCTAGTCCCCTTCTGTGGCTCTCCTGCGGCCTGTGTAGTTGTGCTTTCGCTTCATTTCATTTATTCCTGTTGGCTACTTTTAAAATGTCCCAAATGAAACCAGTCCTCATCCACTTACATCGTCCTGGACTGTAGCCCAGGGTCTCCGGCCTGGATTCTCCCTGAGTTACCCTGACAGTCTCCTTGTTTCTCTTCTAAGCCCCTTGCAGTCTGTTCTCAGCCAGGCAGCCAGAGGGAGCTCGTAGAAACCTGAGTCTGCTCATTTCCCTCCCTTGCTCACAATCCCCAGGGGCAGCTCCGTCTGTAGAAGGACCCACAGGGTCATGTGCAGCCTGTCCCTGGAACTCCTCCTGTCTTCTCTTCTACTGTGCCCTTTGTGTATTGATCTTAGTGGTTGTCTCATGGCTGGTCCTCGGACCCCCGGGGTGCCCTCCATCTCAGGCATCTCCCTGTACCTGGAGTGTTCCTCCCCAGGCCACTGGCTGCTTCCCTTCAAGTCTGCCAGACGTGGCCTTCTCAGGGAGGCCTTCCTCAGTTGCAGTGCCCACCCCGCCCCTGGCATTTCCCACCCTCACTCACTTTGTCTCCATGGCTCCATCACCTTTTAACATATCTGGCAATTGCCTGATTATTTTGTTTGTTGCCTGTTTTCCTCTGAATAGCAGCTCCATTTGTTGCCTGATGTGGCCACATCCCAAACTGCCTAGCAGAAAGTCGGCTTTCAGCGCACATTTGCTGGGAGAGTGAATCCATTCATTTTCTCCACACACGCTTACTCAACACCTGCAAAGCTCCAGGAGCTGGCTCAGCATGCTCACAGTTTGTTGTCCTCTCTGTTCTGCCCCCTTGTGGGAACCCTTGGGTGCAGGATCTTGTCTTCATCATTTCCCCCAGCACATAGGATGGTGCTTGGTGCAGAGCAGGTGTTTGCTAAGTGTTTGTTGAATTAAGTTGTGGAAAAACTTGGGTGCTGGAAAAGTCAGTACTCATCTAAAGCAGGGGTTGACGGTTGGCACCCATTAGCTGACTTAGGAAGTAAACTCTTATTGGAATGCACCACATTGTTATGAGTTGGTTGTGGTTGTTTTTGTGCTATTGCAGGAATCAAGTAGCTGTGACAGATTTTAGGCTTTGTTTGTAGCCTGCAAACCCTAGAATGGTCATTGTCTGGTGTTTTTAGGAGACATTGGCCAGCCCCTGCTATCAAGTTCGTTAGCCATACTTTGTTCCAGAGTCTGACTTGAGAGGTTGAGGAAGCATGAGTCAGTACAATCTGCTGTGCTGTGTGCCTGCTGTATTTTTGGGGTTCATCCTCCAATATGCATAGTTACACTGGGGATAGTTTTAAGTACCTTGTCAGTGTTGAAATAAAATGGTTTAGAGCTTTCCATAGACTTGAATCAGTAAATCTCAATAGGCAGGAAGCACCAGCATGGCACATGTGGAAGCTATTCGTGTCTTCCCGGGGCTCTAGGCCTTAAAGGAAATGTTGGGCAGTTTGCATGCCATGACGTTTTCTGTCTGTTTTGCCTTTTTCTAGAGCTCCCACAAGTGTCAGAAGAAAAGGTGTCTCCCACCAGAGTACGGAACATGAAGGACTTTGAGAATGTAAGTGGAGATGCCAAATCATTATTCCTGACATATCAAGCCTGCTGCTGCTGTCCAACCAGACCCAGGAGAGAGCTCCTTTCTGGGAACTGTGTATTCTCTGTGCTACTGTTCCATATGCACACAGTCAGCCTTTCATAAGAGGGCCACTTGCAGGTCCAGCTTTGGGTATTTGATGAGGGTGTTCCATATTGCACAGTTGTAGCATTTGTTGAAGGCCTTGCAGTAACACAAGGCACATTATTTATGGCTCCTAATTAGTCCTTGCTTCAGCTCTTCACGTATTTTGTATTATCTCCACTTTACAAACAAGGAATCTTAAGAGTGGGAAAGACTTGTTTCAGGTCATATGATATGTGAGGGAATACAGAGCTGGAATTAGATTCCATGTTTTTAGTGATTGCAGAACCATTATTCTTTCCTGTGCCTTGTGCCCCCCCTGGTATTTTGTAGACATGGTTGCTGTTGAGTGGGCCACGAGCAGTCTGCACACAGCACCAAGGAGTCATTGTGTGCCAGTGTCTTCCAGGGCTGTGTCTTTCATTTGTTAGCCGAGGGGTTTTGTTGTCAGGTATCAGGAAAATAAGGTTATTTTCCCAATTCCAATTCTCTTTAACAAGTTACCTGCTCTACGCTCTCATTTATCATGGGAAGAATTAGACCCTTCTTCATTTATAACCAAATGAAATCCATACTATGCAAGACACAGGAGATATTTATCAGAGAGAAGACGGAGGACACAGAGAGAAGGACGCGCCACAATTATGTTTCTCTCTCCCAGTTGTCTTTACAGAACAGAGTGGTGCTGTCTCTGAATTTAATTTAGAATAGTCATTACTGCTAATAGTTATCTGCAAACCACCAGTGACCAATTGAAGAAATGACTTGTCAGATCTCTAATGGAAACAAGTAATTTCTGAGCTTTGAGTTGTTGTAATTTCAGCTGTACAATGCGATCTATGCTGTGGGTCTAGGGCCTCAAATGCAAGAGATTTGATTATTCCATATTGTGTATAATTAAAATCTACTTTTAAGTGATTGTTCCTGTTTTATCATAAGAGTAATAATAGCTACTGTTTATCAAGTTCTTGTTCTGAGCTGGGAACTTAAAGTGTTAAACTAGATATATTACTTTACTATTAAAGCAACTTTGGAAGGAGGTGATTATTTTTGAAGGGCACTGTTTAACAAAATGGTAGAATTTTGGTTGTGCATTTCGTTGCCTGCCTTTTGAATGGGAAGGAACCCTGAATCTAGCTTTCTTTATTACATGGAGGAGAGACTGAGGGCTGGGCATGAGTGTGGCAAAGCCATTCTCAGAGGTGTCCATGCTGCCTGGGTCCTACCACAACTTCTGGAGTCAGATTGTGTTTGTGCATTTCTGCTCAGTGACCTTGGCCCTGTCACTTAACCTTTAACATGGGCTTGGTAGTAGCCCCTACTTCATAAGGCTGTTGGGAGCTTCATGAGGGCAGCATGCGTTCCAGCACCTCCTGCGTTCTTTGTGTGGCCGTTTGTCCTTCTTTTTCTTATTGTTATTATTATACTTGTCACTTTTCTCCACTTTGCCATGTGATGGAAGTTTCACTTGTTCAGACTGTTCTTGACAGTCTATATCCAGTTTTTTTTGAAGGTGAGAAAGAGCCTTCTGTGCCAGTATGTTTTAGGATTTATGTTTTTTTCTTTATGACTGTGGTCCTTTGGCTGCTGTTAGGTTTTTATGGTATTAATATTTTTTACTGTACATTTTCAAGAGCAAATTTTGCAGCTGAAATTGAAATGACCACACTGTTCTCAGTATCTCCCTTTCAGGTCTTTATAGGTCACTGAAATTTTTCCTTTGGCCTTTGCTTCATTTTGAAGCTCAGGTCATAGATCTCTGTGTGGTGATAGTCTGAACTTTCTGTGGGGTGCCTATAAAAAGTACTTGTAATATCTAAAGCTAATTTTAGAGTCAGTACATATTAAAGAAGGGACTGAAATACTTTTGTTTTGAAGAGGAATTTCATGACTCCTATCTAGTCTCAGATGACTGATATCTAAACATGAGCAGTTGCATTTAGCTAGAGTCTAATAAGACCTAGGTCCTCTCATGGTCTTGCTCAGGGTTTATCTGTTTAGTAAATGTTTTCACAAAATATCCCTGTGCCAGGCTGACAACCAGGGTAGGGGAACCTGCAGTGGATTAAGACCAGGTAAGTTTCCCTGCCAAGAGACTCGGTGTTAGTTGGAAAGATGGGTAAGAAAATAGTCCATTGGTGAAATGTGGAAGTGCAGGCCCTGAGGGGCATGGGTCAGGTCTGGGCCTGCTGGGTGATTCAGGGACGCTTTCTTGGAGGAGCTGTTGCCTGAGGTGGAGCTGGAGGGACAAGTCAGGACTGGACAGGTAGAGAGGGCTGGGGGAGCATCCCTCTCAGGACGCATGTGTGGTATGAGATAGTGGGGAAGGCATGGTGAGTTTAGGGCACTGCACATGCCCTGGGCCTCTGAAGCAGGCTGGGGTCCCATCCCGCAGGCTCTTGAACATTATTCTGCTTTGTTTGATTTTTGTCCTGAAGGTGAAAGGGAACCAGTGATGGATTTTAATTGGGGAGGGGAAGGACCAGAATTGTGCTTTCAAAAGATGACCCACTCTGGCGATTGTGGGGAGCAAGTTTGGAGAGGAGAAGGCTGGTGGCCAGATGATGAGGTGAAAGGCTGCTATGGTGGTGTGGACCAGAGGGAGGAATGCCGGAGTCCAGAGGTGTGGGGTGGGGTCAGGACCTCAGCTGGAGGGGCTCGGGCACCATGTCATCCCGCCAGCCCTCAATGGACACATGGAGGCTGGAAGCCAGAGTGGGTGAGACTTATTCAGTCTTTGAACCCAGGTCTTCTGGCACAAGAAGTCCTTTCTGGTGTATTTTCTGTGCTGCCTCAGTACTCACTGACACATGGAAACCACGCTGCTTCCTGTGGGTCTTTGTTAGTCAAGGATGTGGTCTCTGGGGAAGGCCCTGAGGTGGGAAGTTAGTGAGCCATCTCAGTCTTCTGTGAGACCTTGTCTCATCGGTTCTTTCTAGATGATAATGTGGGGAGCTCCCTGGCTGGAGGAGACCTGGGAAGCAGCATTTTGTGAAGGCCTGAGTTTATCTGCTGTGACCTATTCTGGGTACTCTTTCTTCCTTTAAAAATTTTTTTTTGAAGCTGGGCACATGCCTATAATCCCAGCAACTCAGGAGGCTGAGGTATGATGATGGCAAGTTCGAGGCCAGCCTTAGCAACTTATCGAGGGCCTAGGTAACTTAATGAGACCCTGTCTTGAAATAAAAACTAAATAAAATTTAAAAGGGATTGATGTAGCTCAATAGCAGAGTAACCCTAGGTTCAATCTGCAATACAAAGAAAGTTTTTCTTTTTTTTTTCAGTGAATGAGGAAGACCCAGAATTTGGTGTGACATGTCCAGTCCACATGACTGTCCTTATCAATATATAGAACAGTTTGGTTTTGGCCTTTGACAGGGAGTGACATCATTAGCTTTCCATCTCATTACTGATAGAATGCGTTATTTAGTGACTGTAATATTTCATAAAGGCTTATATTAAAATGATAGATTGAATCAATTTACATAATTGCCTACTGTTCAACATTTCAGGTTGTTTCTTGTTTCTCAGAATTACAGGCAAAACTGTGAAGAAGCTTTTTGGTTTGATGCCATCCCATTTATTGATTATTGATTTTACTTCCTGTGCTTTTCTTATTAAGGAAGTCAGTTCCTGTGCTGATGTGTTGGAGTGTGGGCCTATGTTTACTTCTAGTATGTGCAGGGTTTCTGGTCTAATACCTAGGTTCTTGATCCACTCTGAGCTGGGTTTTGTGCAGGCTGAGAGACGGGTTAAATTTCATTCTACTATGTATGGATTTCCAGTTTTCCCAGCACCGTTTGTTGAAGAGGCCGTCTTTTCTCCAATATGTTATTGGCACCTTTGTCTTGTATGAGGTGAGCGTGAAGAGAGAGCCGACAGGATGGGAGAAAATCTTCGCCACCTGAAACTCAGATAGAGCATTAATTTCCAGGATATATAAAGAACTCAAAAAACTAGTTTTGTTTATTTTATTTTTTTTAAGGGTAAATTCCTAGAAATGGGATTTGGGGATGTCAGAGGTTTCATAAATCATATGCAACAAACAGTAGATTTCAGAGCAGGATTGATTTCAGTGGCCTCCTCTGTAAGGGGCGGGGAGACCCTTAGCCAGCTGGGGCTGAAACGCTTGTCTGTTTCTGTTCCCCACCTGCATCTCTTTGTCCTTGTCCTTTGCTTGACTTGTCTCATACCCAGCTACCCAGAGGTACCTATCTTCTTGTATTGAGGTTCTTACTCCTATTTGTTGAAGATTTTTGGTCTTAGTTGAGACAGTTGGTCAACTTGGAGTGTTTTACCTGCTTTGACAAGGAGATTGCATCTTTAAACTTGCTCTGTATTAACTGTGTCATGAGTTGCTTATCACCAGAGAGCACCCCACCCTTCCCATTTGTGTAGCCCTGAAGCTTTCAGAAGCACCGTGAAGGGTAGATGCAACGTGGACTTGACATGATGGGGATTGGGTTGGAGGTCTGGCTGGTTGTAGGTCTTCACTGACTGTGGCCTTGCCTTGGTGGCTTCCAGAACCTCACGTCAAGTAGACCTAATAGAGTCTTTCGTTCCGAGTCACGTGAGGATTTCGTGAGCTGTGGTATGTACAGTGCCCACCCGGCGTGTCACCTGGCATGTAATGGGCACTCAGGGAGCACTAGCATGTGCTCCAGTCAGAAGGTCAGTCGTTGTAGCCACTGCCTTCTGGGGCTGCCTCATCAGTTTTAATTTTCTGTTGATATTTTTATGTTTCTTCGATTTTGGAATAAAATCCCTAACTTCTTGCCATGACCCCTGAGGTCCTGTCCTCAGTAGTCGGAGCTCCCTGTCTCTTTGAGCTCGGCATGTTCCTCTCTCCCCTTGTAACTGCCCGGCCACACCAGCTTGTTCCTGTGTCAGGGCCTTCAGCATGTCCTACTTTCTTGACAGGACACCTCTCTTCCTTTCCTTGAATTTCTGTTCCCGGACCTGCACGTCTCAGCTTTAACGTAATCTGGTTAGAGAGGCTAACCACCACTCCCTGCACTCGGGTTCTCTGTTCTAGCGAGCACTTGGCACCTTTTCTTTTCTACCGTGGATTTTATGATAGTTTATTTTTCTGTCTTTATTCATATGCTTGCTTAACATGTCTGTCTCTACTGTATATCTAGTACTCAATCCTGAACCCAACAAGATAGTAGACACTTAACAAACATGGGTTGATTGGATAGGTGCACGAGATAATAAATCTTCAAGTTTTGATTGTTTTATCTGTTAAGTAAGAAAAATAATATTTATCTCACAGGCTTGTGGTGAGGTTTAAATACCCTGCCAGGACAGGGCTAGCCTCTGAGGTCTTCAGTCAATGGTGTCTGCTGTGATTAGCGTTAATAAAGTGTCTGGAGACAGCGAAGCTGGAGGGAAACAATTGGTAATAAGGGTGGGGCATGCGGAGCCAAGGTCCTAGGAGAGAAAACTGTAGGGAGGGCCAGGCGAGGTGAGGGTGGGAGACTGGGGTGGGGGGCTGTTTGGAATAAGCCAGGAGAGGAAGAATGGGGGTGAGCAGAGCAGTGGAAGACGCTGAGGAACAGGTCTGTAGCTGGCAGTGAGGTCGTAGCCCCTTTGTACACAGAGGGCTTTGCAGACGGAGTCCAGCACTTGGAATAGGTTTGGCCCAGGGCTGGGGTGGCTGTCGATGGTGACTAGAGGAGTTATAGGTCTGTGTGGGAGCCTGGCCTTTGCTCACTAGATTGAACTCCTGAATCCCTGTACCTCTGCACGTTTGGCCATGCCCTCCAAAACCCTGGCCAGATGGTGGCCTGGGCCGAGTACATTTTTACAATCTTTTTGAAGGCCATTTGGAAACAGATTTTAATAGTTATAAAAATAAAATTTCTCTTGAGCTCAGTAATCTATTTTGGGGAAAATTGTCTCCTCAAGAAACAACCTGGTGGAAGGAAAAGATCTGTTCATGAAAGTGTTTGTTGCTACACTGTGTATGTAACTATGAAACACTGGGAATGGGGGAACTGTGTTTTACATTTGTCATTGCTGACTTCCTGTAACAAGATTGGTTGAGGGTGTTTCACAGGTGAGGAAGCTGAGGTTGAAAAGATGAATGATGTGCCCATGAGCTTGATTTGACTGAGAAGCTAAAAGAAGTCAAGTTAATACAGTTCCTGCTGCAGCACTCTGAGTCCATTAGTTAGTGCTCAGTAGAGAAATGGTTACGTAACTCTTAATCAATTCACTGGGCTTTTTAGTGCAGTCATTTTAAGTGATACTTAAGTGTAATTCTGCAACAATATGAAAAATACTTAAGATGTAATCTTAAGTGAAAGCAATGGAATATACGAGTTCACTTATTTTTTATTATATTTTTTATTTGTTCTAATTATACATGAAAATAGAATACATTTTGACACATCATACATAAATGAGTGTGACTTCTCAAACATGATGTAGAGATACACAGGTCATATAGTCATATTTGCACACAGGGTAATAATGTCTGATTCATTCTACTATTGCTCCTACTCACAAATTCAGTTATAATTCTACAAAAAGGTATATTCCTGATCAGAGACTGAAAAGCTTATGAAAAGAGTGGATTTCATAAGGCAATTATATGCCAGGCATTGTTTGGGTTCCATTTAAAAAATTTGTTATTGCTACAGTGTTGTTTGTTAGTAAATAGATATTTGCCTAGTAACAGTGTTCCTGATGATCACCAGGAACAATGTTGGCTTCACAAACTCATTCCAGATTGTCCTCATTTGACTGTGTTGATAAAACTACCTTACGTGCAGTATTGTTTACCACATTTGGATTTGGGACAGCAAGAGTGCATGACTTTTGTTTGCCTAAGTAAGGTCTCATAGTTTTTGTACTTGCAAAGAGAGTGAAAGATTATTGGCAACCCAAAGATCAGCTGAAGTGAGACATAGATTCCTTTTTAAAGCCACACCATGTTTACCACTTGCTAAGTGCTGGGCTGGGCCAGGTACTTAGCTCATTAGTTGTCACAACACCCCTGTGAGGTAATTGATTTTATCCTCATTTTATAGAAGAGTTAACAGTGGCTCTAAGATGTTAAATAGTCTTCCCAAGGTCACAGGACTCACAAGTAGCAACACTGGGAGTTGAGTCAGTTTCTGCTGCCCCCAGAACCCTTGCTGCTGGCCCTGCTGTCTAGGGAAAGGTGATCTGGTGGCGGGGGGGGGGGGGGGTTCTGCTTTGGAGCCCAGGCTCTTGCAAGCTGGTGAAGATGATGCCAGAGTGTTATGTTTTTAGATGTGAGGTGTCCCCTAAAAGCTCATGTGTGAGAACATGCAAGGAAGTTTAGAGGTAAAACAATTGGGTTAGAGAGTTTTAACCTACTTAGTACATTAATCCCCTGATAGGGATTACCTGGATGGTAACTGTAGGCAGATGGGGTGTGGCTGGAGGCACTGGGTCCCCGGGTGTGCCTTTGGGATACATATTTTGTCCTGTTGAACAGAGCTTTCTGCTGGCCATGTTCTGACCTGCTTTCCTCACCTTACCCTTCCGCCATGATGTTCTGCCTCACCCTGGGCTTTAAGAAATGGAGCCAGCCATCTATGGACTGAGACACCTGAAACCATGAGTCCCCAAATAAACTTTTCCTCCTTTCATTGTTCTTGTCAGACCTTTTGGTCACAGCACTGAAAAAGCTGGCTAAACCCAGAGTTAGGCAGCTTGCTTAGATTTCAGTCGAGGCAGGGCTGGTTGGAGTTGCCCTGATTCTTTTTTTTTTTTTTTTTGGGTACCAAGGATTGAACTCAAGGGCACTCAGCCACTGAGCCACATCCCCAGCCCTATTTGTATTTTATTTAAAGACAGGGCCTCACTGAGTCGTTCAGTGCCTTGCTTTTTGCTGCTGCTGGCTTTGAACTTGTGATCCTCCTGTCTCAGCTTTCTAAGCTGCTGGGATTATAGTTGTGTGCCACCAAACCCTGCCCAATTCTTTTTTATGTTGTGGGTTTGAATTTTTCTTCCCTTTTGGATGGAGCATGCGGCTAGGCTAGGTTTTTGACAGAGTGGGAGTAGGAGGAGTTGGGGACAGATGTTAGAACGACTGACCAGGAGCTCCTTTAAAATTTCTCCCTCTCTCCAGCTTCAGAAAGCAGCCTCCTCAACCATGCTAGGATGTTCCGTTTCAGATGGCCGCAGTCCGCAGTAACCCCTGGGCTCCGAGGGGCTGGGATTGGCAGACACAGCCCTTGCTTGGGCTGACTTTTGAGCATTATGTTTCTAAGTCATACTTGGTGGGTTTTATACTTTTGGGTGTTTATTCCTACTGTGTGGTAAGTTGTTTTCAATTCTTCCACTTCAAGTTTCTTTTCCTCTCTTAAACTTGTTCTCATAAAGGGAAAAGTACACATGAGAAAAATATTAATGTGGTTTAAATTCTTACGCTGTGCTCGGTACGCTACTAAACATTCTGGTTCATTTCTTCTAATTCTTATAGTAACTCTATGAAATAGGCATTTTTATAACTCCATTTTTATGGATGAAAGAACTGAGGTGCACAGTGAACTTGAGTAAGGTCATCTGCATTGTTCATTAATTTATTCATTCATTTACAAATGTTGGTCAAGTGTCTACTGTGTTCCCAATTCTCTGCTAAAAACCTCTGAGAAAACAGCCATGAAAGATTAAGTTCCTGCCCAAGGAGGGATTATATTCATGGAACAAACATGAAAATAAATAAGAAACATGTAAGCTGGGCATGGTGGTACACGCCTGTAGTCCCAGTGGCTTGGGAGGCTGAGGCAGGAGGATTGCGAGTTCTAAGCCAGCCTCAGCAAAAGCAAGGCGCTAAGCAACTCAATGACACCCTGTCTCTAAAATACCAAATAGGGCTGGGATGTGGCTCAGTGGTCAAGTGCCCGAGTTCAATCCCCGGTACTACCCCCTACCCCCAAATGAAACGTGTAAATAAATAAGGTGAATACAGATTGTGAACAGTTCTTGTTAGAAAATAAGAGCTGTGTGTTGGAGAGTGACGTGGTGGATAGAGATGGGCACTGCTTGAGACCAGGTGGTTTGGCAGTGATAGTTGAGCTGAGATGGGAGAGATGAGACCCAGCCACCTGGCTTTTGCTACAGGAATAACATTGAAGGACAACTAGGGCTTGGCTTTTGAGGACCAGAAAGGAGGCCAGTGAGGCTGGAACACTGTGAACCTGCTGGAGAGGCAGCAGGAGCTAGATCTTGTAGCTCTTTGTGGCTGTGGCAGGGAGTTTGATTCTAACAGTGATGTGAGAAAACAATGGAAGGTTTAAGCAGGACAGTGATGTGGACTGACCTGACTCTGAAGCCCATGTGGGTCTCATGACATATACTGCCATGAGAAATTCTTAGGAGTCTGTCCATCCATCCATTGGCTATTGTGTTTTTGACTGGAATGTGCAAGATGGCTGTGTCTCCCCATCTCTGAGACGGGTAGCTAGAAAGGCAGTAACTAAGGTGCAGTGCAGAGTGGCCATATCTGGAAAGTAGAGGGTGTGTGGAAGCATTTGGAAGGGTCCCCAGCCCAGCAGAGGAGACTGAGAAGTGATGGTGCGCCTAGCTGACGGCTGGCCACATGGAAAACGTGCTGCTTTTTATTCATTTGGGCTTTTCTGGCATTTGTGTGACCTTCTGAAGGCATATTTGCTTTTCTCTTATGTTTTTTTAAACTTCTTTACCTATAAATAGGACAAATATTCCTTCAAGTGTTAAGAAGAATTTTAGCATTATGTACAATGTGGGTATTCTAAGCAACTGCCATAAATATTTTATTGGTAACTGAGTAATAGAATAAGGTTTCTTTATAGGAAGCATCTGGTGGGATAGGCTTTTTTTGTTTGAATGAATGTTTTATGTGCTGTTTCCTTAAAACATTTAAGAGGAGGCTTTAATGAGCCTACCAATTGTTTCTTGTGCTGTTCTTGTTAGCTACAAAATTGAAATCTTAAGCAGTGCTAATGAGAGGGCCAAGGGCAGACTGTTTGAAAATACACCGAATGTAGAATATGCTTATCATTTTCTTTAATCCAGTCCTAAACCATGTTTATTCAAAAATATTATATGCCATTAACATTACTTTTTAAAATGCTGAAAAATACCCAATGAGTGTATATATGTGGAGAGGTACTAGCATCCAGTGTGGCTATTCACATTTTTCTATATTTCATTTTAGTTATCTTTTTAAACAACTTTATTGAGGTATGATTCACATAAAATAAAATCACCAATTTTAAGTGTTCTATGAATTTTGGCAAATGTATCTTAATTACTATCATAATCAAGGTATTTTTTTTGTGTGTGTATGTGGACAGTTCTAGGCTCATGTAACCGTCACCACAATCAGAATAAAGACCAGTTCCATACTGCCAAGATGGTCTCTTCTCTTGCTTCTTTGCGGTCAAACCCTCTCTTTGCCCCAAACCTCTTGGCAACTAATGTTCTGTTTTTCCATCCCTATAATTTTGCTTTTCCCAGAATGCCACTTAAATGGAATCACACAGTAGGCATTCTTTTGAGACTGGCTTCTTTGTCTCCACAAGTCTCTGAAACTCCTTCATGTCCTTGTGTGGGACCTGGTAGTTGAGGACTTTCCTATTATCAATGTGCACTATTTGTCCATTGACCCTGTGAAGGACATTTGGGTTCTTACCAGGCTTTTGTGATTAATAATAAAGCTGCAGTAAACATCTGGGTGCAGGTTTTTGTGTGACCTCAGGTTTTCCTATTTTTTTTTTTAGGATAAACATCTAGTATTGCTGAGTCACATGGTAATTGTAGGTTTTTGGTAAGAAGCTGCCAAAGGATTTTCTGGCGGGAATGCGATTTTGCATTCCTGTGGGCAAAGGAGGTTTCCATTTGTTTCTCATTCTCATCAGCATTTGGTCAGTTAAAAAAAAATTAGCCATTCTAATAGGTGTGTATTGGCATTTCATTGTTATTTTAATTTGTATTTCCTTAAAAGTTGAGGTGTTTAAAATCTTTTCTTACACCTATTTACCATCTGTATTTCTTCTACTGTCACATTGCTGTTCAGATCTTCAGATGCAATGTAGAACAGGAATTGTGGGAATGGATCTCCTTTTCTTATTATTGACTTTAGGGCAGATAAAAAATTCAAAATTTTTTTTTTTTTTTTTAGTTAAACATGTATTGTTTTTAGTAGATGTATGGCTTTTTCTGTAGATGCCTTAGCAGATTAATGAAATTTCCTTTACTTAATAGTTTGTTATAATTTCCCCCCCCATGAATGGGTTTTATCCCTTGCTTTTTCTGCATCTATTAATAAGATCATATTATTTTTTATTCTTTATTCTGTTGGTATGGGGATGTTTCAGTCAGATTTTTCGCTGTTGTGACTAAAATATCTGACCAGAACAAGGAGGAAAAGTTTATTTGAGGGCTCACGGTTTCAGAGATCTTAGTCCATAGAAGGCCGGCTCCATTCCTCAGGGCTCGAGGTGAGATTGAACATCATGGCCAGAGAGAGTGGCAGAGGGAAGCAGCTCACATGATGATCAGAAAGCAGAGAGATTCCACTTGCCAGATACAAGTATGTACCCCAAAGCCACAACCTCCTCCAGCCACACCCTACCACTTCAGTTACCTCTCAGTTAATCCCTGTCAGGGGATTAATTCACTGGTTGGGTCAACACTCTTACAACCCCTAATCATTTCTCCTCTGAACCTTCTTGCATTATCTCACACATGAGCTTTTGGGGGACACCACGTCTAAACCATAGCAGTAGATTACGTGGATTGACATTCAGGTAGAGATTAGCTTTGCACTGCAGGGATAAAGTCCACTCATAATGCATTAATAATTTTACTCAGTTTACCAAAGTTTAGTTGAAGATTTTCTGCTTATGTTCATGAAGGCTTTGGTGGACAGTTATCCTGTAATATTTCTTTCTAGTTTTGGTGTTAGGGTAGTGCTGCTTTCATAAAAACATGTGGGAAGTGTTGGGAAAACATATAAGGGCAGCAGCACCCCAGAGAAAAACCCCAACATGGCGCCTAACGACCCTCTTTCTCCTCTTTTTTTCTTTCACTGGTGTGAAATGTCTCCACCGGTGCCAATGTTCAAATCCTGCTGGTGGGAAACCTTA
This sequence comes from Callospermophilus lateralis, assembly GCF_048772815.1. Classification (NCBI taxonomy): domain Eukaryota; kingdom Metazoa; phylum Chordata; class Mammalia; order Rodentia; family Sciuridae; genus Callospermophilus; species Callospermophilus lateralis. The sequence goes on from NC_135306.1 coordinate 13,942,970, forward strand.
GCCCCAATAAGAATTAACTTCTTGGGCTCCAGAACTGACATATGGAAGAGCTTGCCAATAAACGGGCGACCCGTTATCTACCTCAGCCCTGCCACCTCTCCTTAGACCTATATAACTCACAACCTTTTGTAATAAAGCGGAACCTCTCCGGTGATTTGTGTCGTGTGGTATCTTCCATTAGTAGTGCGGTGCTGCGTCTTACAGGAAAGATTCCTCATCTTCTGTTTTTTTTTTTTTTTTTTTGTACTGGGGATTGAACCCAGAGGTGCTTACCACTGAGATATATCTTCAGCTCTTTTTATTTTTTATTTTTATTTTTAGACAGAGTCTCGCTAAGTTGCTTAGGGTTTCACCAAGTTGCTGAGGCTGGCTTTGAACTTTTTTTTTTTTTTTTTTTAATACTTTTTTCAGTAGTAGTTGGACACCATACCTTTATTTTATTTATTTATTTTTATGTGCTGAGGATTGAACCTAGTGCCTCACACATGCTAGGTGAGCATTCTACCACTGAGCCACAACGTTAGCCCTGACTTTGAACTTGTGACTCTCCTGCCTCAGCCCCCCATTTCAGTCATGCGCCACCATGCCTGGCCCTCATTTTCTGTTTTCTGGAGAAGATTGGGTAGACTTGGTATTGTTTTTTTTCTTTATAAAGATTTGGTAGAAATTACTACTAAAATCATGTACATCTGAAGTTTTCTTTTTAATAAGACTTTTAAGTACAAAATCAAATTTTCAAATAAATACATAAAGGGCTGGGATTGTGGTTCAGTGGTAGAGCGTTTGCCTTGCATGCATGGGGCACTGGCTTTGATCCTCAGCACCACATAAATAAATAAAATAAAGATATTGTGTTCTACAACTAAAAAAAATACATCAAGTTAGTTTTTATTTGAATTTTGAAAAATTGTGACTTTCAAGAAATTGTTATTTAAGTTGTCTAATTTATGTGCAGAGTTGTGTGCAGTATTTCTTTCTTTATGAATTGTCATGGATCTGTGTTGATGGGTCCTCTTTCATCTTTTGTTTTTCCTTTTTGTGGTACTGGGGATTGAACCTGGGGCCTCATGCATGCTAAGCAACGCCTCATGCATGCTAAGCAAGTGATCTACTACTGAGCAATACTCCAGCCCTCTTTCATTTTTTCAAAAACATTTTTTCTAGTTGTCGATGGACCTTTATTTTATTTATTTATATGTGGTGCTGAGAATCGAACCCAGTGCCTCACACGTACTAGGCAAGCGCTCTGCCACTGAGCTACAGCCCCAGCCCTCTTTCATTCTTTATATTAGTAATTTGTATCTTCTTTGTTCTTTGCCAGTCTTGCCAGAGTTATATGAATTTCATTGATCATTTTGAAAGAACCTGCTTTTAAAATTGATTTTTCTCCATTGTTTTTCTCTTTTCCATTTTAGTGATTTCTGAAGTTTATTGTATCTTTCTTTCTGCTCAGTTTGCTTTCTGTTCAGTTTGCTCTTTTCCTGGCATCTCAAGGTAGAAGTTTAGATTGATTTGAGGCCTTCCTTCTCTTCTAAAGCATTTGATAGTATAAATTTCCCTGGAGAATTGATTTAGCTGCATTCTACGAATTTCAATATATTGTATTTTCATTTTTGTTTAATTCAAAATGTGTCCTAATTTCCCTTGAGGCTTCCTCTTTGATCAATGAATTGTTTAGAAATGTGTCATTTAATGTCCAAGTGTTTGTAGATTGTTCAGTTTTTTTTTTTTCTGTTACTGATTTTTAGTTTAGTTTCGTTATGGTCAGAGAACATAGTTTGGTTTCAGTTCTTCTAAATCTGTTAAAGTTTGTTTTGTGACCCAGGATATCTTATAAGTGTTCCATGCTTGCTTGAGTTACTGGGTAGTATTTTATAAATGTAAGTCAGATCCTGTTGGTGGATTGATGAAAGAGGAATATTGGTACCACCAAATATACTTGAGTTATTGTCCATTTCCTCCTTCAGTTCTATTAGTTTTTACTTTATGAATTTGAAGGCATGGTATTAGGTTTGTGTACATTAGGACTGTAGAGTTTTCATTATGTAATGTCCCTCTGGGTCCTTGAATAATTCTCTTTGCTTTGTACTCTACAGTTTCTGGTATTAATTGTCATTTGAGCTTTTTTTTATTTGGTGTTCACATGGAATATATTTTTTCCTATTCTTTCATTTATTTATTTATTTTGGGGGGATATTGGAGATTGAACCCGGGGACACTGAACCACTGAGCCACATCCCTAGCCCATTTTGGCATTTTATGTAGAGACAGGGTCTCACTGAGTTGCTTAGTGCTTCACTTTTGCTTCTGCCCTGGCCTCCTGAGCCGTTGGGACTACAGGCATGTGCCACTGCACCCAGCTATTCTTTTATTTTAACCTATCTCTATCATTATATTTAAAGTGAGTTTCTTGTGGGTGGCATAAAACTATTTTTAAAATCTGTTCTTACAATCTCTGTATTTTAATTGGTTTGTTTATTCCATTTACATTTAATATGTATGAAAATTTTTTGATTTAGACCTATTTTTCATTCTTCTGTTTCCCTTTTCAAACCTCTTTTAGATCATTTGAATTATTTTATATTCCATTTAGACTTATGTAATTGTTTTTGGAACATACCTCTTTGTATAGTTTTTTTAAAAAGATCACAAATTTTAAGTCGGTACTTTTGAGATTACTACACACATATACACATACAAGGAGCTTTACTACTGCTCATCTCCAGTATGTATTATATCAACATACACTGAAAACCCTACCTGATCCTGTTACAATTTTGTTTTCAACTGTCATATATAGATGTTTTAAAGAGCTAGGTATCCAGATATTTACCATTTGTTTTTCTTTCTTCCATTTCCAGAGTTCTGCATTCTCTTCTGGTATCATTTCCCTTTAGTCTGAAACACTTCCTTTATCATTTCTTTCAGAACAGTCATTGCCAATGCACCTATTTACTTTCCCTTAATTTGAGAATGTCTTCATTTTACCTTTCTTTTTCAGGATATTTTTGGTGGATATAAAATTCTGCATGGTGATTTCTTTGAGCAGTTTAATATTTCCCCCTGCCCCTGTATTTTTTAAAAACAAATAATTTTAATTTGTTCTTTTTAGTTATAATGATAGTAGAATGTATTTTGGCACATCATACATACATGGAGTACATAGCCCCTGTAGTTTTGATGGAAAGGTCAGCTGTCATTTGTATCATTGTTCCTTCCCCTTGTGTAATACGTCAGTTTCCTCAGGCGTTCGAGAGTTGTTTTTGGTCTTTCTTCAGTGTTCATCAGTGTGTGAGGGTATGTTTCTTTGAGCTTATTTTGTTTAGTGTTTAGTAAGCTCCTTGAGTCTGCATATCTTATGCCTTTTTCCAAAATCAGAAAGTTGAAAAGTATCATTTCTTCAAATATTTTTTCTGTATTGCACTTTTTCACCAATTTTTCATCTGTTTTTTCAGGCACTGTGGTGAAGGTTGGATCTTTGGTGGTTGTCACAGAGGCTGGGCTAGTTTGTTTCAAGTTTTCTTTTCCCTTTGTTTTCATATTGGATGGGTCAAGTTCATCTCCATTTTTTTTAAAAGCCCATCTACTCAACTTGTTATTTGGTTCTTGTATTTTTCAGTTTAAAAATTTCTTTTTGGCTCTCATTTTGAGACTATTCATCCTGTGGCTTGGATCATGGTTTTACCTCTTGGAAATATCCTAGGCCTTTAAAAGGTTTTCCCTTTTGATATAGTCAAATGCATTTATCTTCTTTTCACAAAAACATGAACTTGACTTTGTTATCCTTATGTTAGAATGAAGAAACCAAGGCTCAGGGGGGTAGCATGTCTAGGATTCAGTGTGTAACATGTACATTGAACTTAGTATTGTCACAAAGCCCCTCGTCTTTCTGGTTTGGCTGAGAACTGATCTTGAGTAGCGACTTTGTGAATGGGAAGGGGACAACAGACACATGACTTACAGTGTGGGCAGACACTGGGTCAGTAAACATCAGCTCTCTTTACATAATATAAATAGTCTTAAAAAAGACTGTATTCATTTATTATTACTTCAAATTTATTTTATTTTTTATTAAGGAGTTTAAATTTAAGAGATGAAAAGGGTATAGAGCATACTGCCAGATGAATGCCATTTTATCAAGCCAGTAAGCATGCATTCATAGCCCTGAATATACAGCGTTTTTAATTATAGTCACATTCTGTGCAGTAGATCACTAGAGCTTATTACTTCCGACTGAAACTTTGTCCCTTTGATTAACATCTTTCCTTTCCCCACTTACACCCTCCTTCCCCTGCCTTGTATTTAAATAGTAACCTGCCATATAGAATCTATGCCATAGTATTATTTAACAATGCATCTTGTTAATAATGAATAAGCCAAGTGGTCTCTCACTCTTTTTTTTTGTGACTTTATAGTATTACATTGAGTGGATATATTATAATTTACTTAATGATGAACTAGTTGACTTTTAATAATTTAAATTAAAATAAATTTTGTTGTTGTTGTCAATGAGACCTTTATTTTATTTATATGTGGTGCTGAGAATTGAACCCAGTGCCTCACACATGCTAGACAAGCACTCTACCACTGAGCCACAACCCTAGCCCCATTAATAATTTAAATTAACCATGGACTTTTTGACTTTAAAAACTTTTAAAAGTGAAGTATGACATACATATGGGAACATATACATGTGTGAACTAGTTCAATGACTTATCAAAGAAAGACCATATACTGTAACCGTCACCAATGACAAGAAATGGACCATTCAGTACCTAGATGTCTCCTCTGTGGCTCCTTCCAGATGCCATCCACTTTTTGCCTCTAAAGGTAACCACTACCCTGGACTGACTTTCAGTCCCTGCTTAGCCTGTGCCTCTGTCGTTCTCTTTCTTGCGGTGCTAAGGAAGGGTATCTTTTTCGTAAGGCAGAGACTCAAAGGTAAAAAATGAAGCAGAGAAGGAGAATGTGGGGGACGGTGGAAGGACTCGGAGAAGATTTAGCTATTTAAGCACGCAGACATAAACATTTGAGGGAGGTGCTTTAGTGCGTATTCTGTTCTTGGAGTTAGGTTAGCCCTCCCAGAAAATCTTGCAGACCAACCAATCCAAAGAAATCAAATATTTTCTTTGACAGTGAGGTTTAGTGACAGATTATAGTCACTGGAGACACCATAAGGTAGGAGTACCAGTTCTTGGTTGGTGGTGTGGTCTTTGATCATGGGTATAGCAGAGTGTGCTTTCATGCTGTGTTCAGGACTGAGAGACTCTGGACACCAGATGTGGGCCAGTGCTTTTAGACATGATAGATTCTCAGGATCAGTCCTCTTCATACACCCCCCTTCCCCAAGCTTTTATTTTTGACAAATTTCAAAATTTTATGGTAAAGTTGTAAAATGGTACAGCACTCTAGATTCTTCATCCAGATTGAACAGTTCATAATTTTTACATTTGTGTTCTCCCTTTTTGTCCTCTTTCCCCACTCAAGGGAGAGTTAGTTACGGATATCATGACACTCCCTTTAGTACTTCAGCACGGGTCTCTTAGAATGTTATCCTACAAGATCAGAATGCTGTAACCTGATATCAAGTTGTTATTATCATCATATAACATTTTTGGAGATTCAGTTGCATGTAGCACTCATGCTTCTCTAACCTCCATCTAACACATTTCGCTTTAGATTGTCATCACGATGTTTGAAGAGTTGAGGTCTGTTGTTTTGCAGAATGTCCTTCAACTTAAATTTGTCTGATTGACTCCTCTTCATTAGATTTGGGTTAATGGTTATAGATAGGAGCACTTTAGATAGAATTAATTGCTCTCAGTGATTTATTTCGGGAGACATGTGATGTCAGTTTGTCCCGTTAATGTGATATTAGATATATTTTCTTGATTAAGCTGATACATTTCTAAGTTATAAAGGTACCTTTTCATTTGTAGGTACTAAGCCATCTGTGAGAGGATATCTTGGGACTGATATCCTATTCTCCAGTGATTTTTCGCCTGATGCCTTATATTACCTGAATCAATCATTGCTTTAGAAGTTGCATGATAGTGATTTTCTTTTTCTGTTATTCTTCATTTATTTACTGGGTTTCTTTTGTAAAGGAGACTCCCCTTTTCCTTTCTTCCTTCCCCATCTCATTCTTTCTTATCATGTGAACTCATGATTTTTTTTAATTTAGTTGTTCTTCATTTCTGTCATTCATTTTTATGCTCAAATTTGGCTGGTGAGATCTACGTAATCTTCTGGGTTGATATTACTGTAGCCAAGGTAAACTCTTGGTATTTAACATTTGAATTCATTTTGTAGCCTTGGAAGCTGTGGGGATTAATATAGGACTCATCAGTTAGATGCTCTGCCTTTTATTTGCTTAGATAACCTTTCTGTGCTCATTTTCCAGCAAATCACTGAGTTGAAGAAAGAAAACTTTAACCTGAAGCTCCGCATCTATTTCCTTGAGGAGAGGCTGCAACAGGAACTTGATGGCCCCACTGAACACGTCTACAAAACTGTGAGTGGCCCACTTCTGCTGTCTTCCCTGTGTCTGTTCTCACAGTCATTCCAAGCAGATATTTGATTGATTTTGTTCCTAGAGTTGGCATGAATAGATGGAGATGCTAGCATTCGATTTGGATTGATTACGGGGAGCATAAAGATACTAGGCTGACCCTCATTTTAAGCAAATAGGTACATGATTAATTTTAAGGAAGTCTTTTACTCTCTGTTAAACATCAGAATTCTGAGCCACTGTCTTTTTATCTCAGTTGCCTTTTTATAATTATTTACTTGGAAGCAGGCAGTGGAATGATAGAATGGCTTTGGATTTAAGTCCTACTGTTACCAATTAACTGGGGTAACTTCAGGCAAGTCACTTTAGCTCTCTGGGCTTGTGTCCAGAGTTGAGTGATAATCCCTGTGTCATAGAGTTGTTTGTGTGGATTAAAAAGGGATGACAGATGGAAAGCTCCGGCACAGGGTCAGTGCTGGATAATTATCAGCATAGTCTTATAGAGGCTTCTTTTGGCCACTCCAAGTTAGGATTGTCAGTTTTTCCTGTGATTTGACTCTTCTATATTCTCATGCTCTTGCTTAGAACTGTCAGGAAAAAAAAAAAAAAAGTTTATTCCTATTTGAAGTCTTGACCTGGATGTCTTTATCTGAAAAGATAAACAAACCTTGGCTCTGAGAGATGAAAAAAGAACTTGGCTTTCTTGAAAAGACAGGAGTATATACAATATTTCGGTGCCCCCTGTTTTTAGCTTTTTCTGGAAGATTAGCCCTTGGCCTGGGAATTATTCCATCTTTTCTTCTCTGAAGTTTATACCAGTGGAAACTTTTGAAGGAAGAAAAAGAACTCTCCTTGAATGTCAGTGGAGGAGTGTAAATGGGCTTTTCTTGAAGAGAGCTTGTACTGTCCTTTGCAGGAATTGAAAATCTCCCTTGTCCCTGAAGGCACAGTTTTCTTTCTTCATAGGGGTGGGGGTGCAAAGATGACAAGGCTGTCCCATTTTCTTGAAGGGAATGGTGATGTAATCAGAATTTGAAAGAAAAAGCAGTAGTCTGAAACCTTTTTTGTGTAAGTTTTGTGGCCATGCATCTTGGAACTTCTGGGGTTATTAGAAGTTGTCAGGCACCTGTCAGGCACCATTTTGGGTGTTTGAGCATCTTAGGACAGCCCTGTGCAGTGGAGGTTATTCTATCTTATAGGGGAGGAAACAGATGCTTAGGGAAGATCAGTAGCTTGGTTGATGTCATTTAGCAAGGTATGAGGCAGATTTTGAGTGCAGGTATGCTTACCTCAGTGTACCATGCTGCTTCACCTGTTTTTTTTTCCCTGTTGTCTGTGTAGATGGACTGATACAGTTACCTCCCTCCCAGTTAACTATGTGGGTAGGTGCACATGATTCAGAACTCATAAAACAGAAAAGGGACACACTGGAAAGGGTCCCTATATCTACTCAGTATGATTGATTGATTGATTGATTGTGTGTGTGTGTGTGTGTGTGTGTGTGTGTATGAGTAAACCTGTTATACATAAGAACAAGCATGTTCTGCCCGGTTCCTTGCGTTTTTCATTTAATTATGTCTTAGATATCTTTGTTTGTTTGTTTGTTTCTTTTTTTTTTTTTTTTTTTTGTAGCAGGGATTAAACCCAGGGGTGCTTAACCACTGAGCCATATCCCCAGCCTTTTATTTATTAAAAAAGATTTTGAGACAGGGTCTCATTAAGTCCTAGGACCTTGATAAGTTGCTGAGGCTGACTTTGAACTTGCAATCCTCCTGCACCAGCCTTCAAAGCCTCTGGGATTATAGGCATGTGTCATTGTGCCCAACACTTAGATATCTTTTCTTGGTAGTTTAAGAACTTTTTCATTTTTTATAGCCTTATAATAGTCCATTTTATACTTAGAAAGTGTTCTGACTTTTAGTTTGGAAATCACTATCATTTATATAAGGTTATAACTTAAGATATTGGCCATGTCGGGTCTCCATGTTTAAATCTGCTAGGTTGGGTTCCATTTGGCTCATCACAAAACAGAGCTCTTAGAACATATCAGTCCACTGGGTCCCTGCAGCTCTGTTTTGTGAGAGTTGGGAAGGGCAAGCTGCATGTGGAGGGCGTTTCTGCAGTTTCCATAGAGCCACACTTGAGGCACTCAGTGTCCTGGCCAGTTTCTTTTAGGAAAAGTTCTGCCTCATAGGTGACATCTTCAGTTCCTGTTGTGCACAGTGAAGAGGGTAATGTTGACTTCCTGTGCCAGCTGAGTCAGCCCTCAGAGCCCCCAGGCACGTGGGCTTTGTACTTTCCACTTGGCACTCGAGGGGTCTGAGAGGTGGAGCATGGCTTTCTCACCCTGACCGTGTGCTGGAGAACAGGCACAGGCCGCATCTGCAGATTTGTGCCTTCTGTGAGCATGAAGGCAGGGCCTGGGGCGGTCTTGTTTGCTCCAGTGTCCTCATTGTTTGTTCTGTCACAGGCTCAGGGGAAGTGCCTGCAACAGGAAGGAGTGAACAAGCGAGTGTCCGCTGACTGTGGTTTCCTTCTGGGGAAGTGTACAGGTGGAATTTGAACCTGTGCGTCCTTCTGGTCCCATGTTCAAGACTTCCATTTTGTTAGTACTTTCAACTTGGAGTGCTCATTCCGTCAGAACTGCTTGGCAGGAAGAAGGGAGCAATGTCCTCTGAGATTATAAATTTTACTGGAAATAATAACAATGATAGATTATAATTATTAATAACTATTAATATTATTACTATTATTATTATTATTAGGTAATTGGGATTGAACCCAGGGATATTTTACCACTGAGCTGTAGCCCCAGTCCTTTTTGAAATTTCAAGACAGGGTCTAAGTTGATAAGGATCTTGCTGGATTTGTGATCCTCCTTCCTCAGCCTTCCTAGTCTTTGGGATTATAGGTGCATGCCACCACATCTGACTGGTTGTTTTTAGTTGAAATAATATGTGTGTCATGGAGTAGAATATAAAATTGTCCCTAATTATTAAAATAAAACAGGAGAGTGAATTTAGAGGAATCTTGGAATGCGAACTCTGTACTCTGCACCCCTGTCTCTGCTGCATGCATTCTTCTCATCATTCTCTCTGGGATACATGAGGGGATAGGTTTGAGAAGCCTGTCATTGCTCCACTGTCTCTTGTTGTGTTCTGTCTGTCTAAGATCCTGTCTGAATCTCATGTGAGTTGTGGTGTGTGAGGATGGTGTGTGTCTCACTTTGTTTCTGTCAATTAAGAGAAAGCTGGTTGGAGAACACTGTCCCTTAGTGTCAGCCTGCTCCATGCGGTGTGGCTTTTTTGTGAGTACCCTGAAATCTTATATCTAAGCCAGACAGACTATGATGTGGACTCCCACTTACCCGTTCCCAGGTTTTATTTATTTTGTTTAAGCTGTAGCATGTTCTCACTGCTACAACCACCACATGCATGATTGTAAACAACCAGAAGTAATTGCCTGGAATGGTAAAAGCAAACTGTAAATTTGCTTGGCGTAAGGCAAACAATTTTTAAATCAGCCTCACTTGTATGACATTTATGCCTCGATATTTGAATGCTCTGGCTGTTAGAAGCTTGCAGCATTTACATAATTGTTCCAAGTCTAGAGAAACCCAGGGCTTTCTTTTGAGACCACCAGTGTTTAATAATTCCCTTTTCCCTGTGCCTTGAGGCTAATGAGGGCTTCGAATCTAACATCTGCTGTTAAAGCGTTGCAGGGTCCGTCTGTGTGGGGGGCGGCTCGCCCACCGATGAGATCTCGAGTCTTACGCTGCTTCTTTTCTTTCCTTATCTCATCTGGAAGAACATCGAGCTCAAGGTGGAAGTAGAAAGTCTGAAGCGGGAGTTGCAGGAGAGAGAGCAGCTGCTCATCAAAGCCTCGTGAGTATCGTCGTGCTGCCCAGCTGGGAGGTCACCCGGGCTTTCCACGGCCGGCGCTAGGTTGGTCAGTAACTGCTTTTCTAAGCCAGTTGTTCTCTGGCTGGCCTCCAAGGACTCCAGGGAAGTTTTGGTTTTATTTAATTACTAATTTTTCAAGGAACTAGCCTAGAAAAACGAACAGGTCTTAAGTGCAGCATGGTGAATTTTCACCAAGCAAACACACCCGGGAACCATCCAGACCAGGAGGAGAGCTGTGGGTTTGAAGCCTCCTTGTGCTTCTCCCCAAGGTAACCACTGTTTTGATCACTCTTGTCATGATTGCTTAGTTTTCCCTGGTTTTCAACTTCATATAATTGGAATTATACAATAATGTATTCTTTTGTGTCTAGCTTCTTTCCTTAGCAATATATTTGTGAGATTCATCTGTTGTTCATTGTGTCAGTGGTTCATTCATTGTAATTGCTGTCAAAGTCAAGGGGGCACTGTGGCGCACACCTGTAATCCCAGGGAGGCTGAGTCAGGAGGATCGAGAGTTCAAAGCCAGCCTCGGGGAGGCTCTGAGCCTCAACTCAGTGAGACCTCGTCTCTAACTAAAATACAAAAAAGGGCTGGGGATGTGGCTCAGTGGCTGAGTGCCCCTGGGGGGAAAAGAAAAAAGTCAAGGGGTTCTGGTGGGTGAGGCAAGGAAGCAGAGGGTGGGGTAACTGTTTAAAAAATCTGTTACAGGTCCTAGGATCCTTATAATGTTTTGTTTGAAAGGGGTTCTATTACTTAAAAAAAATTGAAATATTTTAGTTTTTCCATTAATTAGTTCAATATTCAAAAGTTAATGTATTTGTTGAACAATAGCACAGTTTAGAGAACACAGCCTGCAGTCAGCTGCTTCTCCATTCATCCATCAACATTTATTACGTAATGACTTGTGTCACACACTGAGGACCTGAAAAGAGACACTGCCTCCTCCCAGCACTCACTGGAGCTGCTGAGTGGTTTATATTCTTGTGAATGAGTGGAGTGTGGAGGGGCAGTGATGGAGGGCATTTGGGGGTAAAGTGGGGCTTGATTTGCCTCCAAGAGTGGAATACGACTTCCCAGGGCTGCCTCCCTGAGGCGGGCTGGAAGCTCAGTGGGCATGCTCCCTTATCATGGAAGCAGAGCTCCTGCTGGGCGTGGCGGGCTCTTTGGCTTGGGGCACAGCTGCTCCATGCCAGGCCAGGGTAGCTCCTCTCACTGCCATAGTCTGGCAGCTGGACATTGGTCCTTGTTGGCTTTGAGCAGATTAGAGGTTCCCAGGCCTGGGCTTCTCCTCTGAGCTATGCTAAACTTACACAGGCAGCATTTTCTGAATGTGTAAATGAATAAATATAAGCAGATTAAAAGTCTTTGTTATTATTTATTTATTTGTTTATTTTTGGAAGCATGTCATTCTCAGCTGTGAGGCAAATCTACTTTCCTAGGCCTGGAGATCAATAATAGAATTTAGTGTGTTTCCTGTACATTGCAGGCCTGCAGGTCTTGACCAGGCCTTGTTATTAGCTGAGCATGTGCACAGGGAAACACCAGTTGACAAGGTTTCAGGGACAGCACACAGCATGGAGTGCTCGGGGCCTTGCACACAAGTTTGTGTGAATATAGTTTTCAATCTGCCCAGGCTGGTGTTCAAGGCCCTTTGCCATCTGACCAGCAGATGCTATCTCCGCTGGATGGGTCAGCTGTTGTGTGCTGCACTGGACAAGGTTCCTGAGGTTGCAAAGTGATGATGAAGCTTAGGTTCTAGTGGAGCTGATGGCAGTCAAGTATTTACAACAGTAAATGCATGAATGCAAATTGGAAAAAGAGCTATAAGGAGAAAATAAAGGAGCTGTGGGGGTTTATAGTTGCGGGAGTAGATATGTAGGTACGTAACTGGGAAGATGAGCCTGTGAGGTGGCATTTGAAGTGAAATCTGAGGCGTACGGAGGAATTGGCAGGTGAGTGGATGGAGAAGCGTTGAAGGAGAAGGGAATGCTTATATGTCTGAGGAAATGAGAAGTCTAGGACCCTAGTGATTTTGGTCTTTCCCCTAAGATCAAATGAGCAAGTGACACAATCTAGAGTTTTGCTCTTGAGAAGGTCACACTCTGTGCTGGAAGTGGGTGGTGGGGGGAGCAAAGGGGAAGCAAGGAGGTCAGTTAGGACGCTGTTCAGTGGGCGAGGTGAGAACCGGGTGCTGAGTGGTGGTGGTGGGAAGGACACTCGGGCAAGCCCCCAGGCCTTGGTGTGAATGAGGAGGAGAGGGCAAGGCTGGTGCCTCCTGGGGTAAGAGCATGAGCTCTGCTCGGAAACGTCGCTGGGACTTCAGCACTTTAGCCTCCTCTCCACCAGCTCTGCCCTGCTGCGTTGAGGGCTCCACTGGTGCTCCTGTTCTGGCGTTCTCGCCTTGCCCTGGCGGGCTCTTCCCCTTTTGGTCCCCCCAGCCCAGTGCCTTTCCCACTGCCTTGCCCTTGGAAAGGCTCCAATGTGGGTCACCGAGGCTCCTCCAGTCCACGTCAGTCTCTTCAGACTCTGACATGTAACGATAAGTCCATATGCACACCACTTTTGAGGTTAAGAACACTTTCACTCCTCTTGACATCCCATCATTATTCTGAGCAGAGCAAATCTCAAGGAGTACCCTCATTTTATAGAGGAGGGGATTTGGGCCTGGCAACAGGAAGGGTTCTAAGCCCTAGTCAGAAAGGTCGGAACGAGGGTGAGTTCCCCATCATGGAGCACAGCGCCAGGCTTCAGGTTTTGTTTTTTGATTTTCATGCATAGATGGAAGATACTTTTGCCAATATGCTTCCCTCAGCTCTCTTTTCCGCTGTATGATTTTTGGTGGGAGTGGAATATGGGACCTGCTATAGGAAAAGCCCTTGCTTTTCCCTGAAAACTATAATTAGAATGGAAAGAATCCCGAGAGAATGTTGAGGATACAGGGTAATGAGAAGAGAGCTGGGATGTAGCTTCATGGTAGAGTGCCTGCTTAGTGTGCTCACTGGGGAAAAAAAAATAATGAGGGTAGTATTTCTAGAAGGTTCTTTCTTGTGTTGGGTAGAAAGCTGGATTAGACCCATTTCCCTGTAGTCTCCTTATCTCCCTGTATCTCCCTGTCTACCTGTTAGCCCAGATTCTATAAGAAAAGCAAGGGTAGAAGGAGGGAACTAACAAGAGCTAGATCCTACTTTGTCCCAAATCCTGTTCCTAACACTTAATGTGCTTTTTTCTTTTGATCTTCATAACAGTTATGTGAGGCAGCCAGTGTTCCCATTTGAGTGAAGAGAAAATCGAGGCTCAGAGGAGAGGGGAAACTTGCCTGAGTTGGTCACTGAGCTGGGTCTGATCTGGCTCCAGAGCCCACTCTGCCTTGCTGTGAAGTAAACATATTTGTTTGCTCATTTTCCATTGTTATATTTATCAGTTACAATAAGGGGGCATTAAAAACAAAAGCAGTCATATTGTTGGGAGTAAATTTTATCTCCGTAGCTTTAAAACACAAACAAAAAATAATAATTCCATTAGCAGAGGAAAATTGTACCATACTGCTGAGTATAAATTTTATTGCTACAGTAACTGTAAAATACAAAGATGATAAATGAAAAGTTGGAACATTTATTATTGGGAATATATTTTATTGGTATAACTAAAACACAAACAAACTGAATAATACCAGTAGTTGTTAAAAATTGTAGTCAGCCTCTTGACAGTGTACATGATTCAGGCTGTAAAATGCCAAGGTTAGATGGGAGCTGGTGGAGGGAGGCTCTGCTCTGGTGGGTGGGGTGAGGGCAGGGGTTAAAGAGGGGAGCGATTTTATAGTGGAGGCTCCATAAAGCCCCAAGGGCTAAGACATTTGTGAACCACCCGTGGCAGGAACTTGGGGCCAGAAAAACCCTCTGTCTGTGGCACAGGATGGAGGGCACAGGATGGAGCAAGTCTGGCATCCTTTTAGCCCTCTCTCATACCCCTCGAGGGGCCATAGAAATGATTGTAAGTCACTGTGAGTTTGCGCGAGTACTGAAACGAGTTAAGGGAGAGGTTGCCGAGGATACTTAATGGCATTAATCAGGAGGTGGAAATGATGGCCCTGGTTCTGGCTGGGGGGGGGGTGCGGTGAGCTATTCCAGCTCAGAGCCCAGCAGAGGGATGGCAGGAGACCTCCTGCAGCAGCTCAGCAGGAGGTCTCAGCTCAGCCTCAGAGGCAGCAGCCTCAGTGCGGTGCAGAGCACTCAGATGGAGGAAGAGGCACCCGCGTGTCAGCCATTAATTCTAAGAGGTAATCATCTCATTTTTCACATGAGGAAACTAAGGGGTAACAGGTAATTTACTGAGGCTAGGTAATGTACCCAGAGTCACACTGGCACTAGAATAGAGCGAGACTGTGGAAGTGGATCTGTGTAGCTTCAGAGCCCATGCTCTTTACTTGCAGTTGTTCACACTGAATTCCATTAACATGATATCACAACCCTGGGGCCTTCTCCAGCCTTATTGGGGAAAGGAAAAAACAGATATAAATAAGGTCTTTATTTGCAGGCAACTCCTTTTTGAGACTTGGACAGCAAATTGGCCCTCTTGACTCTCCATTGTTCTTGGTAAAACGGTCACATGGCCTGGATGTGTGAGTGCTTGATCACAGGGTTCTCTGTTGGGGAAATTTTATATACCCCTAAAGTAGGACATGGGAGGCTAGTGGTGAAGACATTTTTTTCTGTTGCAGTTTTTCTGAGAAACAGCTTTAGGTGGAGCCATTTCCTCTGTTATCCTGCTCTCTGGAAACCTGTAATCATTTAGAGATCCGACACAGTCTGAGTCTGCAGATCTGTGTCTGACGCGTTTTATTGTGGAGTCAGTGGTTGTGGCCCACATCTGCCCGGGCGCTATCCCCACACTGCTCAATGTGTGGGGATATTCCAGGGGCCACAGTGGTTGCCTTGTATGTTTTGTGTCGTCTCCCTCTTTTTTCCCTGAGAGGTAGCCTGAGCTGCAACAGATGGACCTAGCTGTATGTAAGGTGCTGTCCCCTCTTGCTGGTACAGTGTGACACTGTGCTTCTTAGCCCTCCAGATGCACTTTTGTTGCATTTGCTCCTTGGCATGTTGGTTGTTAGACCAGCTTTCCTGTACCCCTGGTGGACATGACGTGTGCCTGGTCAAGAGCTTCCTGGTGGATATTCAGGCAGTAACTTCATGAGTCTTAAAAGTGTGCTTGCCCTTTGACCCACCAGTTTCCTTTCTAGGAATCTACCCCTAGGAAATCAATGGATGGTAGACATACAAGGATGCTTTTATCATAACACTGCTTGGCATATTAAACAATGGCACTAATGCTTATTGAATGCTTATTTCATACCAGCCACTGATCTCAGATTTTTATGAGTATTATCAAACATGTTAAATCAGAAACAATTTAAATATTTAAAATATAAGCAATTGGTTTAATAAATCATGTTATATTTCATACAGTAAGTTTATAGGTAGCTTTTAAAATAATGCTCTAGATTTCTACTTACTGACCCAGAAGAATGTTTATAGAGTATTAAGTAATAAGGTCAGTTCACTAATATGTATTAAATGGTTCTGTTTGTGTACAAAATGTCTGAAAGGCTACATACTCAAATGTTGACTTAGTTATCCTGAGTGACAACGTTGTGCATGAGTCTTACCTTTTTCTTATCTGTGTTTTGAAATTACATTAAAAAAAGAAAAAAGAATCTTGGCTTAGGGAGGTGGGAGAAATGACTAACAAATATGTCTTTGGGGAGCTGCTGAAGTTACTCTCAGACTCTCACCCTAATGTGTTTTGCCCTCTGACTTTTTCTGTAGCAAAGCAGTTGAGAGCTTAGCTGAAGGTGGTGGCTCTGAAATTCAGCGGGTGAAAGAAGATGCTCAGAAGAAGGTGCAGCAGGTGGAAGATCTCCTAACCAAGAGGATACTCCTTCTGGAAGGGGCAAGTCTGCAGACCCGAGGGACTGTGCTTCACACTGTGCTTCACACTGTGCTTGATGAGTGACGGGCTGGGTACAGTGTTGTTCCTGGACTGTCAAGAGTTTCAGCAGTTGCTATAGGCACCCTCACCCTTATTGAGCATCTCCTGAGTTTACTCCCCATTTTAGACACTTTATATATATAATTCATAACCATCATACCCTGAAAACTGGCTGCTATTGTCTTTATTCGTATATGAGACCCTGAGGTTCAGAAAGAAGTATTAACAGGTCCAAGTTAAATCCTAGATTTAGAGCTGTAATTGCTGGGTTTTGAACCTGTGCTCTTTTGACCACACCACTCTGTTTACTATCTATTTTGGTCCCTTTATTATAAAGATGAGGAAGCTGAGGCCCAGAGAAGGGGAATGACTTCCTTACCTAAAGCTAGCTGAGCCTGGAACCAGAAATCCTGGCCTTTAGCCATCGCCTGCCTGTTCAGCCCCTGTCCCTCTGGCCTGACCTCATCCAACCATCCTGCCAGTGCCCACTGACTGTCCTTTCTCTCTGAGGCCCTGTGTGTAGCTTCTCCTTCTACTCATTCTCAGTTATGTATTTCCTGTGATTATGATGCAAGCCAGGATGTTTCCTGGCTAAAAAATCCTGTGTGTCCTGGGTTACAAAGTTTTCCTCCATTTTAACTATTATTAACTAATATGGGTTGAGCGTCCTTATCTGAAATGCTTGGGACCAAAAGTGTTTTGGATATGGGGTTTTCTTTGGATTTTAGAATATTTGCATTTACATAATAAAATATCTTGGAGGTGGGACTCATTCTCAATATGCAGTCCATTTATATTTCATATAGTACATATATTTCATATATACTTTAAGTACATAATTTTATACAATATTTTTAGTGTGCTTGTGTTTTGACCATGTCACATGAGGTCAGATATGGAATTTTCCACTTGTGACATCATGTTGGTACTCAGAAAGTTTCAGATTTTGGAGCATTTAGAGTTTGGATTTTTTGATTAGGGATTCTCAGACTATTCTAATTATTTAATTCCTGGTCTTTGGAGTAGTTTGATCTCAATTTTTCTACCCAGAACTCTGGTATCATTTTAGTGGATGCAAAGAGAAATGGCTCCAAAAAGCACTTCTGGATGTTAAAAGCAGAGTCTGTATTGAGCAGCTGCAGCTAGCTGCCACTCAGGTTGTGTCATCAGCCCTTACTTTCCCTTGGGCCACACAGGCGTTAGGCTTAGAAAGAGCGAGAAACTATCTAAGCCAAAAGTGGTCGAGGGGGACCTTTAAAAGAAGGATTTTCTGGAGAGTGTGAAAATATAATTATGCTGCTTTGAAGTGATGTGGCTTTTGATTTGGCCTCCTGGTTTCCCCAGTGTGTGCTTCCCCGTGTTTTGGCGTGCCACAACCTATCTTTGTCACCTTGGACAAGGCATTTGCCTTTCCTTTGCCTCTGCTTCTGTGAAGTGAAAAGAGTGCCGCCTGCTGTGTGGAGTAGAGGGAACCAGCATCTGCGGAGGCTGCTGGCGGGCGAGGCTCCCTCCATTGCCTGTGCCCACTGACCAGTTAATCCTTTCAGCAAACTGAGGAGGCAAATAGTTTTACCACCCTTTTTCTCCTTTCTTTCTTTTTAAACAGATGATGAAGGAGGCAGAGTGGCTGAGTCACAGCTCCAGGTCCTGGGTGCACATGTCCGGTGGTCTGGCTGCCAGCCTACATTCTAGAATGCTGTTCTGTACAGTTTCGGTTATAACATTTTAGGGTTGCTGAGGATCAACTGTGATATAAATAAAGCTTCTTGCTTAGAGCCTGGCATTTAATAGGCACTTAGTAAATAGCAGGCTTTATTGTTTGTTGTCTTAGAATATGGGGGATGGTTTTTGCCAGCTTTCATTAGACTGACAGGCAAGCCTCCTGGGGAGACAGGCTTGGGGGTTACTGTGGAGGGAAAGGGCAGGGAGAAGGAAGCCGACATCTTTTGAGCTTCCTGTGATGCAACATGTTTTTAACAGAGTTTCACAGCAGCTCTTTGATGAGATAGTGGTTATTCCTGTTCTATGGATTGGAAAGCTGGGGCTCAGAAAGGTTAAGGGACTATCTGAAGTCACATAACAAATAAGTAGGAAAGCTGGGTTTTGAACCCAGTTTGAGTTGATTTTATCTTTGCAATATAATTCGAGGCAGGGGGCTTTAATAGTTGGAGATTTAGGCCTGCTCCTAGGTCACTCATGGGAGCACTGGAGCCTTTTCCCCTAACACAGACACTGCATGGGTGATTTATGTAATTTTCTTGGTGGATTCTCTAAGCTCTCAAGAAGAACACAGAGTTTTTCACCACCTAAATCACTTTGGAAATCTAGAAAATGTACTTTAGAATTGTGTAGTCATTATCTTAAAAAGAAATGGGGGTGGGGGGGTGGGATGAATCTGTGTGGTGATCATGGTGACTCTTTGGAATTTATGTGTGTTTAGTATTGAGAGGTGCATTTCTCCTTGTTCTCATTGAAGCTGTAAATATTGATCTGATTTTTCAAACCAAAAGTACAGTTCTTGTAGAGTTGATTCTTTTCCATTGGAAATGCCTATTACTCTTCAGGATTCAAGAGGGAAAAATGGCTGGCAAATGTATTTATTACTGATTCTTTCCATGTATAGTACAATTCAGGGAGGGGAAATGTGCCGGAGAAAAAGTCATAAATATTTATATTTTAATCCAATTTCCTTTCAAAATGTTCCCAATTGTATTGAAAAATTGCATCAAATGCATTTAATTTAACTCTAGGATGTGAAAGCCGCCCAAGCAGAACTGGAAAAGGCCTTTGCAGGAACAGAAACAGAGAAGGCTCTTCGGCTGAGTTTGGAAAGCAAGCTTTCAGAGATGAAGAAGATGCACAAGGGGGACTTGGAGATGGTCCTGGTTCTGGAAGAGAAGGACAGGTCTGGCTCTCATCCTGGTGAAATCCTAACGTCTCATTATCTGCGGCGTGGGGAAAGGATTGTTCCTTTCCTTCCCTTTTTTTCCTCTATTCCCTCCTTGTCCCAAGACTGTGAGTGGCTTACTGGAACATCTCCAAAACAATAAGATAGCAAACTGGGGATGACATTGGGCAGGAAAGAAAAGGAATAGAATGTAACATGAGGCAGAGACAGTAGATAGCTATTCACGTGGGTTAGTTCCATTTAGATAACTAAATCTAGCATTCAGTGTTAGCTTTAAGATTCCTGGTAACCAAGGAAAAAAGGAAAAACAATTTTGGTGGACATGAGATTTGCATTCCTCCCAGGGTAAAACAAGCCAGTAGCTCAGAGGAAGCCCAGTTGTATACTTGGCACTATCAGAGAAAAATTTCTCTTGTGGTTCTTTCCATGGGAAAAGTAAGTGACCATATCCTCATAATAAATACTAGTGAATTTTGTGTGACCT
Organism: Callospermophilus lateralis; assembly: GCF_048772815.1. Taxonomy (NCBI): domain Eukaryota; kingdom Metazoa; phylum Chordata; class Mammalia; order Rodentia; family Sciuridae; genus Callospermophilus; species Callospermophilus lateralis. Next base: position 13,962,760 of record NC_135306.1, read on the forward strand.
GTTTTCCATCATATCTTTGAATGCTGGCAGGAGGCCCAAATCGGTACAGTACAGGGAGCCAAAAGCAGAACAATGTCAATTAGATACAGAGTCTGCTGGAGTCCAGAGAAACAGTGGACAGTAGGCCTTTTGGCCATCTTTAGTGCTCATCATATTTTACAGCCAAGCTTTTGATAAAAACTCGTTAGGAGAACGTTTACATTTTATTTGTTACCATGAACCTTACATTTTGATACTCCTGCCCTGTGTTGGTAGTCACTAAGTGGAATGTTGAGTTAGTTAAATGTCAGTGAGACTACTAGCTAACCTGTGACCTATCTGTCAAAGAGTCAAGCTTGTTTGGAATTCGATGGAAATTGTTCCAAAGTGAATGAACTAATCCAGAGAATACTGACTAGTTCCTTTTATTAAAAAAAAAAAAGTCACTGGTGCCTCCTGCATTGAAACACCCCCCACCCCCACAACGTAGTTTAGTTCTTATGTCCAAATGCCGGTGGCTTTTACTTCTCTCTGGGTGCCATCTTTTGAGATTTGTGTCTGCTACTTACTTTCATTTATGGGTTGGAAAAAATCAGATGAGAAAACCTTTTACGATTTCCTGTGAAAGAGGAGAGCCCGTGGTCTCCATGTTTAGGTGCTCTAGCTTCTGTGTTTGGAGGAGCTAGCATTGTTGAGCACACTGTGGCGTTTTCTTCGCTTTGAAATTAAGTTTTGTGATGAGGAAACTGAGTTCTCTGTGGATCCCAGTGGAGGGAGTAGGGACCATCTCGGCTTATTATTTGAGTCCTGTGTTTTTCTTGATCACATTGCTAGGAAGAGAAACTTCTCTGGAGTGGGGTTTTATCCTAAGAGCATGTAGAAGCCACTGAAGAGTTAGGGATGAGGTGCAGCATGACAGGATCAGGTTTAAATTTAGAGAAGCTGCCTTTGGGTCTGGTATAAGACTGGTTCTCAGGCTGAGACAGACTTGCAAACAGGAGGTTATGTGACCAGCATGGGGGAGAGGTTGGAGTGGAGAACAGGAAGAGATGGAGAAGGTAGGGGGATGTGATGACCAAATGGATGTGGGCTAGGGGAAAAGGCTGCAGGCTGGGCTGAACCCTCGGGGTGGAGCCCGAGCAGCTGTGGGATGGGAGTGCAGTTTGCTGAGTTGGGGAAGAAGGGGAAAGAAGACGTGTGTTGGGGGGTGGGGGGGAAGATGCTGCTTTCTTTCCGGACCCAGTGGGTTGAGGACTATGAGTGAGTGAGTGGGGCTGAGGAGGTAGGTGGGTCTGTACATGGATCAAGGCTGGATGGAGGATGAGTAGATTCATTCCTTAACCAGCTGCTGAGCACGGCCTGGGGTGCACATAGGAAACAGAGGAAGCACAGTCCTGTTTATTTGGAGCTCTGGGTGGAAGAGGCAAATTCAGGGCCCTGTGCTGGGCGAGGGGCAGGGAAGGCTCATCAAGGGAGGAATCCTGGGGGTGCTAGCTCAGGGAGTAGTGTGTGCAAAGCCTGTCACACAGCCTGATTGTGGAGTCCCCGATAAGTATTCCCTGTTCGCATTGCTGCGGAAGCATGATTTCTTGTTTTGTTTGCTGGGGGAAGAGGGAATTTGGGAGGTTGAGTACTTACTTTTGTCCGGCTGGTGGGTTCCCCATGAATGTGGGTGGTCATTCAGAGCTTTGGTAAAGGCTTCATCTTCCTGGGGTTCATGTAGTTCCGTCTAGATGGGCACAGAAATCTGGTTTGTCAGACTTGTGAATGTGTTTGTCTCGGGTAGAGGTGTCCCAGCTGCACTGCCAGAGACTGGCAGCCAGATGCCAACTCCAGATTTGTGTTCAGGATTTGACAATCTTTATGGTGAAACTCTGGGGACACAGATCTGTGTATTCCCTCTCTGAAATCAGTCCTGCCTACTAGGCTCGTGGGGGTCAAGAGGTTAGCACTGCAGTGGAGCAGGGGTCCCTGGTTACATCCTGGTGAGAGGGGTGCCAGATCTGCCAGAGTGACTCTCTGTTGGGCCTGGAGTTGGATCCTGAGGCCTGGCCCCTCACTTGGGTGGGCACTGCCAATATCTTCTGGGCTCCCGCCACCCCTTTTCAAAGACACAGGTTGTAGTTTTAGTTACTTTATTTCCTTCAGTCTGGCCTTTGAACTATTCAAATCTTAAAGGCAGTCAAATTTGCGGACCCGGCAAGTCGAATATGGCCTGCAGATAGATTGTCTTTTCTTTGGTCTACACAGTAGTTTTAAGTTTGAATTAGTTGGGCTGGGGATGTGGCTCAAGTGGTAGTGCGCTCGCCTGGCATGTGTGTGGCCCGGGTTCGATTCTCAGCACCACGGTACAAACAAAGATGTGTCCGCCGATAACTAAAAAATAAATATTAAAAAAATTTCTCTCTCTCTCTCTCTCTCTCTCTCTCTCTCTCTCTCTCTCTCTCTCTCTTTCTCTCTTAAAAAAAAAAAAAGTTTGAATTAGTTGCCAATATCTAAAACAGACTTTCATGTAAAAGTCTGGATTTCCAGTTTCTCTTGAAAATCTCCAGATGCTTCCTTGCTGGGTCGAAGCTGCTGTTCCCTGTGGATGAGCCAGTCCTGCAGTTGGCCTCAGACTCCACAAGCCTGCCCCACTTTTTTCACTCCCTATCTGAAACTTGCTTTCTGGTAACTGAAAAAAATCAATTTTATTGAGTTATAAATTACATACAATACAAGGCATCCATTTAGAAGTGTATTGTTGGGTGACTTTTTACCTCTCCATTGATGATGTGATGATTCCGACCTAGACCCCTAGAGGGCAGTCTTACTCCTCCCTCCACATTTTTGGGGGCATCATGCAGGTGCAGCCTGGTGCCCCATCCCAGTGCATTGCTAGCTGTTCCAGCTGCTGTGTCTCCTTCCTAGCCTTAGCTGGGGGAGCTGAGTGCTTCAAGAGGGATGCTCTGCTGTGTTTCCAATCCTTTACTCTTTTACTAAAACTGAGTTGCTTCCTAGGCTTAGCTACAGAAAGCCTCTTCTGAGGTCCTCGGACAAAATGCTAATTGTTGAATGTTGAAAAAGGTAGTAATTGTAACAGCTGTCATTTGTTGAGTTCTGCCACAGGCCATGAGCTGTGAGGGTTGTGTTAAATGACTTAACTGCAGTCCATATGAGCAAGTTATCCCTTTCATAGCTAAGGAAATGCAGGCTCAGAGAGGTCAGATGACTTGCTGTGGTTGGGGAGCGGTTGATATGGGGACTTTAGTGCTCAGAAAAGAATGTGTTCATTTCTCCCTGTTGGGGCCACTCAGGTTGTGGATGGCAAAGCTTTCCTTAAGGGGAAAATGCTTAACCAGTGTGAACTGGTGGGACAGATGGCAGTGGTTGGGGCAGGGCTGGGAAGGACATTCCAGGAGCAGTTTATTCAAAGGGATGGAAGCACACAGTCTGGTTTGGGAGAGAGCTGGAAGTGAGGCTACTACCTAGCGGTGGAGGGTAATGGTTCCCTTTGAGATGAGACTGAGGCTCGGATATCTTGTCCAAGAGTTTGGCCTTTAACTTGAAAGTCAGTGTGTTTAAAAGCTTTGCCCTGAGGAGCTGTGAAGGAATCCCCTTGTTTTCTCCACACTCACCAGAGCAGCTTTCCATCAGTTGTGTTTGGACAGACTTCTTTTGGAGGCAGGATTTCTTACCCAGAAAAATATTAATCCACTGCAGTTGGTGGGGGCAGTTGAGGTCTTTGAATTGGGGTGTGATCTGACCAGTGTGGCTGCCCAGAGTTGGATTCACTGGGGCCAGGCTAGAGGCAAGGGGACCTATTAACGTCATACTGATTCTGGCCTTTGACATCTGATCTGCAAGGTGTGTTTTTATTTATGTTTAGTCACTGGACCTGTCTATTTTGAACATGTCTGGCTCCATTTCCTGCCTCCTCCTGCTCCACTGAGCTAAGAGAACAGCATAGAATTAATATTTAAATTTTGTTCTCTTTTAGACTGATTGAGGAGTTGAAGCTGTCTTTGAAGAGCAGAGAAGCTTTAATTCAGTGCCTTGAAGAGGAGAAATCTCAGACGGCATGTCTTGATGAGAATGTGTCATCTGGAGAGCTCCGAAGACACTCTGCTGCTCTGAGGGAGGAAAAGGAGAGAGATGCCGAGGTGAAGTGTCAGGGCACCAGGGGGCGCTTTACCAGATCCTACCACTCTATGGGAGATGGACTGGCCTTCATTCTGTGTGGTTCATACATGGTCAGCTTCCAAATATGAGTTCCTGTGAGCGAAGAATCACCAGAAACAGCCTTTGTCAGAACCTGGCATTTTCTCTCCCCTCTCACATGAAGAGTTGGTTAGAAAAACAGTGCCCGCTGGTCTGTCTCATCGTGTATTAATCTGTTGTTGCCTGCGGACTCTGTTTTCATCGTTGGGCTTTCTTAGAGTAGAACAGTGGTGCGTTATGCTTGTCTGTTTAACCTGTGTGGTGAGAGGCAGGCTTGAGGCCAGCTTTGGTCTGAAACTCCAGAGGTGGTGGGGGGACGGAAGTGAGCCCTGCTGGGCCTGGTGGCATGCGAGGGGTTCAGTGGATCACCTCATTCAGTCTTCCCAGCCACCTGTCCAGGAGGAGATCCCCGTCCCCTTTTGGTTTAGAACCAGACTCAGAGCTGAGTTATTAAATTTTCTAGGCTCCAAGAGGTGGGTTACTGGTAGCTGACCCCAAACCCCTAGACCCCTGCCCTGACTCTAGGTGGCCTCCACAGCTGCTGTGTGGAAGAGGGAGGTCAGGGCCAGGAAGTGCAGGCGGGTCTTGATCTAGACCTTCCATTCTTTCTTTCTTTTCTTTTTTTTTTTTTTTTAAGTTGTAGGTGGACACAATACTTTTATTTTATGTATTTCTTTTTATGCGATGCTGAGGATCAAACCTCGTGCCTCACATGTGCTAGGCAAGTGGTCTACCACTGAGCTACATCCCCAGCCACTAGAGCTTCCATTCTTGCTGGAGCAAGGGTGGCTGCTGCATGCAGGGGCTTCACAGTGGGGCATGTTCTGGGTGCTTGTGGAGGTCTTGGTTCCTTTATGGAGCAGGGCCTTTGTCTCTGCCTTATCAGTGAGTTCTTTAGCCTTGCCAGGAAATGACATTGCCTCCTCCTCCTCCTTTTAAGCCTCCTTTGCACTCCACGGGGCAGAGAAAAGGAGAGAACCCTTGACTTAATGAATGCCACAGCAATGGGGAAAAGTAGGTTCATGAGGTGCTTATTCTGCTTGTTTTAGGGAAGCTATTGGGTTGCCGTCTCTCTGGGTCTAACGAATATCTTTTCTTAGGCTGCACAAATGGAGCATCAGAAGGAGAGAAGTCATTTTGAAGAAATGATCCAGGTGTGTTGATACATTTTGTTGAAGATTTCTCCTATTCTTGCTTCTTGTTTTATTCCAAGTGTGATAGACAATTCTGTGTATCATCAGCTGTCAGTTATTGAATGCTCCTGGGTGCCATTAAATTTAAGAATCTTTAGAGGGAGTTTCTCAATCTTTGTGGTAACTCTGTGTAGACAGTCCTGTTTTACAGATATGGTATCTGAGACCAGGAAGGTGAGGTCACTTGTCCAGGTTCACATAGCTGATTAGACTATGGTGAGGACTCAGACCTGCCAATCCACAGGCTCCCCCAGTCATGGTAGCAGGATTTGTGTTGTGCCCGCAGCATAGAAAGTGCTTTCATGTCCATTACCTCATTTGACCCTTACAGCAACCCAGGAGGGAGGCAGCAGTGATTATCTTTAGAAATAAACTTACACTGTAAATGTGTAGTTTAGTCTCCATCAAACCAGATTCTCTGCTAGCTTTTGTAGCATTAAGGAATGAAATTAATGATCTGTTATTTCCCTCCAAATAACCTGGTACAGTTCAAAGACTCTGATGTGACTGTATTCAGATTTTGGGAGGCACTGGAGTCCTTCCCGTAGGAATAGCTGTCATCATCTCAGTTGATCTGATCCCCTTCCCTTCACCCAGTCCTGTTGCCGAGAGCAGTAGCACAGTAACTTGGAGCTGATGCCACTGCGTTCAGCTCGACTTGGAAACATTAATCACAGGTTGACAGGAATAAGATAGAATAACTGCATTTGAGTGTGCTCTTAAAGATATATTTACAGTGCATTTTGGTTGCAACGTATCAACTTAGTGAATCTTTTTCTAATCTAATTTAGGCACTTCAGAAGGACCTGAGAGAAAAGGAAAGAGAAATTGCTACAGAGAAGAAAAATAGTTTAAAGAGGGATAAAGCCATTCAGGGCCTAACCATGGCATTAAAATCAAAGGAAAAAGAGGTATGTCTGATACACTTGAGGTGAGATTTTTCTTTATTAGTTTCTGTCACTGGCCTGTTCTACCCTGAATTTTTAGCTTTAGGTAAAAAGTACATAAGAGAGCTGAGATAGTATAAAAAGTGGGGAAAGGATCCTTTATTTCATTGGAAATCCAGTGCGCCCAAGAAAAATATGTTAAACATGTAATTTAAATTTCCTAATAGTCACATGAAAAGAAGTATAAAGAAACATGTAAAGTTAACTTTAATAATATATACGTCCCAGATATCATTTCAGCATAAAATCAATAAAACAAAGGTCATAATGAGACATTTAGCCTTTTCCCCCAGAGTTTGAAGTCCAGATGTTCATCTCGGTCCATACTCGGCACAACTCATGTGGTTAGTGGTTGCCCTGGTGGACAGTTGTAGTCAAGATCTGATCTTTTGATGGATAGTAGAAAATTGAGATAAAGGAGTTGATGAGCCTGTGACTGGACCAGTTAAAGAACCATCTGGTTGGTTGTCTTTGGGATCCAAGGGGATGGCTGATGGCTGTCTTCTTGTCATTGGAGCTATCAGTTGTGTCCCAGTGATATGCTAGGCGCTAGGCCCCACATGGAGGGGACACCCAGCTCTGCTCGCAAGTCCAGTGCAGAGCCAAGAGTGATGGGTGTGATTGAGGGAAGCGCAGGGACTGGGGTGGCAGAAGATGGGGGACTCGGTTCAGATTAGGTGTAGATGTGGGGCACAGGGAGTGTACTTAGGGTAGCAGATCCTGATCTGAATTTTAAAGAAGGAGAGTGTGGGTGATAGATGGGAAGGAAGGCAGAGATGGGAGGCCATTTTGGACAGAGGGAAAATGTTCGTCAAGTCATAACAGGATTATAGGCCAGGGTGTGTGTATGGCACCAAAACCAGCCTGGGGCTGCCCGAACACAGAGTGGAGAACTTGTGTGAGGTGAAAGAAGAAGCTGGACTGGTTGCCAGGGGCAGCCAGAGGAGGGGACTAAACGTATTTTCAGCTGCTCAGGGGGCATGCCACCGGGGGCTCTTGGGTAGGAGGGTGTGGTCCCATTTTCCTTTTAGAGAGGCCTCTGCAATATTTGGAGAGTAAATTACAGGAGGGAGAGAATGGAGGCAGAGAGGTCAGGAGCCCTGGTGAGAGTCGTAATTGAAAATTAGAAATAAGGTTGTGGAAATCTAATGTTAGATGTTGGACTTCAGATAAGGGATAGTCAAGGGTGACTTTAGGTGTCTGACTTGCATGTCTAGGGACCTGGGGGTGCTGCCAGCTCAGACCATAGCATAGAAAATGGAGTCTTGTGGTGAGCTGGGGCGGTGGTGGGGGTGATGGGCTGTTTAGAGAGTACTGGTCTGGGAGCCCTGGCTGAGCTGTCCAGGAGGCAGATGGATCTGCAAGTCTATAAAGCGTGGAGAGCATGGTCAACCTGAAGAACTGACTTGGAGTCACTCCCCTGTCTGCAGGTGGGCTTTAAAATCCGAGAGTTGGCCCGTTTACCCAAGGAGAGAGTAGAATGGGAAAGGAGGCTGAAGGTGAGATTGCGGGGGACTGCAGAATTTCAGGGACAGGGTCAGGAGCGCACAAAGCAATCAGCAGGAATGGTTGCAGGAGTAGGAGCCTGAGCAGGAAACAGGTGCTGACAAAGCTAAAGGAATGCAGGAGTTTGGTGCAACAGAGGTTTGGCTTCTAATAATAGCAGCCACCATTCTTGTCATGTGTTGGAAGTTCAGGGCCCAGCTGAAGCTGGAGATCTCACTGTGTTGAGGAGCAGTTCTGGGTGCTAGCAAAGTATAAGGTGTGGTCGTGGTAGTTCATAGCTGACCCTAGGGTATAGGAGGCGGTCACTAGAAGATGAAATTCTGGGACTAGCGAGGCCAGGTGGTTGGGTGGGTCATCTCTGTGGCCAGTAATAGTAGTAACACCTGGTATGAGCCAAGCACCATTTGAGCACCAGTGCATATTACCTCATTTAACTCTAACAACTCTTTAGTTGGGTGAGTGGTGGTAACTTCATCTTATTAAGTACTGGAGGTGGGGTAGCTTTATCAAGAAAAGAGGTTTATTTAACTCACAGTTTTAAAGGCAGCCCCATACGTTCAGCCTTTCTTGAGGGCCTAATGATGGTTGGTAGGAGCATGGTCAAGAGGAAGAGATCTCCAAACAGGAAGTCATAGAGAAACTAGGAGTCCAGAGTCCCTCCTAAGAGCTGACTTAAGGACCAGTTGATGTAAGGATCTCCCACTGAGCTACACCTCTTAAAGGACTCGCCTCCCAGTGTTGCCACACTGAGGACCAAGTTTGCAACACATGAACCATAGCTGAAGTTGAGAGAATTGGATCTTAAAGAGGTTAATTCATCCAGCTAGTCAGCTAGAAATCTCACTCAGGTATTTTCTGACCACAGAGCCCTTGTATATACAATTGAGCAGGAAGAGCATTTGGGCTGAGCAGAGAGGAGAGCCCAGTTATATATTTGGCTGCCATTCCTTACTTTTTGCTAGGTTGAAGAACTTAACTCTGAAATCAAAGAGCTCAGTTCTACCTTTGCTGAGGCCAAAGAGGCCCTGCAGAAAACACAGGAAGCACAGATCCTGAAATGCCAGGTGAGTGTTCACTTTAATTTCAGGGTGTCTTTACCCCCCCAGGCATGCTAGGCACTGAGTGCTCATGCTCAGTGCTCATGCTCTGCCACTGAGCCGCACTCCCAGCCTTGGGACTGTCTCTTATCCTAACTCCGGATGAGGTCAGGGCTTTGCAGCCGAAGGGAACCTGGATGATTTAAATAAGGAGAGCTGTGGGTGGTCTTTAGTGATAGAATCAGCTCAGTCTGTTTAAGGGGAAATTCTCTGCCAGCTTTGGGAGCTTCTCTAGCTCCTCAGTGTGATAACAGTGATAACTATGCCCAGAGTTGCAGTGCTGAGTTTACTCTGTGCCGAGTATTAGTGCAGTGTATGTGGATTATCTCATGTAATCTCCCCAGCCCTGTGGGGAAGGTAATCATCCTCACCTTATATTTGTGAGGTTTTTGAAAACTCAGCAAGGGTGTGTAGCTTGTTCACTGCCACACAGCTGGCAAACTGTAGGGCCAGGATTTAAATGCAGTGATTGTGAATAACAGCAGGCTTTTATTGAACACATACTTTGTGCCAGGCCCTGCTAGGTGCTCCCCATAGATTATCTCAGTTATCTGTCCAGCAGCTCTGTGAAGTAGGCACTGTTAATATCTTGTTTTACTGCTGAGGAAGTCCAGGTTGACAGATTGAAGTAACTTGCTAGGGTCCTTACACTGGTAAGTGACAGAGCTGGGGTTTGAGTCAATCTCATTGCCCAGCTTGAGCTTTTGCCTGCCATCCCAAACCTTCCCTCACCTGGCTGCTTCAATCCCACCTCTTCCTTCTGAGTTTTGGTTCCAGAGGTCTTGATGTTTTTATGGCTGGTCTTTTCTCTTTTGCTGCCCTACCACATTGTACTAGAGGGACTCCTATTTTCCCCTTTGTCTGTCTCTCTCTTCCTAATTTCAGTTTTGTGCTCTTTAACTATTTAATAAGAATTTTCTTCCCATGTTTCTGGTTTCCCGAAACAGTTTATACCTATGACTCAGGATGTAAGGAATCCGCCAGCCCAGTAAGTCCATGCTGCCCAGGGTCTTCTTCCTGTCCTTGCGCCAGTGCTCTTGTGGTTGTAAGGTGGAAGTTAGGAGTTAAATCCAGGGCATGTGGATTCCTAATCTTCACATCCCTTCCTTATCTTTTGCAGAGCTTTGGTTCACAATAAGAATAATTGAAGTAATTTGGTTTAAATCATGGTATGCTAGATAAACCTCTGCTTTTGTGAGTCTCAGACTTGCCCTCTCCTACTGTGTTGACAGTACTTGATGAAATGGAGCTGCAATTACATTTCACTCTGTTTTTTCTCCCCTAGCTTAGAAAATAACAAGCTTTAAAAGCTGAATCCTTGGGAAAACCATCCAATTTTCCATTGCTTAAGAAAAAAAAAATATATGTTGGCAATTGATAGCCAGAGACCCGACATTCTTATAAGATTGGAGTATTTTACTTATTATGTTGGGCCTTGAAGAAAAGAAAGGAGTCTTATGAATTTAAATGTTTCCCAGAATTATTGCATACATTTATTAATTTAATAACTCTTAGTCCTAGTTGAAAGACTTTCAGAATATTTAAGTCTTGCAGCGCACAGGGCTCAGGGACTGTTGTAACTCCTGGGGTTATGTATGTCAGGTGGGCTGTTTGGAGAACCTTCTTTGAACCTTTATCCAAAAAGATAGTGTGTTTGTGAATGGTAGAGAGTTTGTGGCAGGATTTGAATTCAAATCTGTCTCCAAAGCCTGTTTTTTCCTACTTCTCTGTGAGTAAATGTACACAGTACACATATACTGGTTTTCTGTTTGAGGTATGTGCATGGTTTTCACAGACGTGTAAAGTGTCTCTTCCATGTCTTGGGGCCTTTTGGATAGCACACGCTCTGAACTAATTGCAGCAGTAGTAGAAGAGCCAAAGTTCACGGGGCTGGCTTCAAGCCTGACACTGAAGTGACAGCAAGTGATAGTTAAGCCTTGGAGTGGCTGCCCAAGCACAGATGCACCGAGACGTGAATTCTGATCCCAGGTATGACTCTGTGTGAGCTGCAGTGTGGGCTGCCTGGCGTTCTTCCAAACCCAATTAAACAAATTATTTCCAAATTGGAAATGGCATCCCTGTTCTAACTATAAAACTGAAATGCATATTGTAGGAAGTTTATTTTTACTTTTTATTTATTTATTCATTTTTTTGGATCCTGTGGATTGAACCCAGTTTTTTTTTTAACCACTGAGCTACATCTCTAGTCCTTTTAATTTTTTATTTTGAGACAGGGTTTCACTAAGTTGCCCAGGCTGGCCTTGAACTTGTGATCCTGCTGCTTCTGCCTCCCAAGTTGCTGGGATTACAGACCTGCGTGTTTTTTCTTTTCTTTACCCAATATTCTTGCCACAGTAATATATATAGATGCACTCAGTCTTTTTTATTTTGAGACAGTTGAGTCACATGTGGTATAGATGTCTGAATTCTTTACTCAGTTGTCAAAGTTAGCATCACCTCCCAGGTCACACAGCTGAAGCTGGCCTTGAACCCAGGGCTCTGACTCTCTCCCTTTTGAGCTCAACATGTTTCTACACAGTTGGCAAGGGTGGTTTGTTTAAGATTATATTTGGCCTTTAGCTTCTGACCATGTTTAATTGGACCAAATAGTTGCCATTGAGCATCATTCAGAAAAAGGTAGAAAGCCCTCCAGAGAAGTAGATCAAAAAGCCATTTAAGGAAAATTCAACGTGGACAGTGTTATGAAATGAGTAGAATCAATGCATTTAAATTCTTTAAGCTTAGATATTTAAAGAAGTTTCACCATTCCTATTTATGTGGAAATCCTGTAGAACTTTCATTGCTTGATAATAACTGTTAATATCAAAATTAGGCACATTTAACAAGTGCTTAATTGATGTTCCTGTCTCTAACCTCCACCCCCACCCCCAACTCATTTTCCTTGTTTTCATTCTTGTTTGTTTCTTTTCTTTTTTCTTTTTTCTTTGAGTTCATTGGAATCCTCACTGATCTGGGCAGGGCAGTGCAGTGCTGTGGAAAGAACACAGGCCCTGAGTCATTTGAATCCCAGATCTAGTCACTGTGGTCTGAAGACAGACTAGTCATTTAGTAGTTCTCAACTTGTTATTTAAATGGGCACAGAAATGTGTACTTTTGCAGTTGGTATGAAAAAGAGAGACACCCTGTATGTAAAAGTGTTTGTTTAGCTCCTTTTATAAAATCAGTGCTTAATAAAGCACAAAAGGGGAGTTGTAACTGTTGTTCAAGAGGAATTTTAACAATCATTGTATACTTTCTTTTATTTGTTGAGTTTAAACATTTTTTGTGGGGGAGGGGTATTGGGGATTGAACCCAGGGTTGCTTACCCGTGGAGCCACATCCCCAGCCCTTTTTATTTTTTATTTTGAGACAGAGTTTCACTGAGTTGTTAGGCCCTTGCTAATTTGCTGAGGCTGAACTTGAATTTGCATTCCTCTTGCCTACGGAGTTACTGGGATTATAGGAGTGCATTACTATGCCTGGATGTCATAGACATTTAAAAAAATATTTTTGGCCTTTTGACCTAGGTTTCCCACCTTTTATTAATTTCCAAAGAAATAAAACCGGAAGCTTTCATAAACTTACATTGAAGTTTGATTGGTGGTCACTCTCATTTCATGTTGCTCTGTGTCAAATAAGCAATTAGGGGGACATAGGCCCGATGACTGGGTTTAGGTGGCTCTCAAACAGCAGAGGTCTGTAGCCCCCAGGTTCACCGTGGTTGTAGTCCACTTCCTGAACAACTGGGTTGACACCTGAACACCTGTGGCCTGGAAAGGCCAAGAAGCTGGAGCTATTATTCAAGTCTGAATTGTAGCTTTTGAGAATTCAACTGTCAGCTCCTTTTGAATTCTTAATTTTGCATATTAGTCAAAGTAAAAGAACAGATTTATTAAAAAGTTTTATTTTCTCCTGATTAGAAGATTACATATGCTTCCACTCCTCCCCTGATTAGAAAGAAAAAGAAGAAATCTGGAAATGACCCACTCAATATTGATGTTTTAATGTGTTTCTTCTAGACTTTCTTTTATGTATAGATTTTTTTACATCATTTAAAATTAGGTTTTTTATTTTTTTTGTATAACACTGTAACTTGGATATATTCCCATGTTATTGATTCTTTGTAAATGTAGTTTTCAGATTTCATTGTGCATATTCATCATACTTTATTTTTGCATATTTAAGTCGTTTCTTATTTTTTACTATTATAAGTGATAATATAACATTGGTCCACTTTATGCTTTGAATATAGCCCTTGCTGCTCTGCCACTGTGTCTTATTTTTTAAAGGACATGTTTTTTTCTCTTCTCTCCTTGCTCTTCCCTCATCTCAGGGGAAACAGGATCACCTTCCTTCCCCATGCTAGGCAGAGGTATCTGTCCCTGAGCACACACCCACCGTAGGAACAAAATCATGCATACTCTGGGGATGGAACCAAAAGATCTCAGAAATGACTCTCTCTCAAATTAACAAGTGAATTTCAACTATGGACAGAGAACATGTGGAATGTAGCCTTTGGATTACCTCTTTAAAAATCCTCTGTTCCCCTTGATGGGCAAAATCTAAGCCTTTGGGACAGGAATCCTCATGTGTTTCTCCTTCCCTAGCAAAGCAATAAAATTTCTTTTTCTCAAAATGTGTCCTCATTATTAGATTGGTATTGGGGACAAGGACTGATGAATGACTTTGTAAATACCCCCCCTCCCCCATATTTTGGGATCTTCTGAGATTCAATTCAAGGAATGGAATTACTGGGATGAGTGTGAACGTGTTTATGCTATACAGATGTACTCGATGTATGTATCAATCTGTCCATCTAGGGTTATATTTATTTACATTTCTCCCAATATATTTCCTGGCTTCTGGGTGTTACCAAAAGCTTGGTCCTTATCCCTGATGCCAATCCAATAACGAGGACCCAGTTTTGAGGAAAAGAAAAGTTTTTATTGCTTTGCCAGCAAAGGAGAAACATAGAGGACTCCTGTCCCAGAGGCTGAGATCCAAAGGCTACGTTCCACATGTTCTCTGTCCAGAGTTGTAATTCACTTGTTAATTTGGGAGGCAGTTATTTCTGAGACCTTCTGGTGCCATCCCCAGAGTCTGCATTACTTTGTTCCTGTGTTCTCAAGGACAGATAACTCTGCCTGGGATGGGGAAGGAAGGAAATCTGTTCCCCTGAGATTAGAGAGGGGGAGAGATTAGGGAGAAGCAGGTAGAGAAGAGAAAGAAATATGACCTTTTAAAAATAAGTCACAGTGGCAGAGCAGCAAGGGCTATGTATATCTCAGAATAAAGTGGACCACTGTTCCATGATGGCATGTCTGGCTATTCAAGAACAACTATGAAGAGTTGTGCCATTCACACAAACTTGCCAGCCCTGAGTATCCCATTAAAACAGTCTTGCTTGATATCTGAGAACTTGTTTTAATTTGCTCTCTTTAATTATTGCTGGGTCATGGCTTTTTTTTTTTTTTTTTTTCATGTTTGTGATCACGAATGCAGTTTTTCAGGTGAACAGTGTATTAATGAAATAAAGGTGTTCTTGACAAACTCTTGGACTTTGCTGAAATTATAGCCTTTCAAAGTGACCTTGGAACTACCATGCTGACCTCTCCTTGTCGTCCTCTGGATTTAAGCCATCTTAACAGCTAGTGCTTAGATCCATCACTGCTTTTCAAGTGAAGCTGTGAAGCTGCTGATTTTCTTCCTTTTTAAAAATGACATTTTTTTTTTGTCATTATGAAAGTAACATGTTCACTTACCTCAGAACATTTGAAAATATAGAGAAATGAAGAAAAAATAAACTATACCTACTATATCTTCACCCCACTAAAGTTATTTACTGTTAACATTTTGTGTTTTCTTTTGTTCAAAAATACTTCTTCTACACAAGTATAGGCTTTCTTTTATATCTGATCATAACATAAACATCTTCTGTTAGTCCAAAATCTTCATATTGTTTGTGCTTTGAAACCTGAATGTTGTCTATGTTAATCTTTCTCTTTTCCTTTTTCCCCCCAAGGAGAAAAAGGAACAGATTTCCTGGTTTGTTTAATGAGGCATGAAAATCAGCTCACCCCCTCCCTTCTTTTCTAGGGATCTGAAGGCTCCCAGGCTGCTCTGACAGAAAAGGAAGCCCTCTTGGCTGAGCTGCGCTCAGAAAACCTTACTAAGAGTTCGGAGAACCACAGACTGCGGAGGAGCATTAAGAAGGTCACTCAGGAGCTCAGTGACCTGCAGCAGGAGAAGGCGAGACTGGAGAGGGACCTGGAGGAAGCCCGCTGCGAGGGGAGCAGGGGAGCCCGCACCATCCAGGTGAGAGGCGCCCGGCCCCTGATGGTGGGTGGTGCGTTTGGCCTGCCTTGTGCTGCTGTTTGGGTTGTAGGGAGATATTCAGTGCAGAAAATAGAAAAATGGGAAGAACATACAGAGAATACTTCACTCATCATCATCTCACCTAGAAACCACCAGTCTTAACTATCTGCTGTTTCAGTCCTTTTAGTTTTCTCTTTGCCTCCCACTATTGGTATCAAGGTGAGAATGCAGTTTGTAGGCCCTTTTTGATTCAGTGTTGGTTCTTTGCATGATTGTTCTTGAGAAACACAGTTTTTGTTTCAGCGTGTTTTTCCATGACTCGGAGGTGCCGTAGTGTGTTGAATAGTCCCTTAGTGTAGAGCCTTTAGGTCGTTTTACTTTTTTTGCCTTGTAACAAATGCTGCAGCAAACATCCTTCTACATGAGTATTTACGTGAATAATATTTAGCCACTGGTTTTTTTTGATAAAGGTATAATTACCGGGCCAATCAGTGAATATTTTAAAGACTTTTATAGACTCAAATTGTCCTGGAACAAAGATTGTCCCAGGTTTCTCTGTGTCATCTTTTTAAAAGGCTTCATTCCATTCAGCATTGGGTATTAGCATCTAAAAATTCTCTGTCAATTTGGTAGGCTTATTGAATTTTAATTCTATCAAAATGTAAGTATTCAGCATCTTTTAATTTAATTCCTCCTGAGAGTCACAGCCAGACACCCAGCCTTGGTGCCATCAGGCAGGACAGGGCCTGAGTCGGAGTGATCACTGACACTCAGGTTAATTAAATTACCTGCTCCAGAGGCTGGCAGTCGTTAGAGCACAGGGCTCTAAAGAGAGCGTTGGGTATCACTGGTTTGTTCTCTGGGGTTGGTTTTGGCAGGGCTGCCAGGATTAGGTGAAATCCTAATGTTAAGACTGAACAGAGAATTGAAGTACAAATGTTTGTGTATTTTAATAACATTTTTAATAACCATTAAGAGAGCAGTAATGGAAGTTTAGAGAAATAAGAAAATGTCAGCTACAACTTTACCACCTTAACAAAGCAACGCTGTTTCCAGTTTTCCCCTCCAGTGGGGATGCTCCTGGGCTCTGTCTAATCAGAGACTAAATCCTATACCGTGTTTTTGGAGCACTCGTTCTATCATAGGCAACTTCCTTCTGCGAGGCTCCACAGTGATCACGTGCAGCGGTGCACACTCTTTCACTGATGGCTTTCACATGATGACTTAATGATTTCCTCCTTTGTTGGATAGTTCTGCTGTTTAAATAATGCCACAATGAATATCTTTGGGCATAAAATCATTTTTTCTTGATATCCCTCAGGCAGATTCTGAAGAATGAGATTACTAAGTCATATGGTGCAAATCTTTATATTGGTTAATTATGCAGCCAGATATTAGTACAGAGGACTGGCTCAACTCAGGCTGCCACCAGCAGTAGTAGAGTATACCGGATTATTGCCTGCCATGAGCAGGCCAGTTTCCGAATTTGTCAGTGTTATTGAACATCAAATGCATCTGGTTTAGCTGCTGATGGGAGGCCAGGTGAAGCTTCTGAAGGTTTTACTTTTCTAAGGAAGATGAAATCTTATACATGACAAAGTGTAAAGCAGTTTACCATTGAGACTAACTCATGTAACTTACTGTATACTTGTGTAGAAGATCCTAGTGGCCTGGAGTAGCCAGGGAGACCTTCTGGGAGGAGATGACACATGAGTTGAGTGACAGGGGTAAGACTGGAGTAGTGTTCCTTAGGAATGAGGCAAAGAAAAGCCTGGCCAGAGGTCCTTTATGGAGTTGAAGTTTTCATGGTTCATTCCAATGTTCTTCACTGTTGGATTCTTATTTATTTATTTATTTATTTGGCTTAAAATAGTCTCCTGCCCCTGTCATCATAAAAATGTTTATTTAGTAAAATTTGGATGGTGAGCAGGTAGGGAGATACATGCACACATGTAATTATACATTCATATATATACTATGTGCTTCTTTTTTTTAACCTTATCATTTGGTCAGCATTTGAAATCTCTCTATAACATTGTTGGATCCATAATTCACTTATTCATAAAAACCCTGGTGCTTCTAAAAGAATTTTGCTCTGCTGCTGACATAAGATGCACTTCTGCATAATATGTGTACATTTTCATAAGCAGGTTAAAATATTTGGCAAGGACTCGGGGGCCAGGATTGTGCTAGGAAGGGTTGGGCTCCTTGGAAGCAGCAGGTACCTAGCTGACTGGCTTTGGTGAAAGGGAAATGCATTGTTTTGTGTAGTGAAGTTGCTGGAAGGGCGGACGTCTCTGAGAGATGGCTGCTTTTTCTTGCATTGGTTAACTCCAGGTCCAAGTAGTGGGACCTGTCGCTGCCAGCCCTGCTGGAATCACAGGACGGAGGACTCTCACACTCCACTACCCCGAGGTCTTCCTGTCAGGATTGCCAGAAGGTGAGGTACTGGGAAGCCCAGCGTGGGTCACATGCCATCTGCTTTGACAGGAGTGTGTGTGTGCACATGTGTATACCTTCATTGGCAGCCTCTCTAGTGCCACATGTTTGGAGGCAGGTGAGCAGGCGCCTAGGAAGTAGTACTTGGTTGCAACGCCCTGGGCCGAACAAAGCAACAGCTGTGCAGGCTGAGTGCTTCACTCAGGTCCGCACTCCTGGGGCTCAGAGTTTCCTGACTTCTCATCAGGTCCTACATATGTGTCTGATAGGATGATTTGGGAAGGTGTTCTTCATTTCGCACATATATATATTGCATCCCAATGGTATGTCTGCTTCACTTCTGGTTATAGTCTAAGAATTTGGCTGTGTCCATTTCATGAGAATGTTTTGCATCAGATTGTAGGGTGTGGATTCTGGGGAGACTTGTTGGGGTGCCAGTTTTGCTTCCTGGTGAAGGATAGGCACAGGTGGAGCATAACCCTCTAGCCTTGCATATCTCATCAGCTGTTTCTGTTTACTAGGCTCTTTAATTAATTAACCTGAGTGCCTCCCACTTGCCAGCTGCTACTGGTGTTGCTTTTGGTTTGAAACAATGGGACAAAAACCCAGTCCTCTTAGTAGCCTCTCCTTCTTCCCTGGCAAAGCAAAGCGATCATTTATACATTTGGCAGCATTGGATCCATTGTACAGACCCTCTCCTGGCTGTGGGCACGATTCTACAACAGAGATGGGGACACACTACCCTGGGAGCACAGAGAAAGGAAGTGGCTTATAGGACCAGAGAGGGTTCCTGAGGATTGTAACTTTGGAATTGGTCTGAAGTTTGAGCTGAAGGTCAACAAGTAGGTGCCGCTAAGGGGGATTTTGTACTGAAGGCAGAGGAACAGAATATGATTTGTTTGGAGAAGAGGAATTTGGGGCTGTAATGAAGGGCAGTGGCCTCTAGGGCCATGGCTAGAGATTACCTGGAGGAAAGTTGGCCTTCAGAGGGCCTGGGATAAAGAGTTTGGGAGCTTGGACGTGACCTCTAGATTGTGGAGCCCCGAGGAGGAAATTAAGCAGAAGATTGACAGGATTAGATTTGCAGTTTAGAAGGATCTGTGGTCTGGATGGCCAGAGGATGATTGATGAGGGACAGCTGGGAGATGAGGAAATGAGAAGATGGAACAGCTCTTTCCCTGACCTGTTAGCCAGGTCTGAGAGACCAGAGCGCCGAGGAGGAGAGCCGGAACCTGGCCCTGCGCAGGCTGCGCAGCTGTGGCTCCTCGCGCTGGTGCACATTCATAGTTCCCCTGTGAGGACTCCCGTGCTCAGCTTTGGGTGTCATGTGCTGCCTGGAACTTTACCGCGTCCCACAGGCAGGCTGAGGAAAACACTGGTAAGAAGATGTCCAAAGCACAGTGTTGCTCTCAGTCCACAGTCAGCCCCGTTTTCAACACTTTCTTTAGTCAAGGAAACTGCTATTCAGTGATGGAAGCGCAGCAGGCAAGATCTCCAGTTGTTGGTCGCACCTTGTAGTTTATAGCTGTTCTATTTTCTCGTGTGGCCCACAACCTCGTTTTTGGGCCGGAGAATATTATTTCCATTTTAGAGATTCATCTGAGCCTCATAACTTCAGTGGCTTGACCATGGTTTGTATATGTGACACGGACCCAGGTCTGTGGACTCTTATTAATTTCAGGAGTTTGCCTAAGATGTCATGTCATGGCAGTGGCGAGCCACCAGTTAAGAACCTTGTGCTTTTGGAAGAAAGGAATTTTACATATTCAGCAGACCAGCAAATTATGCCCTTAAGAAAACCAACTTGATGTGTTCTGATTATTTGGAGCCTTGAAAATTTTAATTTGTTCCTTTCTGTTTCAGAAACATTTGTGAAGGTTTACAGAAGGTTGTAAAATTCAATGCAATTAAAAATGAAGGACTCAGGGTCAAGGGAAAAACAGCCGCATGGCGAAACAGCAGCATGGAGCAAAGAGGGAACTTAAAATTCAGCTGGTAGCTCCTGGCAGGGAGAGTAAAAAGGGAAATTCTGTCACAAGGTCGCCAGTGCCTGTAAGAAGACCATGTGAAGATGATTTCGCTGCCACTGGGGCCTGCAGGAGGAATTGCCTCTGCGCTTGTGTGAGGAGAACTGTGGTGTGCAGAGCCCTCCGCAGCCCCCATTCCACAGACAGCTCTGCACAGGGCTGGTCAGCTCTGCCCACGGCACTGAGCTTGTGCACATTGAGGTTTCAGTTCCTGGGACTGTATATAGCTGTTTATTTCCCGTTATCTCTTTCTTGGACAAGAGCTTCAAAATCAATTGGAAATACTGCAGCCGGGTTTACAGATGAGGCCTGACTTTAGGTCTCATAGAGGACCATATTGGGTGGTTCTAGTTTCTGTGAAAGTCCATAAATTCTTTTGGTTGTGATCAAACTATCCTTAGCTCATGCCAAAAGCATTTGTTGCCAGTCTCATTGTGCCAGGTCTTAGGCATTTTGGGGGAGACAGTGCTTTCGCTGGAAGCCCAGTTTGGATGAGAGGCAGATGGCTTACTGAGCCTGATTGTGCATGAACAGGAGGAGTTGGGCCAGGGGGTTGTTGGTCATCATGCCTGCAATTGCAGCAACCCAGTGCCAGTTGGCTCAGTATGGTCCTGAGGGAGATGTGCAGTTTGTTCAGTGCACATTCTTTGTAATGGCACAGGCACATCATTAGGCCTTGTGAGTGCACACTTTCGCTTTTACTTTATAATGAGATAGGTTGAAAAGTGAGGCTTTCAGATAGGTCCCTTGTGTTGTGCTATACCTCCTTGTGCCAGAGGACCCATGTTGCTTTAAGGAAATTCAGAAGACCTTTGCAAACAAACAAAACCCCTGTATTCACAATTCATTGTGCTCACGGTGTTGTTGAAGTGTCCTAGCCTCTGTGGCCTGTGATGGCGATGCTGCTGGGATTTTCTCTTCCCTACTCTCTCATCTCTAACTTTGACACGTTATTTGGCCCAAGAGACTTAAGACGCTCTCTCCTTTTAGCCCAGCTTGTGTGTGTACCTGAGTGTGTGTGTTTGGTGAAGGGTGAGAGAGAGCTCTTTGTTTCAGATTTGCTATCTCTGGCTTGGGCACTCAGTATTCTATGGTGAGGAGGAGGAGCGAGGCATCATCGTCTTGTCTTTCTGTCTTTCTGCCTTTCTGCACTGCAGCCTGTGTGAGGCCTCGGCTGAGATGGCATCCCCAGACGTCTCGTAATGCTCTCCTCTGTTACGGGGCCTGTCAACTGCTGTCCTGACAAGTGTGTGCCTTAGTACTTGGGCACTTGGCTCCATGGGATGCATTTGCTAGTTGAAGCCCCCAATCTAATTAAAGTTGTACTTGCACCCAGCTGGCTGATCCCATGTGCTTTCATGGAGTGGTTTAACTTCAGGAGGTTTAACTTCAGCCCAAACTCCTCTAGTTCTCATGCTTCTCATTGTTGGATGGCTTCAAAGGAGATTGGGATGGCATTTAATACATCTCTTGGAGAACCATAATCAAAACATGGTGGCTTTGGAGACAGTGTCTCAGGTGGTTGATTAGGGCCAAGAACACAGAGCTGTGGTGGTGTGATTTTACCAGGCTCAGACTCTCCCCTGTTATTTTTAAAATCAGGTGTGAAGATCTTAAGTTGGCATCCTTGTAGAATAACGTGCAATTTAAATGAACTGTGTTGGAGGAAGTTCTGTCCCTGACAATTCTAGTTTCTTAAGAGAGCCCGAACATAGAGACTAGAGTCATGCTCGATTTGAGTCCTGGCTCTATCACTCACACACAGTTTGCCTCTCTGAGCCATGGCATCCATTTCTTATCAGAAGAACAGGGATTAGTTGATAGGGTATAGCCCTTAGCATAATACCTGGCACACCATAAATGATCAATAAATGGAGAGATGAAGCAATGTTAGTAGGTTTCTTTGGAATAGTGGAAGTCCGTGTGGACTTGGGTTGGAACTGCAGCTTCATTTAGAGGTGCTTAACCTCTATGCCAGCTACTTAACCTCTTAAAATGAACATTTACTCCCCTAAAATATAGTTGATTTTAATCTTAGCATTAAACAAATGAGGAATAAAATTTAAACATGTGATCCTGGTATAGAGAAGTAGATGCTCAGCTTGGTCAGATTTCTTCTTTGCTGTTTTCCTGCTGTTAATATTGTTGCAGGTGCTGACTTGGGACTTTGAAAGACAAACCACTGCCCACAAGAATCTACTGGACACTGTTGATTAACAAATGTGGTCTGCCCTTTACCAGTCAAGTCACCAAGCTAGACATTTCCTCCTTGCTCAACAGTAACCTCTGCACTGAAGAAAGTACTTGTCTGTTTCTGTCTAGCCCATTGATCCCACCAGGAAGAGGGTCAGAATGCTCTTGGATTGAGAGACTTTGGAGTGTCTTGGTGGCTCGTGCATAAGGCTGCTTTGACTTTAAAAGTCTGTCCCCATGAGTTTTCCTGAGGAATTGCCATGATCTCTATGAGGGCACAGACAGGGAGACCTTTTTCTTATCGTTCCTTATTTTCTTGTTTCTGTATCAGGCTCTGTCCTGGGCACTGGGAGAACTGGACTGAAATCAAATATGCTATTCTCTGAAAGCACCTAGTGGGGAAATGTAATAGAATGCATGTAGCATGGTGAGTGCTGATAACAGGATGGAGTGAATGCTTTGGGAGCTCTGAGATTGGGACTGTGGAGGAGGAAGGCTTCAGGGAGGAGATGGATTTGAGTGGAGACTCAAAGGATAAGAAGCTGTTTTCCCAAGGGACTGGGAGGTGGAAATGCATTCCTGGTAGAGCGAAGGCCTGTGCCAAGGCTTGGGGCTTGAATAAGCCTGGCACTTGGGGAAGAGGAGGTGGGGCTGGAGGAGGGGGCCGGGACCTCGGGTACATCCTGTGGGTGGGCTTTTAGAAAGGTGTGGTGTTCTGTCTGGTGCTGACCCCACTGGGCCTGCCTGGTTTGAATTCCCGCTGCTTTGTGTCTTCTTCCCAGGAGTTCTGGGGAGGGCTGCCTGGAGCCCCGCTCTGAACTTCTGTCATCTGCACAGGGGGCCCCAGTTAGATGGGGGTGGTTGCCAGCTCTCAATGGCAGGACTTTCTCACTCCAGTGGCTTCCATTGTGTGTGTGTGTTTTCTTTTATTAAAGCATATTAATTCTTTGTTCATATGAACTTTTATGGAGAGAAAACCTGAAAGTGGAGCTGCGCAGGCTGAAGTGGGGGGGAGGCCTGGCATCCTTTGCTCTCCCTTTGTGACTGCTTCCTCCACAGCAATGGGGCTCCACAGAACGTGGTTTGAACACCAGGTCTTGAACTAATTCTGGAAATTCTTCTCACATCACCAAGTACCTATACCTCATTAAGATTTTGGAGAAATTTCCTTTGTATATTTAAAGGTAACCACTGAGCACTTTGACAGGCTTTCTCACAGTGCAACCTGATAAGGTAGAAATTTGATGGATGAGAACCTTCTCATTCTCCATCTGGCCAGCTATAAAACTGACTAGCTGGCTGGAGAAGGAAGTATGATGGCCTGGCTTTTCATTTCTAATGCAATTCTAAGATTGTAGGTATATTTTATTTTTCCTTCAAAAGGGATACCCACTTTTTAAAAATCAGACATGCTGTAAGAAGTCCTGATATGCAAAGGCAGTTCTCAGCTCAGTGTTGGCCCCGAGAGCACCTATGAATCTTCAAGGAAAATCGCCTATTAGTGTAGAAATTCACACCTGTCATTCAGTGACCTTATGCAGATCTTGCTGTGGCAGTTCTTGCTGTAAAGCAGGGTGGGTGTCTGATGAAGGATAGGGGTTTTCAAACTTTTTCTAGTAGCTCTTGTTCATAAGCAAATAAAACAGGTGCATCCAAGGGGCTCTGTAGATTTCTTAGGCATTAAAACAAAATGTGAATTTGTGTCCTCTTCCCCTTGCCAGCTGAATCAATTTCTAGTAGGGGGTTCCCTGGAACATGTAGTTGGGTGACTCTGCTAGCCAGCGAGGTTTGGGTATTCCTGATCTTTGAATTTCTTGGGCTCCATTTGAAATACCACTGGAGTGATAAAAAAGAATACATAACAGGTTTCATTTTTATTTTTTATTACATGTGTTAATTGTGCAAATTAACGGGATTCATGGTGATATGTTTATGCTTGTGTACATCATGCATTGATCTACTATTGATCCACTGTGTCTACCCAGCTGCTTTTACTCATCTCTACCCTCACCTATTCTTTCACATTCTTTAATAATCCTTTTACTTCTAGATCAAGATTTTATTCTTTAGTTTCTACTTATGAGAGTTAGCGTGTGGTATTTTCAATGACAGGGTTTTACTCTTTATGGCTGAGTAATACTCCATTGTGTACTTGTATTATTTTTTCTTTTTTTTTTTTTGTCACACATCTGCCTATATTTGAGCAGTAGGTGGGATACTTCTAGCAACAGTAAAAAAAAAAAAATTAATTTACAAAAGCAGGGATTTAGTGAAGCCACTTGGTGGTTACCCTTGGGAGCTCACACGTAGATGCCGACCCAGAGAAGGAAGAAGAGGACTCCTTAGCCCATAGAGAGTGAGGCCACCAAGGAGATGAGGAGCTCTTTGTAGATATCCCATGTGTACGTGGTGGAGGTAACCTCGAAAAACGAAGAACCAGGAGGTGAAGAACATGCCAGTAGCCAGAAGCACCACAGTCAGATGGGGGAAGACAGCTGGCTTTACTGGGCTGGTGTATCTGTCTGCTCATGGCCTCAAGCTCCATTTTGCCCTGCACATAGTAATCTGCCACTCTGCCACCGGAAGAACAATATTTTCTTTATCCATGCATTTGTTGACAGGTACCTAGGCTGATTACATAACTTTGGATATTGTGAGTAGCGCAGTGATAAACATGGACCTGCAGGTATCTTTTTTTTATGCTGACTTCTTTTCTTTTGGATGCATAGTTAGACATGGGATATCTAGATCATATGGTTGTTCTCTTTTTAGTTTTTAAAAATTATAAAAATTAGCACATATTAATTACACAAAGTAATGGGTTTCGTTGTGACATTTTTATAATGCGTGTGACATACTTTGATCACATTCACCCTCCCTGTTGCCTTCTTTGACCCTGCTTCCCTCTCCTCTGACCTCTTTTCCCTTACTCCAGAGCCCCCTTCTACTTTCGTGTCATCTTTTGTGCTCCTCTAGATTCCACAGATGAAAGAAAGTGTGCAGTGCTTGCTTTGAGTCCGGCTTATTAACATGATGCTCTTCAGTTTCATCCATTTTCCTGCAAGTGATATGGTTTTGTTTTCCATTATGACTGAATAATACTCCATATGTAATGATACCACATTTTCCTTATCCTTTCATCCATTGATAGCATCTAGTAAGTTTATTATATAACTTGCCTATTGTAGATAGTGCCTTGATAAACATGGATTTGCAAATATCTTTATAGTACACTGATTTCAGTTCCTTCTAGTATATACCCAGAGTGTGTGGCTGGATCGTATGGTAAATCTATTTTTTAGTTTTCTGAGAAACTTCCATACTGTTTTCCGAGGTGGCTATGCTGATTTACATTCTCAGCAACAGTGTGTAAGTGGCCCTTTTTATCCTCATCCTCACCAGCATTTGCTGGGTTTTTTTTTTTTTTTTTTGATAACAGCTGTTCTAATTGAGGTGAGATGGAATCTCATTGTAGTTTTAATTTGTTTCCCTGATGGCTAATCATTTTGAACATTTTTTTCATGTTATTTATTGACTATTTGTACTTCTTTTGGGAAGTATCTATTCAGATCATTTCCCCACTTTTGAAGTTGAATTACTTTTTTGTTGTCCTTTTTTGGAGTTCTTTATATATCCTGGATATTAATCCTCTGTCATTTGAATAACTGGCAGAGGTTTCCTCCATCCTGTGGGCTGTCTCCTCTCCTGTTTCCTAGCTGTGCAGAGGCTTTGTATCCTGGGGGAATTCCGTTTGTTAGTTTTTGCTTTTGTTTCCTATGCTTTTGGAGTCCTATCCAGGAAATTGCTGATTCTGCCAGTATCTTCAACTGTTTCCTCTAGTAGTTTCAGAGTGGTAAATGTTACATTAAGGTCATTGATCCATTTTAAGTTGAATTTCTTTTTATGCAGCATGAGAATTAGGGGCTGAGTTTCTGTCTTCTGCATGTGGACTTCCAGTTTTCCTAGCACCATTTGTTGAAGAGGCTGTCCTTTCTTCAATGTACGTTTGGGCGTCTAAGTCAAGAGTCATGGCTGCAGCAGATGCATGGATTTATTTCTGAGTCCTCTGTTCTGTTCCATTGGTGTGTCTGTTTTTATGCTAATACCATATTGTTTTGTTACCATGGTCCTGTAGTATGTCTTGAAATCTGGTACTGTGCCTCTAGCTCTATTTTTTTTTTTTAAATTTTTGCTCAAGTTTGTTTTTGGCTATTTTTTTTTTTTTTTTTTTTTTTTATGCTTCCATGAATTTTAGGATTTTTTTCCTAGCTCTCTGAAGAATGTCATTTGTATGTTGATGGTATTTGCATTGAAACAGTAGCTTGCTTTGGGAAGTATGGGCATTGATTATATCAATTCCTCTGGTCCATGAACATGGGAGATCATTTCACCCTACAGTGTCTTCTTTAGTTTCTGTCTTCAGTATTTTGCAGTTTTCATTGTAGAGGTCTTTTACTTCCTTGGTTAAGTGTACTCCTAAGTATTTTATTATTTTTTTGTGACTCCTGTGAATAGGATTGTTTTTGTGATTTCTTTCTTAGCAAATTCATTATTGGTGTATAGAAAAGCTACTGATTTTTGTGCGTTGATTTGTATCCTGTTACTTTGCTAAATTTATCAGATCTAATGGTTGTTTGGTGAAATCTTCGGGTTTTTCTCTGTATAGAATCTCATCGTCTGTATGCCTTTTATTTCTTTCTCTTGCTTAATTTCCCTGGCTAAAATTCCTAATACTATACTGAATAAGAGTAGAGAGCACACTTGCCTTGTTCCTGATCCTAGAGGAAGTGCTTTCAGTTTTCTCCCATGTAGTAGGTGTTGGCTGTGAGTCTGTCATATACAGCTTTCATTATGTTGAGGTCTGATTGCTCTGTAAGTAATTTATGTGGGGTTTTTATCATGAAGGGATGTTGAATTTTATCAACTGCCTTTTCTGCATCTGTGGAGATGATCATATGATTTATATTTTTTATTTATGGGATATATTGTTTATTGATTTGGGTATGTTGAACCATTCTTGAATCCCTGGAATTAAACCAACTTCATCAAGGCATCTGATCTTTTCGATGTGCTGTTGAATTTGATTTGCTAGTATTTTGTTGAGAATTTTGTGACCACCAGACACCGTGGTCTATTCTTTTTATTGTGTCCTTGTCAGATTTTGGTACCAGGACAATGCTGGCCTTGTAAATGAGTTTAGAAGTGTCCCTTCCCTTTCAATTCTGAGGAATAGTTTGAGAAGCATCAATGTTAGCTGTTTAAAAGTTTGGCAAAATTCAGCAGTGAAGTCATCTGATCTTGGACTTGTCTTTGTTGGGAGACTTTAATTTTATTTGCTCTCATTATTTGTTTTTGGTTGTTACGGTTTAGGTATTAAGTGTCCTTGAAAAGCTCCTGTGTTAATTCAAGTGTATTCAGAGGTAGAATAATTAGATTGTAACCTAATCAGACCATCCTAGTTTGAGTGGACTGATTGGGTGGTAACCAAAGGCTGGTGGGGCATGGATGGAGGAGGAGTGTCACCAGGGGTGTGCCTTGGAAGGATGTGTATAAATACAGTTTCCATGTATTTATATAATTTCCAAAACTTCTCTTGTTGTTGATTTCTAGTTTGATTCCATTGTGATAAAAAAGGTACATGATATGATTTCAATTTTTTTAAATTCTTAAGGCTTGTTTTGTACCTTAATTATGGTCTGTTCCAGAGAATGTTTCTCGCATTGATGAAAAGAATGTGTTTTTGCAGCTGTTAGATGATATGTTCTGTAAATGTCTGTTAAATCAGCCTTGCTTGGTGTAGTAATCTTGGTTGGTAGTTCTTTTCTTTGAGGACTTGAAATACATCATTCAGTACCTCCTGACCTGTAAGGTTGATGCTGAGAAATCTGTTGTTAGTCTAATGGGGTTGCCCTGGGGAATGTGCAGATTTAAAAATTCCTTCTTCATCTTATACTTTTTTTTTTTTTTTTTTTTTTGGTACTGACGATTTAACTCAGGGGTGCTCACTCACTGAGCCATGTCCCCAGACCTTTTTTTATATTTTATTTAGAGATGGGGTTTTCCTGAGTGGCTAAGTACTTTGCTAAGTTGCTGAGGCTGGCTTTGAAATTGCAATTCTCCTGTGTCAGCCTCCCAGTCTGCTGGGATTACAGGCATGGTCCACCACGCCTGGCTGTCTTATACTTTTGACAGTTTGAGTCGAACATGGTGTGTGGTGAGGATCTTTTCTGGTCATGTCTATGTGAGGTTTTCTAGCCTCCTATACCTAGATCCCATGGCATTCCCGAGATAGGGAAGGTTTCCGCTATCATTTCATTGAGTAGGTTTTCTGTGGCCTTAACCATCATTTCTTCCCCTTTGGGTATCCTAATGATGCAGGTGTTTGATTTTTTTTTTTTTAATGTTGTCCCAAAGATTTTGAATGTTCTCTTTATTCTTTCTTATATATATTTTTATTTATGTCTGTCTGTGATTTTTAAAAGACCTGTCTTCAAGCTTTGATAGTTTTCCTTCTACTTGATGTAGTCTGTTGTTGAGACTTTCAACTGAATTTTTGAGTTCTTCATTTCTAAGATTTCTGATTGGTTCTTTTTCAGAATCTTTATCTCTGCTGAATTTCTCATTCATATCCTGCATTACTTTTCTAAATTCATTTAACTGTTTATCCATGTTCTTGGATCTCTTCAAGTTTTTAAGAATCATTCTTTTGGGTTTTTTATCTGACATTTCAGACATTTTGATAACTTTGGAGTCTGTTATTAGAGAGTTCTGATCTTTTGGAGGATAGACTGGGTTTTAAATTCTTGTTTTACCACTTTTTACCTGATATTTAGCTTAAGTGGCTTGAACTGTTTGAACGGCAGCACTCTGATTGACGAAATGGGTATGATCAGAATACCTGCTTCTTAGGGTTGTTGTTGAGTTGAATGAGGTCCTGGGTAACTGTGCCCTGCACTCTTCTGAGTGCTGTAGAGTTTTGTAGATCAGAGTGGTAGATGGTATTCTGGGAGGATGTTGGCTAGGGCCAGACTAATCAGGGAGGGCTTTGTGGAAGAGATGGCACTTGGGCTTGGGCCTTGAACATGGTATGCCACCATCTCTAAGTGTAATTGATGAGAATTTTACGACATTTTTACCAGGTGGAGGGGACTGGGTGGATACAGGCAGAGCCTGGAAAGTGTGTGAATAAGTGGCCAGGGGAGGGGGCTGGTTGTAGATAAGGCTGGAGCCACTGCAGGAGTCTGGAAGGAGCTACCTGCTACGAGGGCTTTGTTCTGCAATTGATTTGGAGTTATTGAAGGGTTCTGAGCAGAAGGATGATCAGAGGTCTACAGGATTTGGCCGGATAAACCCAGAGACAGGGAGACCAGTGAGGAAGCCACTGTGGTGCCCCAGGGAGCTGCTGTATGAAGAAGGCATTGGCAGCTGGGTGCAGGGAGAAGAGGGGCTGAGTGAGCGAGGGGAAGGGATGCTCTTGTCTCCTAGTGGCTACAGCTTCTACCCTTCTTCCACTTGGATCCCTCATGAAGAGGAGAGTTGCTAATCAGATTATCCAGAGTCCAGGGTATTCACTGGGCTGTCCTAGTTAATGAAGGTGCAGGTGTTCATTGTACATTCAGGAAGAACCCAAGTTCTGGATTTGCTTGCTTTCCTCTTCAGGCCTGGGGGGCTGCACCTGGTATGGCAGGCTGACTCCCTCACTCCTCAGTGGTCGTCTGTCTTTATCCACTTGCCTAAGAGGACTGGGCAGCTCCATTAAGCTGCACGCGCCCCTCCGGGAACAGTAACAATGACAGCAATACCTCGGATCTTAAATTGCCTAAGAAAGTTCAGCTTTGGATTTGGAATTGTCGGAGTTGTACTTCGACTCCCCTTCTGCTCTTGCTTCTTTGTACAGTCCCTTTGGGAACTCTGGGGTGGAAGGAGGGGTGACAGGTCAGGTTTGAGGCTCTTGGCCATGAAGAGCTCTAAATCCTCACTCTTCATTTCTCCTGTGCTCTCTACCCAGGGTGTGCTGTACCTTGAGGTTTGGGTGACCCATTGGATGATAAGGTGTGTGTGAGAGGGAGAGACAAGCGCTGAACCCTGCAGCCATCAGAGGAAACCAGGGAGGGGAGAGAGGGATGAGACAGAATGGTTTGCTCTGCCCCAGCCTCTGTGCTGGGCACCTGTCCTGCATTCCCCCATTTAACTAACCTTCAAAGGAGTCCACATCATTATCATTTCTGGAAAGGACATACTCATAAAAATCTAAGTTCCCTATCTGTGGTCACACAGCTGATTAGCCTAGAGCCACGATGCAAGGCAAGGTCTTCCTGTCTTCACAACCCAGGAATATTGAAGTAGGGTTGGGGAAAAAACCCAAGATTATCAATTTTCAGTTCTGATTGTTTTGCTCAGGCAAGACATGCTGTCTCCATGCCTCCCCAAAACATTTATTATAACTCCATGGGTTGCGGGAACAGGAGCCTGTCGGCGGCTTTGTGTTGCCATGGCAGCCGCTTCTCCTCAAGGCCACCTCTGTGCACACCTCCTCCCTTCCCAGTGGCCTCTCTGCTTTAAGCCTTATCTGACTGCTCTTCATAAGAGGTGCAGCATCCTTGGTCCTGCCTCTTTCATTTGGAGGAGGGCCTCAGTGTCAGTCTGGATATTCCATCAGCCCAAGTCCTTGAGAAATTATAAAATTCGCTTGGGATGTTGGAATTGTTGACCTTGAAAGCCAGGTCACACACTGGTTTTATACTTCCTTTGGTCTTCGCAATAGTGCAGTTGGGTGGAAAGAACACAGAATTTGTGGTTACACTGGTTTGGTTTTGAATTTTAGCATTAGAGTTTGTTTGTAAAGCTTTGGCAAAATTTTACCATCTCTGTGAGCTTTAGTTTCCTTTCTGTAAAAGCGGCATTAATAATACCACACAGGCTTTCAGAGAGGTTAGAGTGATTTCATGGAAAAAGCCCTGGCTAAAGCTGGGCTGTCGCTGGTGCTCAGAAAATGGTGGTTTCTATTACCAATGATTTAAAAGAAGAGGTGGTTTATATTTACGGGTGTATTGAATTTCCTCAAGGTTGATGATGCTGTGGGTCCTGTCCCTAGAAGTATGTACATGGACAAACTTGTGTAGGATCTCAGGGTTCAGTCAGTGCACCTCAGATTAAGAACCCTTAATCTTGGGGATGACAGAGCTACATGTCCTTTGTGGAATTCTGGAGCAGTTCATTTTCACACTGTCTTCTGTTATGTTTGGAGGGCATGTGGGAGAAATGTGGTACAACATGAGTAGCCTTTTATCACTAGGTTAAGAAGTTCTTAGCCTAGGTAACTGAGTTAAAAATTTAAATGCACATGGCAAGGAGAATAGAGTAAAAGATTACTGAACGTACACATATGTGCTAGAATTTGAACTAGACATTAAAATATGGATCTGACAAGTGTATATATAGAGGAAGGCACTTAGTCTGGAAAATGGTGCCTGGGAATGGTGTACCCTCTCTATAGACTGTGATACCTGGACATTTTAAAATTAGGAGGACGGCTATACTACAAAGCTTTCATAATCAAAATGTCATGGTACTGGCATAAAAATGGATAGTGTCTTCAATAAATGGTACTGGGACAAATGATACTTACATGAAGAGTGACATTAGATCTTTGTCTCACACCACATAAAAAAATCAACTTAAAATAGATTAAAAACTTAAATGCAAGACCTGAAACTGTGAAACTAACTAGTAGAGGAAAACTCAGAGGAAAGGCTCCATAACATTGGTTTGGGCAGTGGCTTTTTGGCTCTTATCCCAAAAGCACTGTAGACAAAAGCAGAAACAGACCAAGGGGACTCAACAAGTTGAAAAGCACATAGCAGGGGACCAGGTACAAGAGTGGACAGACAGCCTGGAGGCTAGGGGAAAGCATCTGAACCTTAAATATACAAGGAATGCCACTCAGTAGCAAGGAAACAAATAACCTGATGAAGAAAGGGGAAGGACTGGAGCCGACTTTTCTCAAATGAAGACATACAAGTAGCCAACTAGTATATTAATAAAATGCTCAACATCCTGATCATCATGGAAATGCAAATTAAAATCACACTGAGACACTCTTCACATGCCACATGCGTTAGAATGGTGGTGACTAAGAAGATGAAAGATAACAGTTGTTGTGGAGGATTGGAGGAAAGGAACTCTTGAATGCTGTTGGTAGGAATGTGAATCAGTATGGAGGACAGTTCAGAGGTTCCTCAGAACCAAACATAGGAGTGTCATATGATTTGGTGATCTTGCTTCTGAGTATGTGAGTCTGCACTGGGAAGGGCTGATGTGAGCACCGGGTGGTCCACTTGCATGTTCATCTCAGCGTTATTCACAGTAGTCAAGAGTGTCTTCACCTGATGCATGGATAAGGAAAATGTGGTATATTTTTACAATAGAATAATATTTAGTTACCAAAAAGGATGAAATCCTTTAATTTGTGATAGTATGGATGAAGCTGGAATCTGAGGTGAACCTGCAGGAGTAGAGAGTATCATGGTGGTGACCAAAGACTGTGGCTGGTGGGGAAGGATAGAGGTGTTGACCAAGGGGTCCAGAGTTTCTTAGGAGGAATAAGTTTTCTAGATCTATTATACCACATACTAAGCATAATTAATATTTATTTATTAGCATAACTAATTATTACATATTTCAAAGTTGCTGAAAGGGCAAATTTTCATTGTCGTTACAAAAAGTACTTGAAGTGATATATATGCTAATTAGTTGATATAATCATTCCACAATGTATACATATATCAAAACATCACATTTTACTCCCAAATATAATTATTATTTGCCAGACTTAAACAATATAACTAAAATAAAATTTAAAAGAAGGCATGATCTTCTAGGATGGTATGCAGGTTTATTGTGACTTTAAAGAGATATACCTGAAAGGCAATGTTAACATAATATAGATATTCTTCATAGCAGTCTTCATCTGGAATTTTCTAAACTCGAGTGTCAGATGAGATCATTTAAATGGACCAGGATCAAGGTATTGGTGGGTGATGCCAGAGACACAAACCTGTGCCATGGTGTCTGGGTGAACTGAGAGGCTTTGGAATCTGAGAGTGGGGTCAGTCAGGTGCTGTTCCTCATTCATGAAATAGAAGCAGGGCTGGGGGGTGACTTGGTGGTAGAGTGCTTGCTGAGCACATGCGAAGCCCTAGGTTCAATCCCTAGCACTGAAATAAAAAAAAAAAAATGAAAGAAAAAAAGAAAGAAATCTCATCTACTTTATTCATTTGCTCATTTGTTTATCTAATAAGTATTTAGTTAGTGGTGTTCTGGGTGCTATGTAAGAGATTACCCCAGATCATCTTAAACAGTAACTTTCTTATGTTTCACTTTATTGGTCAAGGATCTGAGCAGGGCTGAGCTGTGTGATTTTTCTGCTTGCGGTGGTCAGGTCACTCATGGCATTCAGCTGGTGAGGGGGCTGGTCCTGAGGGGCCGTGACTCTTTCCTCATGTGTCTGGTGTGTTGTTGGAGATGACTGAAAACTAAGCCTAACTGGGGTTGTCAGCCGTGGCACTTGTGTGTGGCTCTTCAGCAGAGCAGTGTCAGGGTAGTCGTCATCTTGGAGGACTCACAGGGCTCCAGGAGGCAGGAGTTGGAAGCTACCAGTTTTCTAAGGCCTGGGCCCAGGATCTGGCACAGTGTCACTTCTGTATTCTGGTTGCACCAGTTACTGTGTTGCCAGGATTCAATATGAGGGAACACAGGCTCCACACCTCTCACACGTGCTAGGCAAATATTCTGTCCCTGCTCCAGGCCATTCATTCTTGAGAGATCGAATTTTTGTTAGAGCTGTCCTTGAAAATTTTGTCATCCTTGGCCAGTAAGGACAGTTGATCTGAGGGGAAATGTCAGATATACAGAAACGGGGTTGGCAATCAAGGAAATGCAAATTCAAATTCTTGAAGAATCATTATACCAATTATATTATCATTATACCAATTATATTAGCAAACAGTTAAGTAAGTAAATGTTCCTGGCCAGGATGTGGTAAGATAAAAAACTTAGACTTTGGGGTGGGACTAACACTTTGCAGTGATACTTTAGCCACTGCCTTTTTGGAAGATAGTTTGTTGGTTTGCAGAAAGAATCCTCAAAACATGTTCTGAGAAATCAAAACAAAATTAATTAAAAACTGTAAAAATAAAAACCCCAAGAAGATGTAATAGCACATTGCTATTTGTTATATGTAAAAGCAAATGGTTGGACATGTGGTGAGTATTCACTAAAGCTAGGAAATCTGAAGGTGACGTGGAGTCTTGCTAAGTAAACCCGCCTTCTCTTTCTCTCTGGCTCAAAGGATATCTGAGCCAAGGTGGCAGTACTGGGGCACTTCCGTGGACCTCCCTCATCCCAAAACTTAAAAAAAAAAACAAGCAACTTTTTTTGATTTCATGATCTTAAACTTCCCTTTTTGTTTTTAATTGTACTTTTTATGTCCTCATTATTTAATTGCTGTGTTTTCTTTGTAGGTCATGGTATAATGTAAAAAATAATAATAATAAAAAGTCCAAACCAAAATTAAAATTATATAAAAATTATGGCTGCAGATGGACAAGGTCTGAAAGGAGCATTCACACTTTGAAAATGGCTTATTTTGTTGGTGTGTGATTATATTGAGGGAGAATATTTTAACTCTTTAATTTGAGAATTTGCTTGTGCTTTGGTATTACAGTCACCTCTCTGTATCTGTGGGTTCTACACCCACGGATTCAACCAATCTTGGATAGAAAATGTTTGGGAAAAAAGTTGTACCTGTACTGAAAACATAGAATAATTTGACATTATTCCCAAAACAACAAAATCTTACAGCTGTTTACATAGCACGTGCATTGTATTAGGTTTGGTAGGTAGTCCATAATGATTTGAAGTATACAGAATGATGTATGGTTATATACAAATATGTGCTATTTTACATATCAGAGTGTCCACTTTTACTTGAGTGTCCACTTCTGGTATATGTTAGGGGGCCTTGGAACCCCCAGTATAATAATAAAAAAAAAAAACTTTCTTCTCTACTAGAATTGAATTTCTCTTTACTGTTTATAATTCATGATAGGTTCTTGGTCGAGTTGTTTTGCACTAAATATTTAGGGCAATCACATCATTTTTATCCAAGAAAAGTAATTAACATTTAATTTTTAAAATTTATTTATTTAAAAAAATATTTTTTAGATGTTGATGGACCTTTATTTTATTCATTTATTTATATGTGGTACTGAGAATCGAACCCAGTGTCTCATACATGCTAGGCAAGTGCACTACTGAGAAACTGATGGGACTCCATTTTTGAGAAACCAGCCTCTACCTCAGAGCAAAGCTTGTCCAAAGAAGGGGGCGTGGCCCTTGTCCTTGGAAAAACCCACAGAGCACTCCTAGGTACATACCCACCCTGGTGAGTTGTTTGTCTGCAAATAGCAGGAGAAATCTGTGCCCAGATGTCCCTGACTCAGTCAGGCTAGGTGAGGACCCATAGCAACCCCCTAGCAACCACCGATCAGCATGAGACAGGGAAATACCTGGGATGCCAGATGACCCTCCCAGTAGTTTATGGTGGTTGATAACAGGTTGGGAAACCATGCAGTTCAGCACGAACACCCCTCGTGGCTTAAACCAATCAGTTCAAACGAATTCCCCTCTTGTACTAACCAATCATCCCTACCCAACTTGTTCCCGCCAGTGAATGTGCTAATCATGTTTTAGAGTTGTTTTATGATTTTTCCGCAGTGTGTGATGATTTGCTAAGAGATGCTATGATGTATGTGAAGTCCCTGCCTTCCCCAAAGAGTGTATAAAACTGCTGCAAACCCTGGGCTTGGGGCCTCTCAGTGTCACCAGTTGCTGTGTGCGCTTGGAGGACGGAGCTAGCTCACAATAAACACCTCTTTTGCTGCTTACATCGATCTTGGTCTCTGGTGGTCTCTTGGGGGTTCTGAATTTGAGCATATCACTACCACTGAGCCACAATCCCAGCCCCAATTTTTAAAATTTAAATTAAAAAAAATTAAATTAGCACTTTATTTTTAAAACATTTTCTTTGTTTCTTCCAAACATTTGATAATCCCTGATTTTGAGATATTACTAGCCATTGATGTTTGTTTGCAAAATGGTAATAATCTCATTTCATTATTCCACTTTTTGTTTATAGCTGAATACTTCTATTAAGAGATACTTATTTTTCATCGTTTATTTAGTTATCTTTAGGTGAAGTTCCTCCAGAAAAGACAAATAAGGGTTTTCTGGAATCCACCAGAGGTTCTTGTGTTAGCTTCCTATTGCTGGTGCAGCAGGTTACCATGAACTTGGTGAGTTAGCAATAAAGAGTTAAAATCTTAACAGTTCTGAAGTCAAGTCTGAATGAGGTCTTGCTAAGTAAGGCCGGGTAGGGCTTAGGCTCCTCCTGAGGGCTGTGGGGCACCCTGACCTCTTGGTCTTGTCCAGGTTTTAGAGACGCCTGGTTTCTAGTCCCACAACCCCTTTTCATCTTCATGGCCAGCAGTGATTGGCGGGTCTTTTCTGCTTTCTTCTTTCACTTTTAAGGATCCTTGTGGTCCTGTTGCGCCCACCTGGGCAATCCAGGGTAGCATTTCTATTTTAAGGTCAGCTGATTTGGAACCTTATTCCATTATCTTTATTTCTTTTGCCATGTGGGAGTTAGGATGTGAACATCTTTGGGAGAAGGGGGCTATTATTCTATCAGATTTATGGAAGGCCTTTTTAAAAAGCATCATAAATTCATGGATTTTTTTTTTTATTTTTTTATTCTGGAGAATGAACCGAGAGCCTAGTGTAAGCTAGGTGCTCTGCCACTGAGCTACACCCTCAGCCCAGACTTTTGGATTTTTGATATATGAATTAATTGTAATTATATTTTTTAAAATTCTATTTTTTCTATTTTTGGACAATAGAATAAGCTTTTTCTAGTTGGTTCCTGGGTTCCTTGGACGGGAATCCTGTAGTCTTGAGAGTGTGCGTAAGAATTACCTGGAGGGCTTGTGAAAACACAGATTGGTGGGCCTTCCTACATCAGAGGTTTTGGCTTAATAGATCTGAAGTGGGATCCCGAAGTGGAGATATTTGGTTGTCTCGTGATGCTAATTTTGCTATTTTAGGGACTTAATTTTGAGGACTTCTGCTTTAAGGAACTCTGGTAGAGATTACAGTATGGATACCAGGGAGGATACTGATGCTGGCCTTATTCAGTGGAAGGAAGGAAGTAAAATATAAGTTTACTGAGTTTTAGCCTTTAAGTTTGTGTTAATTCTTATGCTTTTTATGAGATTAATAATTACTTATTTAATAAATATATATTATATACATATATCTAACTTCAGCATACTGCTACCAAGATTATGACTTACAACAAGATGAATGAAAATAGTTTTAAGATTTTTTGCAGCCCCTTTTGTCTTTAGAGTAAAGTATCCCACCGGGGACTCACAAATTACTCTGCATTCAAGTTATTAAAATAATTCCTGTATGTTTGCTTAGCTAATCAACTCAATACCAAATTAGATTGGTTCTTTTGTTTGCACTGTTTTTAGTTTTAGGGAATTTTTATTTTCTTTTTAACATAATTCTGTAAACATCTAAATGGTTCCAACATCACATCTGTAAAATGAGTTCTAGCCTCTATTTCTGCTCTTCTACCTCGTTCTCTCTCTATCATATAGGCAACCACCATTTAATTTGTTTTATGGTTAAATAAATGGTAGTATGCTGTCCATACTTATTTCTCTTGGGTTCCCCTCTCTCCCCTCACCCCCACTTAATATATTCTGAGGGTTTCTTTAGGGCAGTAGATTTGTAGAGAGAGTTCCATTCCTTTTTCTTTATAGCTCAAGTGTGCCCCATTGTGAGAACATGCCATAGTTGATTCCTCTATTGTGGACACTTGGGTTTTACAGCCTTTTGCTATTATGAATTGTGCTTCAATATTACAAATAGTACATATTTTAAGGTAGTCACGATTGTACTATAAACTGCCTTTTTTTTCATTTTTAACTCTATAACATGATCATTTCCCATATTATAGTCTTTATAAATAGTTCCATATTATAAATTCTTTGTAAATAGTATTAAGAAACTTTTTTTCCTGATTATGAAAGTAATACAAGATTACCTAGATTTTAGGAACTCAGAAGAAAAAAGGGTAAAACTGAAAAACACCTCCCTCCCTCCCTGTAGGTGCACTGTTAATAATTTTTATATGTTCCCTGAGGACCTTGCAGCATTTTTGTAAACATATCGAAAACAGCATCATGTTGTATACACAGTTTGGAATATCAAACCAGGGTTTGATATTACTCATAATTGTGCTTTTTCTATTCCATACTGTTTTAATTTTCTCATTATTACTTCTCTGTTGTTGGCTCCAGTTTCTTTCTGGTTTTTCAGCATTGTAAATAATATTGTGATAAATATAGGTGCACAAAACTTTTTCTAAATTTCAGATATTCTTAAAGTTGGCTTTTGTAAGATTCTGAATGAGCAGGAAATACACATTGGTTAAATACATCAATTAGCTTGTTTCTTATAGTGATAATTTGGCAAGTCCAGTGGGTAAGAGATTCTTACCTCAAAATTTTTATCAAATAAATTTCATTTTTTTCTTTTTCTCCTGGTAGGACCTGAGAAATGAAGTTGAAAAATTATGCAATGAAGTCAATGAAAGAGAGAAAGCAATGGAGAATTGCTACAAGAGTCTTTTAAGTGAAAGCAATAACAAATTGCGTGGTCAAGAGCAAGTAATCAGACATCTGATAGAAAGGGCCAGTCAAAAGGACCCGCTGCTTCAGGTACTGTAACTTTTTTTTCTTTTGTCTTTTGATTTAGCATGGTTTTAGGAACTGTTTTCTAGGAACTGTTATGATCATAGTTTTCATTGTTCTGTCTCAGAGAAGTTTAGATGTCGTTTATGTCATTTGAGCCTCAGCCATGAGGAGAGTAAGAGAAACAGGAAGCTCAGAGGGGAGAACAACTTATCCTGGGTCATCTGATGAGTGGTAGAGCCCTGATCTGTTTTTCTCTAGTGGGTACTTGGTGTTCCTTATTTGGGCCATGCCTCTTCACTACTCTGGACGACTTCTTTAAATGACTCCTTTTGGTCTTGGAATATATTTCTTGGGTAATGTAGTGAATTTTTCAGACTCAACTCAGACTTATAGATAACCATGGGGGGTTGAACATGAGTGTTTAATTCTGCTTCCTATTAAAACCTCACTAAAATAACCGGAAGGAATAAGAAGGTATAAAACCCACAATAACTAACGAGGACAGTGGGAGCAGGTACAATAGCCATTGTGAGTCGGCATGAAAAGTTTGGAGGGTAAGTGGGTGGGCAAGTGGGAATTGCAGTAGGATTCAGTATTTGTTACTAGGCTATATACCTTGGGATGAAAAGCCAAGAGAAGCAAGCCGATTTATATCGTGGCCCCAGGAAGGCTTAGTAGGTGCTGGATGCAGTGGTGCCTTTGAAATGGGAGATCATGCTTTGAATACCAAGCAGTTCTAGGTGACCCTCCTCTTTTCAGCAACAGCACATGTGTGGAGACCTTAAACCAGATAAACTCTGGCCCTGGGCCACCAGATGCAACTGGGAGCAGGAGTGGGTTTTGGGGATCAGAGTGGAAGGGAGTAGAAATGTACACACCAAGCCCAGAGGTTCCTCTCAGGGGAGAAGTGACATAAGCTGCTGGCAGTTAACATCACACTGAGGACACCATTGGCATGTCCTTTCCACACTCACAGAGCTCTGAGCACTTTTGTCTATGAAAAGTAGGTAGACAGCCTGAGTTCATCAGATAGGTGAAAGTGTTTGAGAAGAAAGACAAAGGCCCAAACAGAACATAGGTGCACAGAGGAGATGGAAACAAGGCAAAGTTGGCCAGCTTTTAAACATCCCCCAAATTAACACTATAGCCAAGGTATATAGAGCTCTGCGGTAGAGTGCTTGTCTAGCATGAGTGAGGCTCTGGGTTTGGTCCCCAGCACCACAAAACACCACCACCAACAAAAATCAACCCACCAAACTATCCCTATTAAATCATTAGATAAGAAATAAAACTGGGATATGATGTAAAAGAGATCTAGAAAAGAAGAATGACCTGTAGGAAATTAAAAGTATGATTGTCGATATACAACATTTAATAGAAGAGTTAGTTATATTACTTACGAGTTTCTTATGAAAAAAAAAAAAAAGAAGAGTTGGAAAAGTTGGAAAATAAGTCTTCTAGAAAATAGAATCACACCGACAAAAACATAGGCAAAAGGGAGAGAAAAGTTAAGAAAATTAGAGACATGGCTCAAGGGGTCCAAAAATATGGACTGATGGAAGTTCCAGGAGACATAGCAGGGAAAGCTGAGGAGGGAAGATTTCCAAGAAATGGGAGACCACGTCCCAGATCGGAGCCAGGTTTTCTACATTGCAAGGGCTTGCTCCATTTCTGTCACGGGGAATGAGAGAAAACCCGTACTCCAGGGCAGATCATTGTGAAATTTCAGAACACAGGAATAAAGAGAGGACCTGAAAGGCTTCCAGAGAGAGGAAAATACAGGGCACCTAAAAAGGATTGGCTCAGATGACATCAGAATTCCCAAGAGTATCCGTGGACACTGGAAGACAGAGGAGTACCTCTTTCAGACTTTGAGGAAAAGTTATGAGCACTCTGTCCTCAACCATGCTGCCAGCAAGTGTAAACGTGGAAGAAAGGTGTTTTCAGATGTTCAGTTTTGTCTTAAGTTGTCGGCCTCTTGTGTGCTCTTTGCAGAAAGCTCTTGGAGGCTGATTCTGTACAAAGAAGGGAATAACCCAAAAGAAAGAGATGTTGGACCCAAAAAGGAGGAAATCCACTTAGAATGTTGTGAAGGGGAGTCCCAGCGTCACAGAGCTGCCTATGTGGAGAGCTCAGGTTTGGGATGTTGAGGTCTAGAGTTTCAGCTGGGCTTCTCCAGAAACTAACAAGGAACTGATCGGTTACCTGATGTGTTTGACTTCATTGAGTGAAATTTTCATGTTCTTTTAGAAAGTTTGGAGACAAATTTACATTCAGTATATAATTTAATTTTATGGATTAAGTAAACAAATAGAATAAGATAATTATTAATTCCAAGAAAGCAAAGAATTAAACATGAATGGAAATGTAATCATGGAGTGCTGTACACTGAGCCATATTTGTGTGGCTATGATAATATAAATGTGAGGTGCATGCCTGTAATCCTAGCGGCTTGGGAGGCTGAGGCTATCTCTAAATAAAATATAAAAAAGGGCTGCGGATGTGGCTTGATGTAAGGCGCCCCTGGGTTCAATCCCTGGTATAGATGATGATGATGATGATGATATAAATGTGGAGTATTGATATAACTAAAGATATAATTGAGATGCAGATGATGTAAGAGCTAAATTTTTAAACCTCTATGATAGGAACCTATAGATACAATCAGAACTTAAGAAATCAAGAATGTGAAGGTAAAGAATGTAATCTAGAAATGTGGAAATAAATAGGAGAAGGAGATGAGGAGTTGCAGGTGTTTTTCTTTCTGGGTGTGGGGCTTCAAGACGAGAAGTGGGGAGGTCAGGGATTGCTGTTTTCCAGTTAAGCCTTATAGTGCTGTTTGAGTGTGAAACTACATGTGTATAATTGGACTTAAAAAATGAAAGTGGAAAGTGTGATTCAAGCACAGCTGTGTTAAGGCAATTCTAGAAAGTCAGCGCTCATTGTTTAATTCTTTCTAGTACAGTTTAATGGTTTCTTATGAAGACTTGCCTCTGCTTCTTTCTTTGCGTTCACCTACTGTCTCTGTTTGGCATGATAAATTAGTTCTGCTAGGGGCTTAGGAGCAAGATATGGTTCCTTCCCTTAATTTCCCACTGGGAAAGAACAGAGCCCTAGTTTGGAGCCACCAGTCTTTAAATGCTTGGTAATAGGTTCTGTGCTTGAACTTGGCCAAAGACCAGAGTAATGTCCTATCCAGTTGTTGGATTCAGGTCTCCTGAAGGAGTCAGGGAGAGGAATTTATTGTGTGTCGTCCAGAAAGAGCCTTTTGTGTGTGGCCAGACTCTATTGCCATATTTGTAGTTTTGGGTTTTTTTTCTTCCCGAAAGTCAGATCTCCTTGTGGATATGGTCAGCTCAGGTTTTGTCAAAATTTATTCTGTTTCAAGATAGACTTGGCTGGATTTTAATATACAAGTCCTCTGTTCATCTAGTAGGCTGGCAGGATAGGAAGCAGACCCGGGATCACACCTGAGTGGGGCAGGCCCAGGACTGGGACTGTTTCTCTTGGGACAGAGCCTGGACGTTTTCTTCCACACCCGCTAAAGGACACTCACTGTGGTGGCAAGCCTGAAGGTTCCTAGCCCCTGGCGCCATCCTCAGCTCTGCCTTGCCACCAGTCTGCTTTTCTCCAAGTTGTAATAACGTGGAAATGGAGTTGCATTACAGTTTTATAATTGCCTAATATTTTGAAATGATGGAAATTATTTAGGGGACATGTGAGTATCATGACAAAATAAAAAATCTTCCCCTACAGGGTTTAGGACAATCTCTTAATATTTTTTCTTGATGAAAACTTTCTTATGATTTGTTTCATTTCCTTAGAAATTCAATGAAAAAGATTTGGAAGCAGTACAGCAGAACCGGTGTTTAATGACTGCCGAGGATCTTGAGTTCGGGAGCGAAGGCTTAATAACAGAAAAGTGCTCTTCTCAACAGTCACCAGGCAGCAAGCTCATCTTCTCTCAGGTAAGCTTGACTGAAATTGGATGTTCACATGCGAATGTATTCATATTCTCTTCTGAAACGTATTTGATAACTCCTCGGATCTAGCGATCCTCAGATGTCTTCTTGCTGATAATTGAGCTTATGACAGGCAGGACAGGGGGTTCTCTGTCTAGCCACCCTCAGATTAGCATTCTCCAGCTGAGCGTTTGTGTTTGCCCTGCACACAAAACCGAGAATTGGCAGCTTGTTAAGAGAGGAGCCTCACATTTGCTCTATTGGGGTCACCTCTCAAGAACTGTGTGGTCCCAAACATCTGGGGGATTCTTCTGTTGAAATGCATGTGAAGAGTGCCCCAGCAGGTGGACCACTCTTATCTGGCCCCAGATTATTTCGGGTCTCATATTTTCCATCTCCAGTAGCAGCATTTGTTACAGATTCCTGCAGATACCCTCTGTGTGCCTCTCTACCTAGGGGGCTTTTCCCTCCCTGTTCACCTGCTAACTCCTGAGGGTTCCTGCAAGTGTTGCCCTTCTATCTCTCTCCCTGTGGGCCCTGCTGAGAGGGGAGCCTCCTCTCTCTGGCCCACAGCCCTGTCCAGGCCCTTGCATTGTGGCACGTGCTCCTCATGTAGATCCCACCTTTCTGCTTCCCCTCACTTGAACCCCAGTGCAGCACCAGGGCCAGGTACTTTGCAGGTGGCAATTGGCACTCATCCTTGAATCCCAGCACAGCCCAGTGCCCGGCTCTGAAAATGGTAGTTGAATCATGCAGCGAGGCAGCCAGACATGGGAAAGCTAAGGAGTTGGCTGTAGCCAATTTTTTTTTTTTTAAACCTACCTCTAATTAAGTTCATATGTGCAGAAGACAGAAGACTCTTATGCAAATGAGTTCTCTGATGAATCGCTCTGATTGTGACTTGTGGTTTTGTGAAGGGTGTTTCTCAAAATAATTACAACTGGAACATCAGCCATCAGAACAGACTCAGGCAGTTGGTCTGGAGTGGGGAGATTGAGGCCTGCTTTTTGCCAGGCATCCCCACATCCCCAGGTTCCTGGATCAAGGGCAGGTCCCAGGGCAGTGGGGTGGATGGAGTGGATGGGCCTGGGCTCATTTTCCAATGAGTGTAGCAGCATTTCAGTATTTTAGCAGCCAGTATCATCTGGGGCACTATGTGCCAGCTGTGTCAGACCTGGTCTTGGTGTGTCATTGGCTGAACATTTAGGATGCTTTCTCACTGTGTGTTTGTCCCTTTGCTGCTGTCCTTGAGAGTGTCAGTATGGGGTAGTGGAGTCTTGGGCTGGGCTGGGAATCTGGGGACCTGGATTTCTCTCTGGGCTCTGTCATTCCACATAGGTAGTAACCTTGGGCAAGTCTCATAACTGAGTGTTGGAGGGCTAGTATTTTGTGATTTTAACTTGCATTTAGTTATTGGATCTTGACCAAAATTAGCTGGGCTGTTAAGATACACATTCACCTGTAATAAGGTGGTCTATTTTGAAACAAAGTCGCAGACAATCTAGTTTTTCAGAGGGACATATCTTTACTAAAATGAATTCATTTAATTGTTAAACTTTGCTAATTTGAATCTCATTTTAGTCGTGTAAGAAGTGTTGAACAAAATGTTTATAAACTTACTGAATGATTGAGTATTTTCCAACCTAATGTTACTTATTTTGTCATCTATACATTTTGTTTTTATTTTGTGCTGGATGATATCTGTACCTCAGTAATATCAGATCCAAGTGACATTTAAATTACTGTGCAAAATACCTAAGAATTTTAGTAAAGATTTTAATTCTGTTCTTCAAAACTAATTGCAAAATGTAAAATGTAGATAAAGAATTATAAATTGTCACTTAAGAATTGTAAATCTGTAGGTGTCAATTTAAGATCTAGCTCTTGCAGCTTTATATATTTTTTTTCTTTCCAAGAGAAGTATGCTTTTCAGATTGTAGTCCTTTCTTTGTAGAAAATGTGGATTTTTTCCTGCTACGCCCTTGGTTGTTTTGTGTTGACCTAGGAATTATCCTCTGCCCATTTCTACCAAAAGCCTGAAGCTGTGATGATGTCTCCATAGACTCTGGGTAGTCTGTTTTCCTTCTAATCATTGTGTGATCCCGAGA
This sequence comes from Callospermophilus lateralis, assembly GCF_048772815.1. Lineage (NCBI taxonomy): Eukaryota > Metazoa > Chordata > Mammalia > Rodentia > Sciuridae > Callospermophilus > Callospermophilus lateralis. Next base: position 14,007,549 of record NC_135306.1, read on the forward strand.
ATTAATGCTAGATGATCAGGGAATTGAAGGCGAGAGAATAAAACACACTGACCATATTTGACTTGCTACTACCAGAGATTTATAGCTTGGTTATTAACGTGGTTGGGACATCGGTGGTGAATTTTCTTAAGTATTAAAATAAATGTCTTTGTTGCAGGGCTGTGACCTAGCTACTAGAAACCATCTATCTAGGAAGCTCCTAAATTGCCCTGATTACCAAGAAGTGATCCATTAGGCTTTCTTTACATGTCTGCTGCCTCCTCAGAGTGTGGTCTGCACATGACATGTATTTCCTTCAAGTCGTTAAGAAAATGGTGGCAATACAAAGTGCCCACTTTGGTGTCAGAATGCCATTGCTGCTCTTTAGTAGCTCCGTGACTTTGGGCAGGTTGCTTAGTCTTTCTGAAATGTACCTGTGTAATCTGGAAAGTGGGGAATTGCGTGCCTTCCTCTGAGAGTATTAGAAGTAGTGTAAGAGAGGAGGTAAAGGTTTTGGGGTTATAAGCTGTGGAAGCCCACATTGAGTAGTTTGAGAAAAACATCAGTAAGGGGATCCCAGCTGGGCAGGACTAGAGGCTCTCCCAGACTCCAGGCAGGGGTTGAGCAGCTACAGCTGGGGAGGGTAAGAACCGGGACAGTCCCTTGGACCTTGAGGGCAGAAGTCATGGGCTCTGGAGCTCTGCTTTTGACTTTGACCCTGTGACTCCAGATGTCTGGTGTCTTGGAATTCTTGGAATTTCCTAGTCCTCCAGGGCTCAGGACCTGTCACAATGGAGTGGTGTCTTCCTAGGACTTGCTTCCCAGTTTTTAGGGACATTCTTAGGCAAGGCAGGAGAGTGTGCCATCACTTTAAGGGCTGCGGAGGAAGTGCAGCAGGGTCAGACACAGTAGCTATGAGATGGCGACAAGCCTTCTCTCTGCAAAGGGCCTGGTGGGGTGGGGCAGCTCTCCTGAGTGGCCTAGCCCTGCCTCTGAGCTGGGGCACTCTGCTGGGTTGTCAGCTCTGCAGAGGGAGCCCAATGACTTCATTCTAATGGGGTATGATTCTACGTGGGGAATAGGTGATTGATGAAATGGGACCCAAATGGCTCTGAAGAGTTCATTTATTTAACATGGGTGAGCAATTTGCTTCTAGGAAGACGTTGACTCACCCTGACTTCCATTATGCAAAATACCCACAGGAACCTCTGCTCTTAAGATTCACATCAGTCCCTGTGTTTCTCTCTTACCTTTTTAATCATCAGCTCAGCAAGTATTTGTGATAGCATTTGATTTGTAGCAGACACTGTGCCTGGCTTGGGACAGTGCTGCTGGCAAGTCATCCTGACAGCGAGCAGGTGATGGCACACTAGCTCTGGGTTGCAGGTGAGCCTGCTGTGTGCCTTTGCAGTTGGAGAGTTTCCTAGTGAGATTGGCCCCGGGCGATCCCTAGAGGCCCTGAGTGTGTCAGTGTGCAGTGGCAATTGATGCACTGTCTCTCCTTAAAGGCAGGAGGGGGATGAGGGCAGGAGCTGAGGAGAGTGGTGGCCTGTGAACCCTGGTGAGGGTTGGGAGTGGCCTCTAGGAAGAAGGGAGGGAGGGAGCTGAGCAGGGCACTTGGGCCCTGCTGGGGCAGTGGCTGGTCCCCCTCTGTGGCTTAGAGCCCAGGTTTCAGATATCGGGTTAAGAGATAGAGTCCAGGGCTTGGATTTTTTCACTGGACAGTCCACCCACCAGAAATCCACATTTCCTGATCTTTTTTTCCTAGCCCTTCTTGATTGGCTTTGAAGTTATATATGTGCACAAACTCCAACTGGACCTATATTAGCTGACTGGACTGGAACAAGTTAACTCTGTTCCCTGAGAAGCAGTTTCATTATCCAAAAAATGGGAAAATGAATGTAGTCCTTTCAGCATTGTGATGAGAGATAAGATCTTTCAAGTATGGAGCACAACACTTGGGGCCTGGGGACTAGTTACAAATGGCATTTATGAAGTGTTGACTGCACGCCTGGTATCATTCTGTGAGGTTCATATAGATTTAATTCATTTGATCCTCTAAACAACCCCATGTGCTTTAAAGAATTATTCCTTCATTTGGATATTGAAGCACAGAGAGGTTGAGAAACTTGTTCAAGGTCACACACTTAATAACCATCACTTCCCCTCTTGTTAGGTGCTCCAGAAGCAGTAGGTTTTCTTATTTTGTCACTATCTTTTCTTTTTCTTTGACTGTCCTTCACGTGGTCTAAGTAAGGGCGGGGCAGTGATGGGTGGGCCAAAGAGCACAGGCCCTGGAGTAAGCCCTGAATCAGAACCCTGACCTTGGGCTGGGCATCCTGTTAGTTTTCTTTCATTGGTGAGAAAGTCCCACATGATGCTGTTGTGTTTAGAAGGCATTGAGGAGCCCCTGGAACTGGTTTATGGCATAATTTATAATTTCTGTCGGGCTGGTGACTGACTTGTCAGGACCAGCCTGGTGGCTTAGCCTTGCAGACCGTCAACGGCAGGAGCTGCCTTGGCCTTGTCTTGTTGGGCTGGAAGCACAGTGGGGTTCTCTTGGGCCCAGGCTCTCTTCTCTTTGCTCCTCTGAATCCCTTTGGTGGCCTAACTAAAGCCGAGGACCCCCTCCATGAAAACACTACATGCACAAATTATATGCAGAGAGTTATGAAGGGAACCAAATATTCTTAAGTCCAGTTTTCAAAATATCAAAAATTATGCTATGGAAGTGATACTTTTTCTTGTGTTAAATAACACGGTCTAGTGGTGAGTACAGTGACTGCTGTAGCTTTGAAGTGGTGATGATAATTTTTTTCAGTGCTGGGAATGGAATCCAAGGCCTCGCACATGCTAAGCAGGCACTCCCCCACCGAGTCACACCCCTGGTCCCAAGAATGAATATTTTGAGGTATCAGTGATATGTACAAAACAAATTATTAACTGTATTTTTTTTAATGATAAAGTTGTAGGAATGACACCAGTACTGTCATTGTTTGGAGCAATAACAGTGTTCCTTAGCTCGTAATTGAATTTCAGCTGAGGCTAATAGAAATGAAGATAGAATTTTTTTTTTTTCCTGATCACATTCTTGCGACCCTTGAATTTTAGTGAGGTGTGATCTGCTGTCCTGGGTGGTGTTTTGAATTCAGGAGGATACCTAGGTCAATGTGAGCTACAGATGCTGTGGGCAGCCTGTTTCTCTGTTGACTAAGAGCTCTCGTCAGCACTTGGAGGGCACCCAACTTGTCCCCAGTGCTGTGGATGCTGTACCCATTAACTTTATTTATTTCAACATTCTTTTTTTTTTCCCCATGGTAGTGCGGTCTTGGTGTGTTGTCCCATGCTGGCCTGAAACTTGTGATCCTCCTGCCTCGACCTCTAAGCAGGTGACTTTATAGGTGTGCAACTCCTATCAAGAAATGTTTTCACGTTGATAGAAAAGTCACATGATTAAAGGATTATATTTTTTTCTGAGTCATCTGAGAGAAAGTTGCCCAATGGAGTCCTGTCGCCTGTGGACACTTCAGTGTGCATTTCCTGTAAACAAAGACATGCAGCCCGCCCACCTCAGCCAGGAAGTCAGCGCAGACCCATCCTCTCTTCCAGTCATCAGACTCCACTGTATTTAACACATTGTCTCAGTCAAGCCCTTTGTAGCAGGAAGGTGTGTGCGCTTCTGTGTCAGTGTCACGCCTTGCGTCTCAGCCTCGATTCTCTAGTCTGTCCTGTGGTTCCTCAGCCTTTCCTCGGCTCTCTGACCCTGATACCCTGGAAGTGTCAGGTCGGTCCTGTCCTAAGATGCCCTTCAGTTTGGGTGTGCCTGATGTCTCTGTGGTGACTGGGGTGACAGGGGTTCTGGCTGTGCGTCTTTGGCAGGAATGTAACAGTGGCCATGCTGTGCTCTTCTCATGGCGTCCTGTCCCATGGTATGTAATTTCCGTTTGTTCCTTTGCTAGCCAGGCTGACTTTGCGAGTTTGGGAAGGTGGTGTCTGCCAGTCGTCTTGACTGGTGGTTGCTCTTTTTTTTCTTTTATTAAATAGATGTTTTGCGTCTGTGTAAATATCCTGATCTCCTACTGGTTTTAGATTCTTTTTTGTTTCTTAGTTGAATTATTTATTACCACCATGGCGGCCAATGGTGATTTTTCTAATCCATTGTTCTTTCTACACATATTATCATTTTATTGTAATGAACAGTCTTCTCCTGTATTCATTCCTGTTAGTGTGGATTTATGAATTCATATTTTATTCAGTGGGTTCTAATCCATTACTGTCATCCTTTATCTTGATGTTCACATTGTCCCAGGTTTGATTGGCTGGTGGGAGCCTCTCTTCTTTTGTTTTTTTTGATACTGGGAATTTGAACCAGGGGTGCTCTATCACTGAGCTACATCCCCCAGTCTTTTTTATTTTTTATTTTAAGGCAGGGTCTAGCTAAGTTGCCGAGCCTACCCTTGAACTTGCCATCCTCCTGCCTCAGCCTCCCAAATCACTGGGATTACAGGTGGGTGCCACTGTGACTAGCTGTGGGGACCTTTTCAAATGGGCCACTGTTTTCTTTTGACAGCATTGCAATACTATTTAAGCAGTTCTTTTCTTGAAACTTCTTTTTGTAAGTTTTATTGAAGTATCATTGACAAAGTAGAGTGATATGTTTAAAGGTCTACTCCCAGTGCTAGTCAGTTGACCTCTGTACTTGGTACTCTTTAGGCTTGGGTTTGTGAGTTTCTCTTCTTTGAAGCAAGAGCAGGTGCAGCAAGGCGTTCTTGTAGTGTTTTGGAAACAATGGCCAGCAGCCCCGAGGAGTCACGGGTTGAGCAAGGGTGAATCGGGTGGCTGAGGAGTCTTTCATAACAGCTTCTGGGTGTTTGAAGCACAGCTTTGAGCTTCTAGGTAAGTATATTAGTCAGATTCACGTCACTGTAATAAAGCACCTGAAGTGACTAACTTGTAAAGATAAAAGGCTCAGAGGTCTAGAAGTTCTAGTCAAAGACAGAGTGGATGCATTGCATTGGGCCTCACTGGGGTAGGTATGTTGGTGGGCCGCGGCAGGGAGTGTGTGGAGGAACAAACTGCTCACCTCCTGCCCAGGAAGCCAAAGAGAGAAAGAAGTGGTTGGGGGTGCCACAATTCCCCTCTGGGCACACCCACAATAACCTGAGGATCCCAGACCAGGCACCACTCTCAAAGGTTCCACCACCTCTAAGTAGCACCACCGTGGGGACCAAACCTCTCACACACTGGGCTTTTGGGGTACACTTCAGATGTGTGCTGTAGCAGGCAGCGAGAGGCAGGCATTCCCCGTTCCTCCTGCAGGTGGTGCTGTGTGACTGTGGCCTGAGCCAGAGCCTGGTCCAGGGCTTCACCTTTGTGTGGTTCAAAAAATAAATAAATAAAACACACACACACACACACACACACACACACACACACACACACACAACTGGTCACATATGTTTGTATGATATAAGGCTGTCTTCTTAAGATCCTTCCCCTAAAGTCAGATGTCCACCATCATTTCCAGGAAAAGGAACAGTCAGACTATGAAAAGCTGATACAGGTCTTACAGCAGGAGCAGGACATCTATGCCCAGCTGGTGAGATCTCTGCAGGACTCAGACAGGTAAGGCCTTCTATTTGGACATCACACGCCTGTGAGTGTGGGTGAGCGTGCACACAGTTTTTGGAAAAGCTGATGGACCCTGAGCCGGAGAAGCCATCCCAACATGTGCTTAAGAAGTGTACACAGTAGTCAGGTAGTGATTGTCTCCTTACAATACCTGTTATACCTGTTTTCTAACAAGAATTGTCTGATCTTTGGCAACTAAATTAGATTAAAAATATAGTGTTTACTCATATTTCTAAATACTTTATCACATATTTAGAGAGCACTTCCCTGTGTATTATCTTACATGATCTTCACAGCTATACTGTGAGGTAAGTGAAAATATTCTCCCTATTTTACATGAATCCACTGACGCTAAGAGAGGTTAAGTGGCTTGTCCAAAGTCACACAGGTGTTGTGAGAACTCTGGGACACTAACATGTCTCTGTGTCTTAGAGTGACTTGTGTCTGCAGGATGGCTGAAATGATTTGGTGCCAGTGAGGGGTGGGGAAGAGAGCCATTTGTGGGCCAGGGGTCTTGGTATAGTCCCGGCTCCCCTGCCCTCTGGTTCGGTGTCCCCAGGCAATTGGCCTGCTGTGGGGCTCTGTTTGCAGGACTGGCCTCAGGGATTTCTTGCATTAAAACCCAGCTCTCTCCCCATGGGAGTGGTTCAGTTGAACGGATGTGACGTCTGGGACTTGTTTCAGAACAGTACAGAAGCAGAGGAAGTAGGTGGGGATGTCAATGGGCGGAACACGGTCAGCCCTGGCTCCCTACTTGTTGGGACATGGGGTGGGCGGATGAGGAGGAGCTCATCCCATTGCTTTGTCTTTTTGTATGTGTCCAAGGTTTCCCATAAGAAGAAGCTAAGAACCGTCACCTCTCTTTCTCTCTCATGATGCCCTTTGCTTTCGCCGTGTTGCTGGGCCGTCTCTTCCTGCCTCTGCTGTCCTGTCCTCTGACCTCTGTGCTCCTGACCCCACCTTCCTGCTGTGTCTCCCACTCCTCCTTCAGGAATAGCTTGAGTGTCAGCCTCGTCGGGTGCCTGGCTGACCCCCAGTTCTGCTGCCCCTCTGCATCTTCTCTCTTGACTGCCTGCCTGATGCGTGGGTGTCTCTGCTGTTCCACCTGCTCTCCTGGTCTGGGAGCTTCCTCAGGACCAGGGGTTCCTCTGCCATCTGCAGCTCCCAGAGTCTGGGAAATGCTCTCTGCAGGAATGTCTGTCCCTAGCACGGATCGTCCAAGTTAGTAGATAATTTCCAGATTTTAAGATCTGAAATGAGTTTGAAAAAACCAAACAAATACTGATGAAATTTGGGGCGTAGGCATCTCTGAAAGTGAGCTTTTTCAGGAGACCTCAGCAGCTGGTCTCTTTCACCAGAGGAGGGGTTCAATCATGTGGGGAAACTGCACAAATTTCACTTTAATTGCGCAGCTTCTCTGGGCGGGAGAGGTGCTGTGGGTAGATGTGTTTGCTCTCAAGCCCTCTCCACAGGAATGGCTCCGGGTTTCACAGGCTCTTTACTAATGAATAAATACGTGGATGGGACTGCAGTGGGTCAGGGCAGTGGGTAACCCATGCTCAAAAGGTTTCTGCACATCTTCAGACTTTGTTTAGGGGTAGCCAGACCTGGTCCACATCTAGCCCTGCCACTCAGCTGCTCTGGGCTCTTGGGAGAGTGTTGTTGAGTGGGGATGTGGCCTGCTTACCTACCTGCACAGCAGCTCACCCATCTGCTTACCTGCCATGTGCCTGCTTGCCTTCTACTTCCCACCCACCCACCTACCCACCCTCTTCCTACCCTCCTCCTGCCCACCTACCTTACAAGGTAGTTTGGATACAAGGGATGATAGTGTGTAAATTCCTCATGCTGCCTGACACATAGAAGGTGTTCAGTAAACGTCAACACTTGTTGAGAATAAACACATGGGAAGCTTCCACATGCCTCAGTACCCCCATATGCGTCAGCTTAGCATCCAGGGCATTTTGGGATCCTCAGCCCTGGGCATATCCAGGAGGAGTCCCCACGTCTAACTCTACCACTGCTCTCTCTCGGGGAACTGGCAGTGGGGTGGTGGCTGCAGACCAGGGTGTACTTGGAGTTTACACAGACAGGGAGGAGGAGGCTCGTTGGTTCTTTCACCTTTGCTTTCTATTTTTCATTGCTCAGACGTGGGCGCTTTAGCTCATGTGACAGAAGTGCTCCTTAAGGCCTGTGGTGAAGGGTGATCAGAGCCTGACCCCCTTGGCTTTGTAGCCCAGGCCTCGCTGCCACCCCTGCATCTTGAAGGCTAGTTCAGCAACACTTCCTGTAACCAAGGGCTCTCAACCTCAGCAGTACTGGGACTTGGGGCTGGATGGCTTTTTTGTCATGAGGGGCTGCCCTGTGCATTTTAGGGTGTTCAGCAGTATCTCCGGCTCTGTCCCCGTGTCAGGAGCACACTCACTCCCTCATCCTCTTGTGGTACCAAACATGCCACCAGGTATTGCAAAATGTCTCCCAGGGGAGCAAAATCATTTCTAGATGAGAATCCCTCTTGTAACTCATGAGAATCAGAAATTTTGGCTCATAAATATCATCTTTTTTGTGGGAATTGTTGGGATATGCAGGAGGAAGGAAATGGTGTTTGCCGAATATCTAGAATGTATTAGGCACCGTGCCAAGCTCTTTCCCATGTAATAGGACTATCATTTAATCCTCAAAACAGTTCAAAGGAAAGGTATCATCCCCGTTTTACAGATGAGGTGTTTGACTGACATGGCCACAGAGGCAAGGTTAAGATTAGTGGTGGCCTGCTGTTTTGAGCTGGGCTCTCTGACTCCTCCTGGCCGCCACCCCTACCCCGGCCCCCTGCCCCAACCCAGGAGGAAGGTTGCACAGGCTTTTGTTTCTTTCTGAGCAAAGCACTTTTTACTTCTCACCTTGAGAAACTTCTGGAGCTGGGAAATGACGAGCTCCAGGGCGGCAGCTGTGTGCTTTTCACCCTGTCAGAGGGGGAAGGGGACCGTGGCAGTTAGCTTTCCCTGGCCCCGATGGTAGGAGCTTTGCTAAAACAGTCTCCCCTTTTCCTCTGGTCAAATACCTCAGCAGCACAGCCACATCCAAGTAAGTGCTGTGCTCCTCTGGAAGGGCTCCCATCAACTGTACAAATTGATCATCGGGACCGCCAGTCAGGCCCTTGGCCATTCGTGAAGGGTGCCTTGCAGTGAACTGTCTTCAAAGCAACAAGCGTAGAAGATTGGACGGAATGGTTTACTTTCCTTCCAGTATGTCTTGATTTGTGTGCAGTTCGAGGGATGGAGCTGGAGAACAGTCTCTGAAGGACCAGTGGGGCGTGAGTGTGGCACACAGAAGGGGAGAATCAGATGGAAGCTTAGGGGCTCTCTCCCTAGAGCAGTCTGATAGTCATCAGTTTTGAAGCTTAGTTTCAAGGTGCCGATGGACCCTCTTAGGGAACTGTAGGATGGACGCTGGATGGGGAATGATAATATTTCTCAGTGATTTTATAAAGGAGGCTTTCAGATTTGTTAAGGTGTTTTAGGAACCTTAAAAGTGCTTGTGTGCTTTGACCTGCTGGTAGCACTGCTTGGAATCCTTCTTAAGAAAGCAGCCCGGGAGCCAGGCCACACCTAGGTTCAGGCTGTGCAGTTGTGAGCTGGGTTTGAGTATTCAGACCTGTGCCAGTTCTCATCTGTTGAAGTCCAAGGCCTGGTGTGTGGATCTGCACTGTCCACTGGAATACCCAAGAGCGGTTAGTTCATTTAAATTTAAACTTACTTTAAATGTAATGAAATTACAAACATTTACTTCATTGGTGCACTAAGCCACATTTCAGATGTTTAGTAGGTGCATTCTAGTGGCTACTGTATTAGACCCTGCAGATACAGACTGTTTCTGTCTTCAGGGGAAGTTCTGTTAGCCAGGGCTCTCCAAGATGAGTGCACACTCTGCGAGGTGTGTGTCTGTGTGGCTTCCCCCAGGTTCTGAGCTTCTCATTTGCACATATTGTCTACACAGCTCAGCAGCGCATTGTGCTGATCTGGGTGTGAAACCTGACCCTCCCTCTTCTAGAATAAAAATCCATGTGCCCTGTGCAGCGTTGAGTGATTCTGTTGGCCCCTGGATTGGTCATTTTCTCTTACTGTCAACTCCCTCTGTTTTTTCTTCTCTCCTGCCTTTCCCCTTTCCCCCCAGGATGACCTCTTTGATGGGAACACAAAAGAATTCCTTTCTCTCTGAAGCCTGGGTGTGACACTCAGACCTGGAGAGTCTCCCCTCCATCCAGCCTTCTCAAGGGGTTATTCCAAACAGAGGAACATGCTAGAAAAGCAGGTTATTTCCACCTGGTTACATCAATAGCAAAACTTGGAAATGATCCAAGTGTTCTCTAATAGGGAATGAGTTAGACTAAATGGAGGGACATTCACCTGACATAATTTATACAGTCATTAAAAATGGATGTTGCAAATAATTTCCACAAATGTGGGGAAATATTTAAGCAAGGAATGCACAATTCAGCATTTATTATATTAATGTTGAAATTTTCATAGAAAAAAAGATTGAGGGGAAATATGGTCTGCAGTGTTTTAATTGGTAGTGGGGATCATGATAATTTTTGTTCTTTTTATACTTTTGTATTTTAAATTTTCTGTGAACATTTATTTCTGTAAACATATACTTAACTTTTATAACCAGAGAAAACACAAGTAGCATAAAAAATCACAGAAGGGCTTGCTGGTCTTTGCTTGTTAAAGCACTACTAGGACTATTTTAAAATTTCTGATGTCTTGTTATGTCAAGTATGGACACCGTGCAGGCAGAGTTGAACAACATTTTTGCCCTGCGGAAGCAACTGGAACGGGATGTGCTTACGTATCGGAATTTGCAAAAGAGCCTGGTGGAGCAGATCAGCGAAATTCGGAGGCGGGAAGGTACACACTCTCTTCTTTGTACTTCCTGTTGTTTTGTCCACCTGGAGAGCCTTGGGTGAACTTAAGAGAGCCCTAGATCTTTATGAGGAGATGGAGCAGCCACAGGATTTCCTCTGGAGGTCATTTGTGGGTGATGGTGTTGATGTTGGCTTGCCCATTCTTCTCTGTCTAGCTTCGGCCTTCCTAGCAGAAGAGCCTAGTAAACTGTATTAACACTGCAGAAGATCCATTGCAGGGTGGTGTCCCTACTGCTTCTGCTATTTTCTGCATCATTTGATACTCCCAATTCTAGGTAACCTTGGGGACTTGCAAACCCCTCCCTCTCTCCCTGCCTACCCCCTCATTGACTGGCTCAGTTTCCCATGGAACCCCTGCAGAGGTCCGGAACGGCAGACACAAAACATGCTTAGCATTGCAGGGCGGTTTCATTCAGGGAGGGCTACAGGAAGAGAGCCCGTGTGGCCCTGCTGAGTTCTCATCATGTGTATCTGGCCTTGTCCTGTGCTAGACTGAAGCCCTGAAGTCTGGGTGGTGCTTATTGCTTTCTGTAGCTCTAGCTCAGTGCCTGGCACACATGGTAGGAACTGGTTATGGCCGTGGTGGGTTGACATTTCTTGGACTCCTGCTGTGTACAGGGCACAGGCTTTTACTAGGCTCCGCCCTTCTCACCCGATTCTCCCAGTCACCCCATTAGGCACAAGTGAGGAGGCTGAGCTGGGGGTGGATTGGGTGGATTTGCCTGGATGTGAGCCAGGGTGTCCTGAGGTCTGGCTCTTCCTGTCATTGCCACAGTCATGGTGCTCCAGCACTTAGCCATGTGTATTTTCAAATGAGCTACTGTTTGTACTTGTGGCTTTCTCAGCAAATGTCTTCCCTCTCCTCTGCTTCTGCCCCCTCTGTTAGAATGTGTCCTTTGCTGCGGAGGAAGCCAATGACACATTCTAACCGAGGTGACCGAGGCGCTGTTGTCTTGGCTCCAGCAGGCCGCTTCTGCACTTGGTGTACTCGCTTCCACGAGGGCTCTGGGGCCAGTAAAAATACATCGGGCACTTTTATTTCCCTTGAGTTCTACCCTTGGGGTCACATCTCATTTTCCCATATTCTCACCTAAACAGAATCACGCTCATTTAAACTGAAATCACCATTTGCTTGTGCCATTCAGAATGGTCTCCAGACACAGCACTTGATATGCAGATTATAATTCAGAATTGGCCAACTAAAGCCTACAGTCCCAGATGAAACCGTGCACTGAGATGGTAGCCTGTGGAGCAAGGGAAGGTTACTTTTGCTCCAGAGGTGGTGCTGTAAACTCCCATGTGCTTCTGTACCCTCACCCGCCAGCCTGCCACAGAGTGCTTTAGGTGGATGGAGCTGGGATTGGTCCCGGAAGATCTGTTCTGATGTTCTTCGTTTCACCCCCCCCCCCTTTTGTTTTTGGACAGAAGAACCATTTTCATTTTATAGTGATCAAACGTCTTATCTAAGTATTTGCCTTGAAGAAAACAGTCAGTTTCAAGTGGAGCATTTTTCTCAAGAAGAACTTAAGAAAAAGGTATTGACTTAATAACTTTCTTTCTTTCCTTTTTTCAATTTGTTGTCTCTGGGTTCCTGATCACAGAGGTGTGATTCTGAAAGTCCCTTTACTCCTGTCATCCAGGGTCAGCTCTTAGCCCCTCCACACAGAGTGAACTTCCTTCCCCTCAGGCGAAATTGTACCTAGTTCAAATTGATGTCCTCCCATTCATGAGGGGCTGTAATTATTTGTCCCTAGGCTATGAGCATCTCAACCTTAGTGATCATGTCTTATTTATTTCTAATGTCCCAGGGCCTGCACACATTAGTAGGAGCTAATAGATGGTTTTTGAATGAATATGATTCCAGTTTGATCAATGCGGGAAAGGATTTTCAGTTTGTCTATAGGTGTTATGATGAGAGTGGTTTCAGGGTTCTAAGAATCCTGGTTAAGAAATAAGCCATGTGAACACAGAGGAGACTGTTGTACATTGTGAAATTATCACATACATGGGACGGAGATTCAGTTTCTTTCATGTAATAATTCACATTCTGGCCAAGAGGAAAGAAATGGGAACAAATAATTGCAGGATGGAGTGCAGAGGTTGCTGTGGGAGGCAGCTGCTCGAGGTGCAGAGACAGCAGAGGAGAGTTCGTTGCTGCTTGCCTGATGGAGGGAAGCTTCCCAACAGAAGTGACATTCCAAGTGGGTTTTGAAGGATAAATAGGAGTGTATCCAGGTGGCGGGTTTTCTCAATGGAGAGAAAGCAGAACATGTAAGGCAGCGAAGTAAGTAATAGCAAGGAGAACCATAAGACTTTGTGAATTTGGGGGGCTGGGGTTGTAGCTCAGTGGTAGAGCACTTACCTAGCATTTGTGAGGCCCTGGGTTTGATCCTCAGCACCACATAAAAAGTAAAACAAATAAAAGAAAGGTATTGTGTCCATAAAACAACAACAACAAAGAATTTGGGTATTTCGGGAGGAGTGGGGCAAGGAGTCTCTAGTCAGCTCTTTTTTTTTTTTTTTTTTAATTTTTTGTTTTAGTTGTAGATGGACACAATATCTGTATTTTATTTATTTATTTTTATGTGGTGCTGAGGATCGAACCCAGTGCCTCATGCGTGTGAGGCGAATGCTCTACCATTGAGCTCCAGCCCCAGCCCTCAGCTGTTTTTCTGAAGATGAGGAAAGTGGAGATGGTGGTAGCTGCTGTCCGGCCTGCTGTGATGGGGCCAGGGCAGCAGGTAGTCGCCTGAGCCATGTAGAATGTTGCGCTCTTCCCACCATATCCTCCCGAGGATTGGACCCAAAATTTATTCATGTTCAAAATACATCAAATATGCCCGCCATGTGTAGTGAGGGTGGGGTTTTCTACTTTATTTGAAGGCCCAGTGACCACTCCCATTAAGAAGAGTTTGAAAAGTCACAGGGAATTGAAGCTGGCGGGGAACGAAGATGGTGGCTGCTCAGTTGCCCCTGCAGCTGACCTGTACTGCGGGAGGAGCCCTGGCCGGGAACCTGAGGGGGTCTTCCTTCTGTCCTGGTTCCCTCTGGGGACAGTTGTTCCTTCCTACCTGAGCTGGCACTGTGGCTGTTCTTTTTCATGCGGTTCCCTAGATACTCCGACTCTGGGACCCTGGGAAGTAGTGTCTTCGCATCTCTGGTTCCTAGCTGTAAGGGTTCACATACCATTCTGTCCTCTGCCTCAGGATCTTTGAGGGACTGATTGACTAACTTGCAGAAGTATGTTAGCAGCCATAAACATTCTTTGTAATGGACGGCTGTCATTACTGACACTGCTAGGTGAAAGGAAGGTCTGTGCTGTAAAATAAGGCCCTGGCACAGTTGTAGAAACTTCACCTCTGGGGTGTTTCTCCTCCAGAGGCCTCCAGTGCAAGGCAGAGATCGCGTTGTCTGTCATTAACTGAGCCGGTGTCAGGGACATGTTAGTGTACCCCGACCACGGTCATGGTGAGTTTTCACAGTAACCCATCCGACAGATGAGGAAAATGAAGCTTAGATCAGGCAGCTTGCTGAGGATCACTTTGCCTTAAAGCAGTGGCTCCACCTCCCTGCTCTTATCTCTCAGGTCAGTGAACTTGTACAGCTGGTGAAGGAACTCTACACAGACAACCAGCGCCTGAAGAAAACCATTTTTGATCTCTCCTGTGAGGGTTTCCAGGGAAATGGCAGACCTGAGTCAACAGAACAAAGAGAGGTAAGAAGCAGCATTCTCATTGTCATGTGCTGATTGCAGAAATTTACTAACCCCAAACATTTCTCAAGACTGCCTCTGTTCTGGGGAGGTCTGTGACTGAAACTTTCTTTCTTCTGTGGGCGGGTGTTGAGGACCTTGTTAGGTCAGTAGGTGTGTCCATAGGCGTCCTACAGTTCAGTTCCTGTCTCCATGGGTCACTATTGGGATGCTTTCGACAATTGTCCCGCTCTGGGATCTGTGTTGCAGATGGCACAGCTGGATGAGTGTTGTGGTCTCAGAGGGATCTAGAGAGTTTCCAAATCACCCAGATAATTTGGGTAGTGTAGAAACAGCCTTAGTGAATCCATTCACATTCAAATACATGTGCAATTATATACTTGCCCTGAAAATTCACCTGGATGACTTCTGGGTCTCGTGCTGTTCTTTGTGCTATGTTGTCTCTCGTTTTCTCTGCTCCTAACCTGTGCTGTATAGTGGGAGGACCCTGAAGTCGTGCTGGCAGGGAGGCGGATTGATTTTCTTCTTCTAGTCCCTGGCTTGCCCGCTCTCCCCAGGAGGGTTGCTCCATGCACAGAAGACTGGGACTGTTGCCATCAGGTGCAGAGGACCTTTTTGTACTTGGGTCCCTCATGAGCAAAACAACAATCTTCTTGGTTGGGGTTGTCTGGAACTCAGCCTGGAGCATCAGGAAAGTGCAGGTCCCTCGTTCATAGTCAACGTCATTTTTGGGGAAAGATTTGTCAGCCTTAAGTTGTCTCCTTCCGCCTTCAAAGTGGGAGCTGCTCACAGGTATTTATGCTGCGCTCTGGCCATCTGCTTTCTTTGAGACAGGGAATATTATTGATCTTGGCCTCCAGGGCTCCGATAATTTTGAAAACCAAGAGTAACTGCAATCCATTTAGGGAAAACAAGTCTCCTCGTTCACTTCCTCCAAGGCAGCATGCTTAATAAGCAGCTCTTTCTTCACCGACTCCATTTGAGTCGTAAATGGCGAGTTTTGTTTGTTCATTTGTCCTTTGAAAAAAATCTGTTAAATGTCCCATTATGTCCTTTGGAGAACAGAGGCTTTTTCCTCTGCCCACTCTAAGATCTTAATACCAGCCGATTCAGATTTGAGTCATTTGTCAGGTTGCACTTCAATTTGATGTTCCCAGTGAATAGCCCTGTCCTTTATAGCACTGCTCCCATCTCCCCCGGGCAGGGGATAGGAGATGGGCATGGGGAAAATGATGTGCCTATTATAATCTGGAGCAGAGGGAGGCGGAGGGGTGGGTAGCAAGGGGAGCCTTCTGTTGTTCTGGAGGCTGTGTGGGACTCCTTCAGCGAGAAACAAGGCAGACATGCATACAAGTTCCACAGTGTTTTCTGAGCAGCAGGACTTGTGGGGTGGGGGCTAGGCACGATCCTGCTCCTTAGGAGCCTGTAAATCGAAAAAGGAGAGGAGGGAAGAAGCAAATATATTTTGTGTCTTTAAACTTCAGAAAACAGAGAAAAGAAATGACCCATAATCCTGACACTCTGGGAGGCCTAATTAATTACCATTTTGGAATTGTTCCTTCCATATTTGTGTACACGCACGCACTTAGACTCTAATACGGTTTTGTGTCTTGTTTCTTCCAGTTGCCATCAAGTCAAAGCTCTTCTTCCATCTTATGAATGCATTGAAATGTAACTGCCTCACTCTCGTTGGACATGTAGATTGTTTCGAGTGATTCACTGTTTTAAATTACATATTGATTGTCTTTGTACACAAATCATCTTCTGTGTTTAGGAGTTTTTTCCTTGGACTGTATTCCCAGATATGTGATTTCAGGGTCAAAGGACAGCTATAGCTATACAGTGAGCATTCAAATTATTTCCATATACCCATTTCCAGCAATTGTTAATTTGAAGAAGGGTAAGAGTGGTTGGATGCCTGACAGTTGGTTGAGTTCCTCTCCTGACTCCCCGTTTGGAAGTACACCAGCTGGGAGGGGCACGCCTTCCCTGCATGCGTGGGTTCACGCAGCAGCCACCAGACAGACCAAGAGCAGGCCTGTTCTTATTCATGTGTTCACTCTCTACTGAGCTGGCCCCCCTTTTCTTATATCTATTCACTGATCCTTTTTTTAAATTTTTTATTATTTTTATTTTTTTCATCTTTCACACTGATCCTTAATTGATGTAGCATCAGGAGAATTTGGTGGACAGTTGCTGTACAGGAGCAGTTTCAGCAGGTTCAGCCAGGGTGGTGAGCGTCCAACACCATGAAGCTTGCAGCACCTGGGACGGCCATCTCTAGGTGGCAGGATGGTGTAAGGCACAGGTACCAGAACATTGCAAAAAAAAAGCTGGTCACTCCCGTTACTTACTTGTGTGGCTATACTGTCATTCTTAGGTGTGGTTAGAGTACTAAAGTTTTTTTGTTTTGTTTTTGTTTTTTTTTGCATGGAGAGAAAACATGAATAAAGGAGCAGAATTTAATTGAGCTCAGGTATTTGTGGGATTATCATGTTGAACAGAAAATAGACTTCCTGTGACTTTAGAGAGCAGAGATAGTGCTCAGAAGTAGAAGATGGTTGTTAAATATTCCCTTACCAATAATGGGGTACATTTTGGTTGGTTGAAGTAGATTTAATTTTATTAAAAGAAGGAACTTTCTAACAATTCACCAGTGTAAGTTATTATGAGTTTTAAATGCTTTATAAAGCCCTTGGCACTGCCTGGCACATAGTAGACACTCAATAAAACACAGCTGTTTTTATTTTATTGTTTTAGTAAGTTAGTGGCAGAGTAGGAATTAGTAGCCGTCTCTGGCTCTGTTTGGAGTTGTCTTTAAGTTTAGCAGTCATGTGAATTTCCTGGGGATCTTGTTAAGATGCAGATTCTGGTCCTGTAAGCCTGGCATGGGGCCTGGGAGTCTGCATTTCAGACAAGCTTCTGGATGGTGACGTGCTGTTGCTAAGGAGCACACTGAGTAGCAAGAGCAGACATAATTCTGAAAACCGCTTGATTCTGGTTCCGTCTTGCTTGGGTCTTTATTCATTCTTTTGTCCTTGCAATGGTGTTTTTTGGAGCACCAGGCATTGATGTTGAAACCTTGAACACAAACATGACCCTGTTCCGCCTAGCATGACAGCGACGAGCAGAGGGGCAGTTGGAGCAGTGTGGCCAGAGCTGTGCTGGGGTGAACGCCAAACCAAGGGAGCATGTGGCTGGTGCCTGCAGGGAGCAGGAGGCTGAGGAGTGGCAGCTGCAAAGCCACCAGGAAGGAAGAGCACAAGGGGCAGGACTCCCGATAGTGTTACTTAAGGAGTGAGTGGCCAGGCAACAGTGGTCTTCCAGGGAGTCACTTGACCTGCACCCTTTGTCAGGGTGACAGGGACAGCCAGCTTCAGTGTATGGAGACTGTCCAGGGAGCCCTGGGAGGTGTGGCGGCCCCTTCTCCAGCTGGTGACTGGGCTGGAGGCAGAGCCCCGCTGCAGTGACGTGGTTCTTTCTGACATCTTCTGTGTCTTCGAAAACTACTAAGTCACACGTGGCATTTGGGCCATTTATCTTTGTCCCCAACGTTTAGTTTTCTGATCATTGCTGAAAATGAGTGTTTATTTTTAATTTCGATCAAGTCAAGCAGAGGTGAAGAGAAGTGAAGTTAGCGTTTATCTCGGTGTCTCGAGTAATGGCGGGTTGTGGTTCTGAAATGTAGAAGGGCTTCAGAGCTGTTGCTGTCTCACCCTGGAATGGTGAGTGTTAAGTTCCTTTGCTCAGCTAGATTTAGGGGAACTCTTCTCCTGGCCATAGGCAGCAGGGAGGGCCATTTCCTCCCTTGTCCCTCACCCCGTGTGGATTTCACCTCCTAATCCAGAAGGTCTTTGAGGAACTTTCATAGGCAATTTCTGAAGGCAGAAAAGCCACATTCAGGAGGTAAGAAGAACACTTTCTAGAAGCTTGGAGAACGACAAAGAGGACTTTTGTTGTTGTTTTTATTTTATTGTTTTAAAAAGAAGAGAGAGGCTAGCCAGGAGTGGTGGTCCACACCAGTAATCCCAGCGGCTTGGGAGGCTGAGGCAGGAGGATCGCCTGTTCAAAACAGCTGTAGCAGTTTAGCGGGGACCTAAGCAACTCATTGAGACCCTGTCTCTAAATAAAACATAGAAAAGGGCTGGGATGTGGCTCAGTGGTTGAATGCCCCTGGGTTTAATCTCTAGTACCAAAAAAAAAAAAGATAAGAGGCTACTTCCTACTTCCCAACATTTTATTTTAAAAAACTCAGATACAGCAAAATGAAAAGAATATTATAGTGAATACCTGAGGTTCCCTTTTCTATTATATTATCATTTCCCACTCATCCACCATCATCCATCTTATCTCTTTTTAAATTTAAATGAATTTTAACTGACACATAAAAATAAAAATTATAGATGTTACTAACGTGATGTTTTGGTACGTGTATACATAGCATAGTATTTAAGTTAAGTTGTACATATCTATTTCCTCAAACATTTAATATTTCTTCATAATGAAAACTTTCATGATCCTTGCCTCTAGTTTTATGATGTTCATTACTGCTCTGTCCAGTCAGCCTCTTGCTCCTGTAGAATTGTACCTCAGTACCTACCCGCAAATCTCCTCCTTTCCTCCTCCCCTCTGCTCTCTAAGACTCTGCTAATCACTTTCTACTCTCAATTTCTATGAAATCAACTTTTTAAGATTCTGCATGAGTGAGAGATCATGGAGCACCTGATTTGTTACCTGAATGCCGTTAACGTTTCCCACTTGTCCATTATCACTCCATTTTCTTTTTGATAATTTTTTTTTGAAGTTGAAAACGTCAGTCTAAATACTTCAGCATGCATATATTTAAACTCTAGTTTTTAGCTTCATGTTTATAGTTTATTTTTCTTTTAAGGTCTTATTCACAAACAGTGATATGCAGACTGCATTTGCTCTGTTTTATAAATGTGTGTACCTATGACCCAAACCCCATAAAGATCCTTGTTTCCCTTCTTGTCCGCTTTTCTTCTGGTGAGCATGTTTTGGAGGTTGATCTGTGTTCTTACATGAGTCACCGGTTCTTTTTTGTGGTTAAGTGGAATTCCATCATATGAATACATGACACATTTGTGTATTCTCTGAACAGACATTGGGTAAAGGTAGTGTGAACATTCACGTACAAGTCTTTGGGTGGACATGCTCCCCACACCCCTTGATTAAACCTGGAAGTAGAATTCCTGGGTTATAGTTTTATAAGGAATTGCCAGTACTTTTCCCGAAGTGGGTTAACATTTTTATGCTCTTGCCATCAAGTTTGATAGTCCTAGTTGGTCTGTATCACTTAGAATGTTTTCATAACAAGGAAAGAAGCCAGTAGAGAGAGTGTTCCTCACTCCCTGTATCTGTGAACTTTTATGCCTTAACAAGAACCTGGGCTCTGTATAATGCTTCACAGGATAAACAGATGATTGTGTACTTGAATGTGAGTATGTTGGATGTATTTTGAACCTGAAAGGTTTCTATAAAGTGACTTTCTAAAGTCAGTTTGCTTTGTTTTGTTTTTCTTCTTCCAAAACAAGGTTTTTCCTCAAAAAGGGAAGGTTGAAAGAATTGAAGTTGGACTGGGAGAGTTATGGGTGTAATGGGCTGAGTGTAGAATGCATAAAATAAAATTGTGGAGATAGAACCGTGAGTAGCTCATGTATAGTGTGCCACAAGTGACCCAGTCCTCTCTAGTTTTAACACCTTGAGTGCAGAGCCAGCTACTTCATCCATGAGAGGAGGGTTTGCAGCAGCTTTGATTGACTCCTTCCTGGAGTGGCTTCCTCTTCTTTTACTTTGATCTGCTTAATCCTACTGTTCCATAGCTGGGATTTTTGCTCTCCTGGAGTGCTGAGGTCTGACTTTCTGGAGAACTTTGTCCTGTCCTTTCCAGAAGATGCTAACGCAGAAGCTTTGGGTTTTGTACTTCTTTAAAGCATTTGAGGTTTATGCAGTCTTTATAAATATCTGTCCTTCATTTCCACAAGCATAAAGTTATCATCAGGCAAGCTTGGTACTCTCATTAGTGATGAGGACTTTTTGTCAGCAAACTGACAGTATTTCTGGGACTGTCCATCTCAGATGTGTGACAGTCTAACAACAGCTTTATGCCCTGTGCTAAATAGGAGACATGATGCATAAATTGGGTACAGCACTTATTGCTTTTTTGCTATTTGATATGTTCAATTCCATCAATAGCCATTTTCCAAAATCTTGTTACTTTTATATAATCCAAAAGTGGATTTAGCAAAGGCAGAAATGGCAGCAGCACAACAGACAGCATATTCAATTTACAGCAGTGCAGACAGACCGTGCGAGGGCAGAGAAAGCCGACAGTGATTTCTTGGGGAATTTGTCCTTAAATTATGCTGATTCTAGGCAGCTGCATGTGATTGACAGAACCAGCACCTCTAACTTTGGCTAATTTTTATTTCATGGCTTTGGCATTTGTTTCTGCCGTTTTTTGTTTGTTTTTTGCTCTGCATTTTAAAAAACAGACGTCACCGGGCTATTTGTGCACATTCATGCTGCACACTTTTTTTGGGTTGCATTTTAAAACCATCCCATGCTTCATGCCATGTAGCTTCTAGCTAGCAAGGAGGACGAGGACACGATCAAAATTGGAGAGGATGACAAGAATAATTTCCAGAATGACCAGCATTTGGAGCAGAGTAATGAGGTAGGAACATGGCAGTTAACTCCTTCTGCCATCTGCCCCACTCTTGTGCACAAGCCAGGCTTCGGTCTGGAGGGAGTCCAGTGGGTTTTCTGTTCATCCCTCCCATGTTGAGCGCCTACTGTGCCAGTGGGGAGCAGCTCTCTTCTATTTGAAGTTACAACCTGGGTGATAGAGTCCTTTGGGAAGCACCCGGGCTGTTATATAGTTGCAAATAAAAATGAGAGTTTTGGAATGGCAGGGCTTGCAGGGTGGACCTGAAGAAAAGTTTGGAGAGCTAGCCCAACCCATTCATTTTATGCACTGGACACTGACCTATGAGGGGAGGTGTTTTATGAAGGACACAAATTAACTAAGTGACAGAGTCATGTCTAGATTACAACGAACTCTTGAATCATTTGATTGAAGTGTAAGGGTCACCAGTGGAGTGGAATGGCCCTCTGCAGTCTCTTGGAACCCAGAATGATATGATTTGGGCATTAGGAGAATTTGACCCCCATCCACAAAGAATACTCTTCTAGCCACATTGCTCCCCAACATTTGGAGTAGACAGTCTTCAAGGTTGAAAGGCTCTTGAAAGCTGAGATGTGGTGAGCAATAGCAGGCTGCAGGTTTGGCCTTTTGGTCAGCGTGTTCAAGTTTATGGAGTCATGAATGGGAGAAAATGAACTACAGATAGTTTTGGAGAGCAAAGCAATTAAAATATGGGAACTTTGGGGGACTGGGGATACAGCTCAGTTAGTAGAGTGCTTGCCTCATCTGCACAAGGCCATGGATTCAATCCCCAGCACCACCACCAAAAAAAAAAGGAGTTTTGGGTCAGCCGTTATTGAGTCTGGCTGTGGTTCCATTGTCTCTGTGACCTTGGCTGGCCTTCGCTTGGCTAAGTTTCCTCAGCAATGAGGATAGTAACACTTCCTTTTAGGATTGTTATGACACTTAAATAGGCATGTAATAAATGACAATAACTGCTATTTTTATTATTGCATTCTAGACTTTTCCTTCTTTGGATTTTGCTTATTTGATAGATTTAATAACTAAAATGGTGGCAAACAAGACCTATAAATAACAGCTCATTTGTGTGGGTCTTGTCTTCCACTTAAAAAACCTTAATCATTTTTCCAGTGTGAGAGATGGGGGTGATGGCTAGTGTGTATTTCACTAACAGTAATGAAGTCAAGAGGAGTTATTTATAGACCATAGAAGAAATTTACAGCTTTGACGAGGGGAGGAGGAATGCTAATTGTAGCACCTCGAGACATGTCTGGAACAGGCTCCAGCTGGACGCCTTCTTGGTGCCACTCTGCTGGGACCCTCCCTGACCACGAAGGTGGTTCTGTAAATGACATCTCCGGGGGAATTAGGAACTCTCCACCTTCCTAATGAGACACTTCAGTACTGTGTTCATTAGTGAGAGTCTGTAAAGAGTAAGCCGGATTTCTGACATATAATAAGGGACATAACGTCTCAAGAAGACTAATAATAAACATCCACAGTGTTGTTGAGGACACAGGTTCTGTGGAACCTCCTTCTAAGGAGGGGGCCATGGGGCAGGAGGACACTTGTGCAATGTGCACCTGTAGTGAGAGGACTTTTAACCTGTCAGGGTCGTCTAATTTCATTCTCCAGACCACTTCGGGAGGTAGCACGACGGCCCCCAGTTTGTAGATGAGGAAACTGAGCCGAGGAGAAGGGATGTAAACGGCTCCCTGTGTGTCTGTGTCTCCTCCTCTTCTCCCCTGTCCCGTTCACCTTCCCTGTGCTCACTTGCGTTCACACCTGTGCTCTCCGTCTCCACGTTTTCTCATCCATGCGCCTACTTCTCCACATTCCATTGTTTGACTAAATACTTATATTTGCAGATCACTGAGGACTATGCCAAATTAGGCAACAAAAATGGATATTTAAGACACACGGATTCCAATATTTTAGACTACGAAGGAGCCCATAAGCCTGGCTGCCCCGGAGACCAGAGCCAGGAAGCAGGGGAGCTCTTGGGTCTGCTTGCCCCTTTCTTGCACGAGAAGGCTGCATTGTCACTGGAATCCAGGTAGGACACGGCCTGGGCCTGGCTTAAGGGGAGAAGGTGCTCGTTCTGCCCAGTGGATCTGAGTGATGGAGCCGGGCAGGGCACCTGAGAGCTCCTGAAGTGGCTGGAGGGATCTTGCCAGTCCTGCAATTGACTAATTGGGCTAGAGGCTGAGAGGGGCCCTCCCAGCGCCTCCTGCGAGCCCTTTGTGAAGAGGGAGAGAAGGCTTTCCTCGAGAATGGTTCCTCGGAGTCCCGGAAAGGGCCTCTTGACTGTTGGGAGAGGAATCAGCTCTATCGAAACCTCCAGTTTCTACAATAGCTTGAAAAATGCGTTGTAGTTGTAAGTCTGCTGTTCTCTGTTGAGCTTGAACTAAAATTCTCTTCTCACTATATCTGCTGGGAGTCATTCCTATGTGAGGAAATACTACTGTTGTTTTCCTTAAACCAAAAAGGAGAAGCTGGGTGTGTTGACACATTCCATTGACCCTAGCAACTCAGCAGGCTGAGGTAGGAGGATCACAAGTTCTAGGCCAGCCACAGCAACTTAGCAAGAACCTGTCTCCAAATAAAGAGATTTTTTTTGAAAGGCTGAGAATAGAGATCAGTAGTAGAGCACCCCTGTGTTCAATCCCAAGTATGCTCCCTACCCCCAGACAAACAAACAAACAGAAAGAAACATTCAATACATTTGTATTTTTAAATTTTAAATTAATTCTTTATGAGTCATTTTCCCTATTTCATATTCTTTCTCATTCATCGTGACAGCTGCTTGGGCTTTGGAGCCAGAAAGAGCTGTGCCTTCTTTGCTCAGTGCCTCAGTGTCTCCAACTGCCTCTTCAGGTAGATTAAGTGAAATGGCTGGCATGTAGTGTGTGTTGAGTGGAAGTTTCTAGTTCTCTTCTGGTACAGATAGAGAAAAGGAATCAGTAACTGCTGCCCGTGGACCTTGGCAAGAGCCAGGCATCCTAATAGTTCTGATGTCACGGGGGAGCTGAGCTCTATGGACTTCTCTTCAGTGGAGAAGAGGGCTGCAGTGTTCTGTTTTTGTGCTCGGCAAAGCTGCCCTCCCTATTCACTGACGTCTTAACATTGCCTAGCGTGAGGCCTCCTGGGGGACATGCCCAGTGGCTATTCTGGTTTATAGGATAGTGAGGTTACCAGAGCTGGTACTTGAGAAATAGAGCATTTTATAAGCACCAGGCTTGGCATCAGAATTAAGAGATACTGCTGTCTCTGAGGACCATAGGAATGCTCTCAGCTGGTGTGAGCAGTGGGCAGAGGCGGATGGGAAGGGTGCTCCTTGCCCCAGGGGTCAGGAGATCCTCAGCCCCATCCAAAGATCAGGCAAGCACGGGGCCCCACCCGGTGAGCCGGCACTGTAAGCAGGCTGGCAGCGCCTGCGCTCAGTTACCTGCTCCTTCCCTGGCACCCTTGTAGGTCTGTCTGTTCCGTAGGCTTCCAGGCCCTTGCTGGTCAGTGCTGGTGTTAATGGCTTTCTTTGTGCCAGTGCAAATCCACTGCCCCATTCATCATTACTGCTCACTGTCCTTCACCTCACCAGTGACCCTGACAGTAGAGCTATGGTTCCAAGGGCCCTGCTGACGTCCTGAGCTGCACACACTCTCTGCCAGGCCCCTCATGCCAGCTTTACATGCTCCTGTCAGTGATCTTTTTATAAAGACAAGAGCTGAAACCTGGGGACTTGATATTTCTCTAGCTAGTTAGTGGCAGAACCATTAAAGCATTTTCTGGGGAGATACTCAGTATTCTTACTGGTAGGGCAAATACCAGTCTTCTGCCTAGAAATTCCTCGCAACAGGGAGGTGTTTCGCTGCACTGGAAAAAACAGTGGGAGTGGGATGGGCCTGGGCCCCTGTCAGCTGCACCATTCAGATCTCGTGCCATCTCTCCCACCTCAGTTTCTTCATCAGCACAGTGTGTTGGGGGGTGGTGCTTCTTTACCCCATGGGGCTGAAGGAGTGCTGCTGGCTGCTGCTGCCATTCCCCACCCCGAGACCTA
Organism: Callospermophilus lateralis; assembly: GCF_048772815.1. Taxonomy (NCBI): domain Eukaryota; kingdom Metazoa; phylum Chordata; class Mammalia; order Rodentia; family Sciuridae; genus Callospermophilus; species Callospermophilus lateralis. Next base: position 14,032,543 of record NC_135306.1, read on the forward strand.
GGTTCACATTGACCTGTTGCATCCCAGCCCTCCTCAAGGGCTCGACTGGCCAGGTACTTGTGTTACACACATTCATAGGACTTGCCACATTTCATATTTATTCTCACTTGTTCCAGGGTGAGTGCTCGGCATAGCACAGTCAGGCTGGTTTGCAGCTTTTCTTCCCTCTTTTCCCACCCTTCCCTGACTGATGGCCGTGCTGTTTATGTCATGGAGAAGACAGCAACAGTTCAGTTCAAACCCTTGCTTGCCTCTGGAGGTGCAAACTCTGTCTTCCCTACTGTGGAAGTAGAAGCAGAGTCCCTGCTCCTAGTCACACTACCAGCTCTCCCCGTGTGGTTTAATTCCTGTCCTTTCTTAGTCCTCTCTCTTTTCTGAATCATTCATTGTTTTCCTCTCATTGAACCATTTTCCAGAAGCATAAGACATGCCTTGACATCAGACATTTGGGAAAAGTACCCCCTGTTCCCTGATTTTCGTCCATTCTAGTGACTATACCATTTCTTTATTTCCATGTTTCATTCAAGCCAAGGTATCTCGAAGAAACGTCTGTGTTCACCACTTGTGTGCTCTTCCTCCATTTGCTGTCTATCCCATCGTAAGTGCTTTCATACCCTCGGTCCACTCATCAAGGTCAGCAATGATTTCCAGACTGTGAGATCTGGGCTCAGAGGTTGCTTGTCTGCAGGAACCAGCCCTCTCCCTGGCCTTCTGTTTTCCTTCTGCCCACGGTGCTTCCTCAGACTCCCGTGTTGGAGAACGTCAGTGTGTCCCAGAGCTGCATTCTCAGCCCCTTCTTTTCCCCATCTCCCCTCCTGTAACCCAGAACACGTAGGGCTTCTGCCCTTGGCATCTTGCCCTGCCACAAAACCCAGTGTTCCCATTCGCTTCTTCCTTGTTCCTCCTCATGTCTGTTAATAGCATTGCTATCTATTTAATTGCTGTAGGCAAGAGTGTAGCTTCCTCTAGCCCCATATCCATCAGCAAATCCTCCTGGGTCCATTTTAAGACGGGCTGTATTCCTGGTTCAGCCACTTTGTCTCCCCACACCTACCTTTGTCCAGGCTGCTGTCATCTCCTGCTTGGGCTCCCCAACTGCACACCTCCTTGCCTGTAGCCACTTCTATAGCCACCTCTGCCCCTCCATAGTCCTCCACAGAGCAGCCAAAGCTTTTAGAAACTAGATCAGATCACGTCTCTTCCGTCCTTAAAACTCTCCAGTGGGTCTCTGTTGCCCCTGGAGGTAGATAGGAGATTCTCAGCTGCCTCTCTGTTCCTCTGCCTTCGTCACTCTCTCTAGTTCACTGGGCCCCGGACTCCCAGCTGAACCCTGTTTCCGTTCCACATCCATCCAGGCTTGTTCTCACCAACAGGCCTTGTGACAGCTGTTCCCTCTACCTGGAGTGCCCTGTGCCTGGTGTGGAGGCCTGGCCGTGTCTTGGCTGGGTGTCAGTTCTGTAGAGTGGCCTTTTTCGACCAGTCCATCCAAAGGGCATCCCTGTTTCTCTGCTTTACCTTCAGGTTCACTCCTCCTCCCTTCTTCCCTTCTAGTCATGGTACTTTTCATCCCTTCCTGTCTTCCCTAGTTCTAGTGTGTGTCAGAGTTTGTCTCATCCTTAATGATAGGTAAGCTCTGTTTCTCTTTTACCATGTGTAACTGCTGCCTTGCGTGTCAGATGAAGAGTACACAGTAAATGTTTGAATAAACTTTCAGACAATTAAAAGCTTAACATTAGAGCAGAAGGTGAGTCTAGAAAACTGGAGACTGTTGGTGCTTCTTGGGAGTCAGAAAGTTCTGTGTTCTAATATTTTGCTACAGGATCCTCAATCTTTGTGAGCCCATTTCTTCACCTATAAAATGTGGTTACTGATAGTTCCTGCCTCAGTCAGGATGAGGATCAGTGTGTTTAAAGGATCTGGAGCATGGCAAGAGCTTAGTGAGGTCGGTGCCTTGTTTTACATCATCTGCATGGCACTTGTGCTCAGGAAGGCAGAGAAGTGGGGGCCTCTGACAGGACCCTTGGACTGAACTGTTCTAGAGGTCCTGATTCCAGTGACAGCTTAATGAATCTGTGGTTCAGATTCCCAGCAAAGTAGCACTTGAAGTGTTTTATCTAATAGCAGCACTGCTTTAGTATATTGTAACGGCCTCTTTGCACCTTTTACTACCCATTTGTAAAGACTTTTTTGGGGGTTTTATTGCGTGTTGTTTGGTGGTGAGTAATGGTCCTCCTTTGGTTAGCTGAATTGCAATTGTCATTATTTCTTATTTGTATTAAAGGAAAGGAAAGGAAAAATCAGTTTAACATCTCCTGATGCTTGGAGTACCAGAAATATTTTAAAATATTTTTAAAGTTTAAGATGGTTTGTATATCTAGGTTCTTCCTGTTAGAAGAGTAATGTGCTATTCATTTTAGGTTTTTCCCCCCTTGCTTTATTTACTTATTTTTGTTCATTTCAGTGTGCTATAACTGTTTAATTTGAATTTAGTTAAGTTGGCCCCTGATCTAGATCATGGGAATTCAGCTATGAGGAGAGCCTTATCCCTGCCTTCCAAGGACCCAGTGAGGAAGATAAATGGGTGCCTGTCATTTCTAGTGGTAGTGAAGGTCCAAGGGAGTGAAGACCAGCAAGTATTAAAGGCATTGGTAGGGCCTGGCTTGTCTACGAGTTTTGCTGAAACTGGCAGGAAGGAGAAACCAAGGAAGAAGAATAAGAAGAAATATAGTGAAGGCCCATCCTGTTTCCTTCTCCCTGCCAGCCGCATGCCCGCACCTTGGAGCCACCTCTCCATTCCCTTCCTCCACAGTTCCCTGCCTCAGTCTCATCCCTCCCTCTTCTCTTAGGACTCTCTTTTCTTCCTTATTTGCACATTCTTATTTGGAAGTCTTTAGATTGCCATGTGATTTCCATTTTCTTGGGTGTGAATTCTCTCTCAGGGCTGTCTCGTAGTGGTGGCTTTCCTGTGCAAGCTCAGGTTGCCTGTACAGGCAGCACCCGGCCTTTCTCTTCCCGCGTGTGGGCTTGAGGTGCCTCGGCTTGGTCTTGCAGGGTCTTACTAAGGGTCTTGGGCACTTGCCTGGTTCTCACTTCACCACGCAAGTCGCATTCCAATGCTTTCTGCACCATCCCAGCCCCCTTTTCAGGCTTCGCTTTCTCTGTTTCTAATCTCCATTTTTTAAAATCCTGATTTTGAGCCCTGAATTGCATCTTGAAAAATTCTTTTATCACATATTTTTGCTGTTGGTTCTGCAGTCACCCTGGAGTAGAAGGAACTCCTATGTGCTCACTTCACCATTTTGACAGGAAATCTGTCCTTTACCCATCAACTAGTCATCTTTCCAAACACACGTGTGAGCAGCCACCGCACCGCAGGCCTTTCAGAGGCCCCCTTGCTTATCATCTTGTCCATGCCTAGACTGCTCCAGAACCTCCACCCCTGGATGGCCTCTCCTGGACTTTAGAAGCCCCCTCCAACATTGTCCCCCACCCTGAGTGGACTTTACAGTGACTTTCCCTTGCTAAACACCTGCCTCTAACACCAATCTAAGTCCCTACTGTTGGTTTTTTATGCCGAGGGCCCGTTCCAGTGGCTGGAACAAGAAACACAAAGGAAGCTTCTTGAACCGCTACATGCCGGTGCCATTCCAGCTGTTCTACAGGATAGCTAAATTTTGGTTTCCTGGAAAGCAGACCCTGAGATATGGACTTGGGTACAACTGATTTGGTTGGGATATGGCACCAGGGAGCTGAAATGAGAGCTCAGGGAGAGTAAGACAGGATTGAAATCCTACCCAGGAAAGGTACATTAGTGATCTGGTGACTGCTGGGCAGTGGGGGCCCATCCTACTGGGCTTCTTCCAAGGGACAGAATGACCTGTGTTGTACCTCTGAAGGATGGAGCCTGGGTCACGGGTTCTCTGCCCCATGGGTTGAGGGTCTCCCAGAGGTGTCAGCCATCCCACACTTCCACACTGCCTTGCTGGCTGGCTCAGAGGTTTTAGAAAGAGCCCCAGAGGGCATTCAAGATGGGACTGCCTATGTCCACAGGTACTGCTCACACAGTTGCCACTGAATCAGAGGTGGGCCAAGGACACTGGCAAGGGGTATGGAAAGCATCTGCCACCCAGACACTGCACTGCTTTGTCCTCATAGCTATCCTATGGAGAGACACTCAGTCTTCCTTTCAAAGAACCATGAAGTTAGAATTCAAAACCATTTTATTTTTTGTGTGTGTGATTCTGGAGATCGAACCTGGGGCCTCACTCATGCTAAGCAAAGTTCTGCCACTGAGTTATGCCTTCAGCCCCTGAAGCCATTTTTATCTGCCTTCAAAGGCAAGGTACTTTCTAACCTGTATCTGTACCTGTGTGCATGTCAGTGAAACGTCCCTTCATTAATATCTGTTCCTTGAGTACCTATTTGCACCAAGATGGATCAGGTAACCCATGGACCAGCCAGGCTGGTAAGATTCATCCAAAGCCACATATGCCTTTGGTTGTAGGAATGGAGCCAGGGCTGTGGGGTGGGGCTGGGAATCCTGTGTATGGGGAGGGTGGGGCACCTTATGATCCCACCTGCTCCTTCCTGGGCCCAGCCTGCTCACTTGCTGTGTGCCTTATGTCTTATCCATGAGTTAAATGTCGTCCTGTCTGTCTTATTTGGGTGTTGTCAGGTTATACGGGATAAAATGCTTGGTGTGGTTCCTGGTATATTTGGGGACTCACTGTATTTCATGTAGGCAGAATCTGGGTAGGAGTCAGTGGGGAAAACTTGGGAAGGTGGGTAGGGGCCAAGGTGTAGCAGGAAGCTTATTTCTCCCACTTCTTTCCCTTTGGAGAAACAGGCCAGACCTTCTGAAAATGCTAGGTGACTTGCTTTTGGAACGAATATGCTTGGCAGAGCAGGAAGTTTCTGGAAAACATCTTGATGGTAAAACTGAGAAGACACTTCAGCAAATGGTCATTCAGCAAAGAGGTGAACTTGAACCTTTCGTCCAAGCCAGCTCATTCTCCAAGCCACATGATGAACAGAAATTGACTTGGGATCAGCTGGCAAAGACAGGCGAAGTGGCCAAGGTGGAGCTCAAGGATGCCTCAGTGCAGACTGTGGCCAAGGAGGGTGACCTGCTTGGGTTCCGGCAAGGAGGAGAGAAGCCATCTGACACCATATTGAATGCTGAGCCCCAGCCAGAGACCTGGTGCCAGCCTCCAGGGCACCAGGCCACTCCCCTCTCCGGCCCCTGTGCTAGCCACAAAGTAAGTTTGTGCAAAACATTAATTATGTATTTACTTTATACAAACAAAAACTTGAAAGATTACTTCTATTTTCCTGTTTTTGTGAAGAGACGGTCTGGTGTTCCCCCCTCCTTAGGCCGCTCCTGGCCTACACCTGGAGGCCTGGGTCCTCCTTAGTGTTCCCATCTTCCCTCTCTCCCACCATCCCCACCCCCTGTCTCTTCTGTACCCCCGCACTATCTATTTATCTGTATAGCATGGCATTTTGGTGTTTTCCTCAGAAAAATCCCACAGGGAATCACAGGCGCACGTCTGTCCGAGGCGTTCTCTTTCACACCATTTTACCTGTCTTCTTAGAATGGGTGCACGAGAGTCCACTGTGAGGACACTTTCCCCCATGGACATTTCCTTTTACAGGGTGCAGTGAAGTTGTAATACTCCAACTTTGAGTAAGGATGAGACCTGGCTTTTATTTTGAGGACTTTTATAGGAAAGGGGTTGTTCTGAGAGCTTTGTCTGTTGAAGCCAGGTTCTGAGTGCCCAGGTGTGGCAGTGCTTAAGGGCTGAGCTGAGGTTTACACTGTGTCTGACTGCACAGCCACACCCTCTCCCTGGTCAAGCTATATGGCAGCCATGGTGGCTTGAAATGGTGGGGTCTGGTTTGATGAGCGGGTCTCTAAATGTTGGTTTCCCTTCCACTTAGGGACTATCCCTGAGCTTCTCTGCAGATTAGTCAGCTATGCCAGATTGTTAAGAATCAGACTTTCTTGGCAATGTTCTATTGGACAGCAGCCCCCGTGGGAGAAGGTTGGGGTTGAGAATCCCTGTAGCAGGGAGATGTGTTCTGGTAGAGAGAGAAATAGGTTGGGTTTCTATTAGAGCTCCAGTGTAGACTGCTGTATTCTTACTTCTGACGGATGTTTTGTAGCAGAGAAATCCACTGTACACAGTGCTTCATAGCATCAGAATGGAGAATTAAGTTTATTTTCTGACCACTAAATTACTGCTTTTGTGCATACCAAAGAGAGTTAGATATATCATTAGCAAAATTGCTTTTGATTGTTTTAAATTATGCACCAAAACTGTAATTTCTAGAAAAGGGTTTTCTAAAGATATCAGTAGAGACCAAAAAAAAAAAAAAAAAAAACTACTGCCATTATATTAATGGTACTCAAAATGCAAATTTGTGCAATTTGGCTAGAATAGAAATGCTCTTACCTGCCCCAGCTCCTTTGGTTTGTACCTGCATATTAGGAAAATGAGGTGGTTTTTTTTTTTGTTGTTTTGTTTTGTTGTTTTTCATTTGCTTTCTTTCTATTGTGTGGGAGATGCCATCCTGTGTTCAGGAAAATTGGATAATTAAATGGACTTAATTTCCCCAAATACATTAAATATTTTTTTTAGTTTGAAATTATACTTCTTGCTTTTATTTTCAAAAGGAGGGAAGCTGTTTATTTTTGTCATCTGCTATATATACCAGGGATTGTGCCAAATTCTGTTTCATCTTGTTTTATCTACTCACAAGAGCGTGAGTTTGGTATCATGCACATTTTACTTATGAAGAAATGTTGGCATTATAAGGTCCAGAAAACCGAGCAGAGTGACTCAGCGGGCAGGTGGAGTGAGAGGCTGTGAGCTCGTCTGCTCGTAGAGGCCGCAGAGCTGCATCACACACCTGCGTTCCTCCTGTCACCATCGTGGCTCCAGGGTATGCACAGAAATGCTAGTGATTTTCTTTGTGACTTTGGTGGCCACAAAATTGATAATCCTATGGCTTAGGCCAAACTCTGTTTTCCTGTTATGAGGAGCATCATGGTATCCGAGGCCGACCGAGACTGGTGTCCTCCTGGTTGTTCAGTCAGGGCTGAGCGGGCATGCTTTACGGACATGCCTCCCTGTGTTTGCACTGGGCTTGGCCACTTACCTGGTTGAGTTTTGGGGTAGGAAGTCACCTCACCTCTCTCAGTGGCTAGAATGGGACAGTGTGACCTAGACCCTGGGGCTGGCCTGGTGGCAGAGTGAGGCAAGGTGTTGCACATGCCTAGGGCTGCACTTTGTACCTGGTAGGAGCCCACAGTGCCTGGGCTCCTGTCCTCTTTCATTCCCAAGTAAGAAGTTCCAGTATGTCGTGGCTATTTAGGTGGAAGGTGGGACTGTGTTTGGAGTCCATAAGTAGCACTCTATGTGGCACTCCTTTAGGCCTGGCATTAGTTTGACTGATGCCATCTTCCAGTCTGAGAGTGGCTTTAGCATTTGTGCACTTGAAGATATCTTTTCTGCTGCCACATGACCCACAGATTTGGATCCAAAAATAGAGATTGGTAGAGACAAATGACTGGTATTTTCTGACCATTGTTGTTGAGGCAACAGCCTCCTCCCAAGTGGTCCCCTCACCTCCTCTGTCTTCTTTCCTGGAATGCCAGATGGAAAGCATCTCACTTCCTGAGCGCTGGGGACTGAAGAGCTGATTTGAGCCTGACCGTTGTACCTTCTTGTGGTTTGACATTGGACAAACATAGGTGTTTGATATTTCAGCTGTTCATCTGGAAAATAGGCAAGATGCCTTCTATTCTCCCATGAGTTCTGAGAATGCAGCGCTTACTTGAGGGGCATGGGAGACTGCTTGAAAGCGTTTTTTTGCACCCTAGAGTGTGCAAGAAGAAGGGCCCCTACTGTTCCTTCTTCCCGAGGGACTTTGGTGATTTCTTCATACCTCAGGTGCCAAATATTTCCTTTTTAAATTTTGGGTACCTTCTTTTTCACCATTTAAAAAATTTAACAGCTTTATTAAGATATAATTCACATATATCATACAATTTATATATCATCCATTTAAAGTGTACATTTCAGGGGCTGAGGTTGTGGCTCAGCGGTAGAGCATTCACCTGGCACATATGAGACACTGGGTTTGATCTCAGCACCACTTAAAAATAAAATAAAGTCCACCTACAACTAAAAAAAGATTCTAAAAAAATAAAGTGTACATTTCAGTGTTTTTTTTTTTAAATGAACAGTTTATTAAGAATTAAATAAGGGCATTAATGGTTTTTAAGTCTATTCAGAGTTGTATAACTATTACCAATCAATGCTAGATTTTTGGGGGGGGAAGGTATAAGAGATTGAACCCAGGGGCACTTGACCACTGAGCCACACCCCCAGCCCTATTTTTTTTGTATTTTATTTAGAGACAAGATCTCACTGAGTTGAGGCTGGCTTTGAACTTGTAATCCTCCTGCCTCAGCCTCCCGAGCCACTGGGATTACGGTTGTGCACCACTGTGCCTGGCTACAATGCTAGATTTTTGTCAACCTGAAAAGAAACCCTGTACTCATTACCAGCCATGCCCAATCCTACCTACCCCCAGGCCTAGGTAACCACTGACTCTAGGTCCACCTGTTCTAGACATTGCATATGGATGGGATCATGCGCTATGTGGCTTCTTCCACTTAGCATAATGTTTCCAGGGTCATTTATGCTGAAGCATGGATCAGTACTTAATTTATTTTTGGTGCCAGGTAGTATTCTAATGTATGGTCGTGCCACATTTTATTTATCTATTCATCAGTTGATGCAATCTGAGCTGTTTCTGCTTCCTGGATATTAGGAATGATGTTGCTCTTCATGTACAGATTCTTGTGTGACATATGTTTTCATTTCTCCTGGGTGTCTTCCTAGTGGTAGAATTGATGGGTCACATGGTAACTCCTTCTTTAACTTCTTGAAGAACTGCTGGTCCTTTTTCTGAGCAACCCCATCCATTTTGTATTCTTCCCAGCAGTGTGTGAGGGTTCCAGTTTCTGGGTTCTCACCAACACTGGTTATCTTTTTGATTATAGCCATCTTAATGGATATGAAGTGATGGTGTTTTATTATGATTTCATTTTCGTTTCTCTGATGACTAATGATGTTGAGAATCTTTTCATGAGTTTATTAGTTAGCTATATGACATTTTTGGAGAAATATCTATTGGGTCTTTTGCCCATCTTTTTTTAAAAATTTAATTATTCTAATTTGTTATGCATGATGGCAGAATGCAATTCATTTCATATTACACATACAGAGCACAATTTTTCAAGTCACTGATTGTACACAAAGTATTTTCACACCATTCGTGTCTTCATACATGTATTTAGGTTCACTCATTCCACCATCATTCCAGTCTGAGAGTGGCTTTAGCATTTGTGCACTTGAAGATATCTTTTCTGGAATGGTGTAACTCATTCCACCATCATTCCTACCCCCTTGCCCTATCTAAAGTTCCTCCATTCCTCCCATCCCCCAGTCCCATCGCCATTATGAGTCAGCATCCTCATATCAAAGAAAACATCCTGCCTTTGGTTTTTTGGGATTGGCTTACAGTACTTAGCATTGTATTTTCCAACTCTATCCATTTACCTGCAAATGCCATGATTTTATTCTCTTTTAATGCTGAGTAATGTTCTATTATGTATGTATACCAAAGTTTCCCTGTCCATTCATCTACTGAAGGGCATCTGGGTTTGTTCCACCATTTAGCTCTTGTGTTGCTATAAATATTGATATGTTTTGCCCATCTTTTAATTGAGCTTTTTTTTTTTTTTTTTTTTTTTACTGAGTTGTGTTAGTTCTTCATATATTTTAGACTCAAATTCCTCTCTGCAGCTTTTGGGAATGTTTAAAATTCCCCACTTGAAAGATACCTCATTGGGCCTCTGCAGTTATAGTTTGTATGTACAGCCCACAGTGTTGAGAGCCTACCGTGAACTAGTTCTTGTGCTGGAAGTTGGGGACCAAGATATGTGCAGCCTGGAGCTTATAGGCTGATGCAGAAGATAGTGAACATGAAATCATAATGAGACTACTCATGTCCTCTGAGGAGACTTATAGGGGACATTGACTGTATAACAGGGAGGCTCAGCTTGGTCTTGGAAATCAAGGTTCTCTCGAGGAAGGCATGTTGAGCTGAGTACTGATGAATGATTTTAGGGTAAGTGGAGGAAGTGGGTATGGGCAAGAGTGAGCATTCTAGGCAAAGGAGGCATTATAGGCCATGGCCCTGGGGTGCAAGGGGAATGTGCATTTTGAACAACCGACAGAGGTCACTGTGGCTGGAGAGTGGGGTAGAGTGAGAGAGGGGCAATGATGCAGACTGTGGGTTCTGCAGGATCTGCAGGCTGTGGTATGGACTTGGACCTTTGTCGTAAGAGAACCAAGAAGCAATTACAGTAGTTTTAAGCAGAAGACTAGCAGGCTTGTCTTTTTGCCGCAACGTGAAGAGTGGATAGAGAGAGCAAAGGTAAATGCAGGAGACCACTCAGGACACCCAGCCTGTGGCCCAGGAGAGCTAGTGGTAGCTAGTGGTAGAAGTGGAGGCTGGGAAGAGTTAAAAGAGTTGAGAGAAACGGAGTTGCTGGAATTTTCTGAACCCCGTGAGTGATGAAAGTGCATGATGAGAATAAAGAGGTGCTTCAAAATGATGCCATGTGTCTGGATTGTGCAGTAAATGGACGGTCATGTGATTTACCAAGACAGACCGTAGGACAGTGGCATAGACCTGGGAACACAGTGTAGTGGAAGTGAAGAGTTGAATTTTCAGTTGACCCTGGACATCCTGTAAGGCATTGCAAATGAAGATGCCCAGGATGAGCAGTTTTGGAGCTCCGGGCTGGAGACTCAGTAGCCCTTGGCATAAGGGGTTGTTCTGGTGGCCCAGCAGTAGGGGGAAGGAGATTGGCTTACACTAGGAGTGGGCGAGAAAGGAAATAGGGTTAAAAAAAAAAAAAAAAAGATTGTGTTGGAAAAAGAACTGCCACACGTGGAACATCTGGGTCATCTGGGAGACAGTGGGCCCTGCCTGAGAGGGTGTCAGGGAAGCTTGACATAGATACTATTATAGGATCCAGAAGTCTGGGCAGCCAGTTGGAAACTACTTTATAGGATTAGCATGAGGATGTCAACCATGCAACCAAAGGAAGTGCATTTGTCGTGTACTCATTGTTGTGTGTGTGTTTTTTTCCCCAGGATACTAAGAAGTCCCGCTTGCCCATCCTCATAAAACCATCCCGGTCATTAGGAAATGTGTATCATCTCCCCGCCACCCAGGGGGTGATAGCTCGGCTACAGGGCCAGATCCTAGAGCTGCAGGGGGAGCTGAAAGAGTTTAAAACTCGCAATAAGCAACTGCACCAGAAGTTGATTCTGGCTGAGGCAATGATGGAGGGGAGGCCAAAGCCTGACCCGATGCTGCTGAATGGTAAGCACCAGGAGAAGCGCCTTCTCTATGAACCAAGTGGCCCGGAGAGCTACCTGAAGTGTCCACCTTGTTGTTTAGTATAAATTTCATGAATTGCAGTGACTATTATTAACTCTTGAGAAATATATAATGGAGGAAAACAATACAGAAGATAAATCTATTGCTTTCTTTTTATCCTGGAATCTGGGTAAACAGGATTTGTGGTGCTCTTAGGTCTTGGGTTTCTGCTGCTTTCACTTGGAGTTGTGTGCAGGTGCCCAGTTGTGCTATGTGTTGAAGCTGGGCATCTTGGCCTGGCTCTGTCTTTGGAAGCCATAGGCATACAAAATAGGAAAGTGAGCGTCCCTTTTAGAGGATTCTCTGGACTCTCCAGGCCATCTTGGAGCAGATTTGGAACCCTAGTGACCTCGTATCTTTGTCTAGAAGAGACCTACCTCCTCACTCACTTTGAATCTGCTGCCTCTGGTCTCCTGGGTGCCGTTGGGGGGCTGGGGAAGAGTCCCTGGATTAAAAATGTGCCCAATGTTCAGTATCCAGAGACTTGGAGGAAGCACCTTAGGTGCCCTCTGAGAATCTGAAGAATGCTGGGTGTCCTCTTGCGGAAGAGTCAGGTCAGCACATAAGTAGCGTTTTATATCACTGCCTCAGGATCTGTGTGAGTCCACATAAGTACCCGGTGAGGTAGGGAGCGAAGAGAGCATGCCACCTCAGAAAGTGAGTAGAGAGAGGTTAGCTGTGTCAGACATTGCTAGTAAGGTGCCTCAGACAAGGATCGAGGGTAGACCTTGGGATTTGACATCAGGGGCTTTAAAGAGCTGTTTCAATGGAATGTGTGGGGCTTGATTGGCCTGGATTACCAGGGAGAATGGACGAGAAATGTTGACACCAAGAACAGACACCTCTGGGAGATTGCACTGTCAAGAGACACAGAGAAATAGGGAAGCCAGGAGCCAAATTATCAGTAAATCTCCAGGGATCTGGTAAACCAGCAGATGACCAAGGATGGCTGCAGTAAGGTAAGATTAGCAGCATGGTCTGGCAATATGAGCTTCGAAGTTGGAGCTTTGGGGGAAGAGACAGAATGATCTGGAAGTGGCAGTGAAAAGCGGAAGTACTTATGTACTTCTAGATCCATGATACAGAGATGGGAGAATAAATCACAGGGAAGCCTGCAGAAGAAACAGTGTCCTCAGGGACAGCCTGGGCCACTTAGCATAAATGGGTGAGATGAATTTTTAGAGAAAAGATTGATGGTCTTTGCCAAGAAGGGTGTGAGTACCAGGGGAAGATTGTGTCCAATCAGGGGATTCTCAGAGATGGGTCAGAGATGGTGTTGGAGACTTGGATTTCCTGTGGTGATAATAAAATGAGCACCTGCTGTTTGTTGAGCCCTACTATGTATAATAAGTACACAAGCCAACTGAATCCTCCCAACAGCGTCTCTTTCTTAAGTGGAGGCAGCAGTTTCAGAGAGAAGTGCCTTGTCTACAGTCCCACAGTTAATAGCTTTCAGAATTGGATGCCAAGCAGCCTGCCTGCATCCAAAGTCTGCATTCTTTCCTGATTCTTGAAGCCTAGTCTATGATATTTCTGTAGATTTTATAATCTGCAGCCAGAGGTGTCTTACATTAGGTTCTCTCTTGGATTTACCACAGTTGAAGTTTCAAGGTAGGTTGGCTTGGGCAGAATTGTTCTTCCCTCCTTCCTTTCCCACCTTCTGTCAATCCATTCTTTCACTATCTAGGCATCTATTCATGCATGCAGTGAGTAGTCCTCAGCACCTGCCGTGTCCCCAGCCCCTCACACTAGTAGGAGCTGTGACTCAGATGCAGCCTCTGCCTTCTGGGAGCATCCTGTCTAGTTGGGGTGGGGGCAGCTGCAGATAATTAGTACTGTGCAGGGATGTGGGGGCTACAGAAAGGTTTTTTCCTTTCTTGCTGAGATATTAGGGGTCTCAACCAGATGCTGCTCAGGTTGTTTCCCAAAAGACCCTGGGGCCTCTCTGAAAAGTGGGCATGAGTTGATGGAATTCATTTTCTCACTCATAGTTTTTTGAGAGCCTGGACTTAAACCATTTCAGACAAGCTGCAGTATATTTATGCTTTTTATGTCCTGTTATGGCAGCTCAATAGATTAATTTTATCTTATAAATTGCATTTTGCCTCCCCAGTGTTTTTATTTTCCCTGTTGTATCTTTGTGTTCTTCTCAGTTGCTTGGCCAGGTTTCAAGTCTATCATTTTATTTTTCTTTCTCTTTGCCAGTGCCTGCAGCTCAGCCCCTTGTGGGACCAGCCTACCAGCAGAGCCCAGGAGAACAGATGGGAACCACAGCCATGCCCTCTGCTCACAAAGACAGGGAGGTGGACGACAACCAGCAGACAAGCCTCAGGACGGGTCAGAACTTAGCCCTGTGTGCATTAGGCAGCTACTAGGTGCCAGGCTAGGCCCACAACAACCCTCTCAGCGCATTAACATCGCTCCCGTCTAACACAGGGGACTCTAGCCCACGTCCGTCACCCAGCTGCCAAGCGGGTGGAAGAGCTCATGGTCCATTTGACAGGCCCTGTGTCAGGCAGTGTGTGGGTTCTGGTGGCTGAGCCTGAGCAGACACGCTGCCTGTTCTCAAGGTGCCTCAAAAGCCAGGGCCAGTCAACACAGCAGCCTGTGAGTGTGAGTGTTCAGTGTGGTGCTGCTGTTTGGAGGTGTGCACAGAGTCGGTCAGTGGGAACATGTAGAGATGTGAGTGAGGCCACTGTTGAGTTCTATGTCCTTTATAAAAAATTAGAAAGTATTACTAGTGTACAGGTAAATGCAAAGGATCATAAAGCATACACCTGCCTTCCCATTAACCAGAATGAGCGAATCCTTATTTTTTTCTTTTTAACTTAGATCTTTTTCTTTTAACTTAGATCCCCTTTGTTAAAAAACAGATAGTATTATTCTGGATCTCCTTCAATCTGTGAGAAGTAATGACCATGAGGAATAGTAAATCCGTCATAGGATGGCCGTGGGAACACCAGTCTCTGGAGAAAGGCCGTGCTGTGGCCCTGGTCCTGTTGGCCAGAAGTCAGGGCAGTGAATGAATGGTCACATGCTCCTGGGTGTCCTGGGCTTTGAGAAGAAAAGTACTTTACCAGGCAATATTACTACTACTTAGTTCAATTGTGGAAAGTTCTAGAACTACAATATTTTTTATTTTGCAAATGAATGGTTCTGAGGACATCTTTGGCATTCTTGTTAGTGATTATTAGAGACTTCTTGACACTTTCCCTTTTCCTTTCACTGTGGCCTTCCTGTAGTTTTCTGAATGTGCATCCAGGACTTTGCACCGCCATTGTCACTGCTCCTGAGCCACTGCCTAGCTGAAGCTCCCTCCTTAGATCTAGTCCTAAACTTTTGTTTTCATGGGAGCACTCCTGCATCCCCCAGGATTTGAGCACTGTTAGCCCCCATATCCCTCCCTGCCACCAGCTGGTGTTGAATTGACTTGCCCAGTAACTCTCCTCAGGAATGGGGCTGTGTGGGGCCCTTTCCTGCTGTTTCTTCTTCAGGAACCCCATTGTACACACTTGGGGTATGAATGATGGATTGCACAGGCATGACTGGCCTTCCCACTGAGGGTGCACAGCTATCTCTTTACTCGTGCACCCCAATGCAGGAGACCCCTACTGTGGGAGCTCTGTGAAAGAGGCAGCTTTTGGAATGTCATGGGCAGGCACTCAGGCTTTGACAGAGGTCCCTGCCACTCACTCGTCATGAACCTTGGGCAAATTCTCAAGCTTCCTAAGCCTGGACTTCCTCTTCTGTACAATGGGGATGGCAGTGGTGCCCCACAGGGTTGTGGTAGATAGGCAGCCTAGGTGAGGTGCTTGGTGCACAGGCCAGGTCCTGGCACACAGCTGTGTGTCCTGAGGCCTTGGTCAACCTGCAGGTTTACATGTACGCCACAGCCTGTAAGCTCCCCGTGCTCCAGGCCTTCTGTGAGGTGATATTAAACTGAGCAGTGGAAGCAGCTCCTTTGGCTCTTCACTGAAGGTCGCTAAGCAGAGAACAGCAAAGCCTCATTGCCATGCTGGTCTGGCTGTGAGACTTGCTGAATACTGGCCTTGGGGCCAGGCTTGCTAGAGATTATGGACTTTGGGGGGGGGGTCTTTCTGAAGTCAAAAGTATTGAGTGTGAAGTGTCTGAAAGTTATGTTTGTTGCATTGTTAGGAAAAAAGTTTACAGTGGAAGTCTCAGTATGAGTAGAGAGGGCACTCCCCAGACATTCTTGGGGTGTAGCCAGACATCAAAGCTGACCACAGTATATCACAAAGGGACATTCCTATGGGACTTAAATTTGTCTTTACCTCATGATTTCTTAATGAAAGTCATTGGAACTAACCTTTAGTTCTGTGAGCAAATGTTGCTTCTTGCCGTGAACCAAATTCCATTTTAATGAGGTTGTTGTGGTACAGATACATCCTTATCTAGTGGGATGATGCACTGGAACAGAGCCTGGTTGAGAGGTCTGTCCCTCGTGCTCATGTGTGTGCTCTTTTCAGCCAGAAGTATTTACTGGAGCACCTTCTCCATCCTAGGCACTGTGCCAGACAGTGGAGAAACCGATGAATGCTGGTCTCCACCCTCCAGGACCTCATAGACAAGTTATCCTATCAACTCTGTACAGCAAAAATTGTATAATTCCTTTAGGTCACATGGTAGCTGTTGTCCAAAATGAAAAGGTTTACTTTATAGTATTTTCACTGTGAGCAGAGACGAGTGAACCTACAGCTGTAAGGAGCAGATTTGAACCAGCAGTTGGAACATGCAGTCTCACAAGGACACATCTGTGATTTTCTGAGAGGTGTCCTGGGTCACCTGCTGCAGACTGCATTGCTGCTCCCCAGTACCTGGGGCCATCCTTGGCTTGTGTGCCTCCTACCATGGGCCTGGCCTTCTGTCTTTGAGTGGTTCTGGGGATGTTCGTATTGGCTGGTCTCCAGGGCTCTGCTCCAGACACCATGTCAGCCTTTTTACAGACATTTCCATAGAATCCTAAAAAGCAAACACACACAACTCTTCACAGTGAATGAAGTCCTTTGCATTTTAGAAATGAAGTTACTGAGGCTCAGGGAGGTCAATTAGCCTACAACTGAAGTCATGCAGCTTTTCTAGCAGTGGGCAGAGCCAGTGCTAGAAAACACATCTGTTGGGTTTCAAAGATGAGTTTTTCCTACTATCTCCAGCTGACTCAAGTATTCAAACCATTTCTTGAGCTTTCCTGGGTGGCAGGCAGCATGGTGTAGTGATTAAGGACAGAGGCTGTGGGTGAGGCCTGAGCTTAAACCTCACACAGCCACGTGAGGCATCTCTTTCCTTATTTTCCATATAGGGTAAATTGAGGCTCTGGGATTTTAATTTCCTGTCCAAGACGGTGCAGCCAGCAGGTGGCAAGTCTGTGTGTGATTCTCCTGCTCTTTGGCCCCAAAGCTCTGCTTTGTCTCTGTTCTGCAGTCCACTTCTCAAACCAGCTGGGCTGCATCTCTGGTATTTGAGCCAGCTAATAGACACTGGCTCCTGACTGGTGTGAGTCAGTGAAACAGCTCACACTCAAGGGGATATCAAGGCATCGCCCGGAAACTCACCAATGCTGAAAGGAGGACTCTTCTATTATGGATATATAGAAGTACTACTCTGTAATGTTGCTTCATGAGTCCCTCAGTATTTCCCAGACTGTTAATGACTTCTACCTGTGCTAGGTACTATATTAAGCACTGAGAAAGTGAGGATGAAAGGACCCAGTCCTGCTGGAAAGAACCATGCAGACTAGTTATTAATTGCTGTGTAAATGCTGACTGTGGTGCCTGCTTTGGCCCCCAGCTTGTGGTGCTTTGTCATGGTAATAAGTGTAAGACGCATGGAGGGGAGTGGCTTTTGCATAGTTGGGAGGTGGGGCTTGCAGGGGAGGAAAATGAGAGCTGGCATTGAAGGACAAATAGGGTTCACTGAGTAGGAGTGGAATGGAGAGCTGAGGGTAGGCTACTCCAGGCAGAGGGCACAGCTTATGTGAAAGTGTTGGAGGCATGAGTCCACACACCGGGCATTGGGAATCATAGTCAGTTTCTGGAAAATCTCCTAGCTGGTGTGGGGTGATATTCCTGGAAAGGTTGCCTGGAATCAGATCATGGAAGGTCTCAGGTAGGGAGTGAGGATACTGATGAGTTTTGATATATAGTTGGTTTATTATGGTTATGTTCACTCTGTGAACTTTTTTTTTCTGAGAAAGAGGTTGCCTTGAGAGGTGAAAGGGTATGTTAGTTTTCTATCGCTGTGACAAAAACCCTAAGATCAACTGAGAAGAAGGAGAAGTTTATCTTAGCTTCAGGTTTCAGAGGTTTCTGTGCGTAGTTGCTTGGCCCCGTTGCTTTGGGCCTCCGGTGAGGCGAACATCATGGCAGGGGGCAGCAGCAGAGCAAGCTACTCACCTCCTGGTGTCCAGGAAGCACAGGGGAGGAGCAGTGTTCTGCCCTCAAGGGCCGTCCCCAGTGAAGCCACTTTCTTCTACTGATTCCCTCTTCTAAAGGTTCCCAATAGAGCCACAGCCGAGTGAACAAGACCTTTGCAAATGAGCCATTGGGGTAGATTTAATATCCAAATCAGACAGAAGGAAGGGCCAGGGACAGGTAGGCTCGTCAGGAGGCTGTTGCTTTGTCTTGGTTCTGCTGTGGCAATAACTGGGGGGCAGATGTGGATTGCGGCAAAGGAGATGCTGACGTACATATATTTGATTTCCAGATCCTGAAATTTGTCTGTCTGATGATGTTCCTATATTACCAGCATGCAAGGAGAATTCTGAAGATTTTCTGGGCCCAATGTCAGTAGCTACTCACTTGAGTTCTAAGAGTCAGCTTTCTGTTAAAGTCAACGTGACTGAGACTGACCAGTCTGAGAACATCAGTACCTCAAATGATGTGGAAAACTTAAAACAGAAAATCTGTGACTTGGAAGCTGAGCTGGCGGGCTACCGGGATTTCATATTTCAGCTTCAAAAACACTCCCAGTGCAGTGAGGCCATTATTACAGTTTTGTGTGGGACAGAAGGGGCCCCAGATGGGTTGAATAAGCCCAAGGGCAGTACTGATGAAGAAGAAATGACCTTTTCCAGTTTGCACCAAGTGCGATATGTGAAGCACATGAAAATCCTCCATCCTCTGGCCCCAGAGATGATTGATGATGGCAGGATGCTAGAGGGCCTCAAGCAGGAGCTGCTGGACCAGGGGGATGAGTTGCAGAAGGAGCAGAATTTGAACTTGGAACTCTTCAGTGAAATTCACAACCTGCAGAATAAGTTCAGAGAGATCTCACCCTCGAGGTACACTCTACCTCTGCCTTTTCCCCACTTAAGCCTGCAGTCCATCCATGTTGCCACTAGGCAGGAGCCCGTGAGCTACAGGGAACGGTGCTGTGTGACAGGCGGTGGGTGTGATAGAGAAGGCAGTCAGGCCCATGGAGAAGTCAAATGTGAGGCCCAAACATGGTGCCCACGCATGCCAACATCATTTAAAAATGGTGCATCTTCTGAAGTTGGCAGGGCAAAGTTTGCCCTCGTCAGGTTGGGGCCTGGGAGAGGTTTCATACCAATCGCTGGGTGAATTATAGCGCTGTGGCTGAACTGCAGTGTTTATTCCTGGACTCTATTATTGGCTTTTGCTGCTCTGTGGAACTAACACTGACGTCCTAGGCAGGGTGGGAGGAATATAATTATTTTCCATATCTTTACCCTTTAAGGTCATCTTAGAGAAATAAGTCTGTGTTGAAAGAGAAGAATTCTTAGGTCATGAAGATAATGCTTTATGAGTATAAATAGATACAGTTTTGCTTCATGAGATATGGCGAAAATGGGATCATTTGTAAAGTTGACCTTCATCCATCACTAATTTGAGACAAACACATTGTTCTGAATTGTCGGGAGGCAGAGTGAGTTTTTCAAGACTTCCCAAGTGGTGAGGTTGAAGGAGGCTTGTATTTTTTTGACTAGCTGATACGTGAGGCCTCTGGTTAGGAACTTCCCTTATTTTATCCTCCAAAGTTCCCTGAGTAAGAGGTGCTCTAAACTTGTTTTTATAGATAAGAAACAGCCTCAGATAGGTTGCTGTGACCTGCCTGTGAGTGTCCACAACTGGTCAGAAGCGTTGCCAGATTTCAGACCTACATAGTCCCACTCTGGTACCCATGTTCCTCCTCCTCCGTTAAACTGATCCCCATCCTTAATGCTGGCATGTCCATTCATGGCCTTGAAAGTGCTGGCATGAGGGAAGGGGAACATGTGAACAGAAATGTCGGCCAGGCTTCTCTGGAGCCAGGCCGCTGTGGCCACAGTGTATATGGGCCACTTTGCCACCTTGCCATCCACAGGGGAAAGACGGCACTGGTGGCCGGGAGCGAGGCAGTGTTGCATGAGAGCTTTGCATTTAGAGATGGTTGGAATCCTACAAGTTCACCACATTTCCAACTTTTCGATCCGTTTCCTTTTCTATAAAAGTGGAGTTCATCAGATAACAAATACAGTATTTCTCTCAGTGACTGACAGGCCCTAGACACTCACTGAATGGTGGCTTGGAGCAGGATTATTCCCTGACCTTTTTGTTGACAGGAGAATCCTGGCTTTTCCCCCTGCCATACGCTTTCTTTTTTGTACTTCTTAAGGATTTTTGGGTGGCTTTGCTGACCCTTGTTTCTGAATCTAGCATAGTGTTTTTGAAGAGTATATGGAAACTAATTGTTCTTCAGAGTCCTTGCCAATCTCTACTTTAATTGGGGGCTTCATAAGGTTAAAAATATTACAGAAAAATCTTAGTTCTAGCATTCATTGGCTGTTTGAACTCGAAGGAGTGACCTTGTACAGTTTCATTTTTTTCCTAACATATATATCCTTGTACAGCTGCAGGCTTTTAAAAATTTTGCTATGTCATTTTTCCAATTAGTGCTAAGGTCACAAAAATTCAATTCTGAAATGGCAAAAGCATTTTCTTTCCCCCTTTTATCAGATACGATTCATTAGTTCAGTCCCAAGCCAGGGAGCTGTCCCTTCAGCGGCAGCAGATTAAGGACAGCCACGGCATCTGTGTCATGTACCATCAACATGTGAACACCATGATCAAGGCGTTCGAGGAGTTGCTGCAGGCCAGCGACGTGGATCACTGTGTGGCCGAGGGCTTCCAGGAGCAGCTGAATCAGTGTGCAGAGCTCCTAGACAGACTGGAAACTCTGTTTCTCAATGGTAAGTGGGCTGAGGGACATGAGTCCTACCACATGGAATTGATTTGGGACTTCTTAGGTGGGCACGGAAGGAAGTGACTCCTGACTGTTAGTTACCTACTGCAGACCTTGACCAGGTGGCAGCGGAACCATACTACTGGCCACTTCTCCTCCAGTGGCCACTTCCACATGGCTGCAATCTGCACTGTCCAAGCCAGGGGTCCAGTTTCGATGCTTCTGGGGCCACACTGGGGAGGTACATCAGTGAAGCCAGCCAATGGGTGCTGTCCTCAGCCGTGGCCATGTGGTTGCTTGTTCTTGCAGATTTTCTAGAGAAGATGAGAACTGGTCTTTCCTTCCCTGTCCTTCATTATTTGTTGTCTTTTTTTTTTTGCTGAAAAATCATGAGTTTTAGACATTGGCAACCAAAAAAAAAAAAAGAAAAGAAAAGAAAAACGCTGTTCAAGCAAATAAAATCTTTATCAGTTAAGAAATATATCTAAGGGTCCAATTGGCCAGAAAGGGGTGAAAGGTTGGTCCTTTGCTATTTGCGAGGTATTTTAATAATGTTAATGCAATAAACCTCTTTTTTCTTTCTTGAGACCATAAGAAATCCCACATAGCCTCCCCTGGCTATCAATTGTTAGCATTTTGCTGCATTTGTTTGCTACATTTCCCCCACTTCCCCTACACACACACACACACACACACACGTATACACATTATCATCTTTCTGAACCCTGCAAGGATGTATTGGCTACATATCCCTTCCCCTGTCTACATCAGTGTGTAGTTTTTCAGGTCAAGAACATTCTCCTTCACACCCATGGTATAACTATCAAAGTCAAAAGCAGCACATTATCTAATATATCATTGTATGATATATAGTAGAGATTCAGATTTTTCTTGCTTTTTAATACCCAGCTTATTAGTTTTTTTTGCATTACAATCCTTTTTACACATATAGAGCACAATTTTTCGTATCTCTGTTTATAAAGTATGTTCACGTCAATTTATGCCATTATACATACTTTTTTGCATTACAATTCTTAATACACATATATATCACAATTTTTCATATCTCTGTTTGTATATAAGGTATGTTGACACCCAATTCAAGTCTTCATACATGTACTTTGTATAATGATAACCATCACATTCCACCATCCTTGCTAATCCCTTTCCCCCTCCCTTTCCTTCTCACCCCTCTTCCCTATCTAGAATTAATCTAATCCTCCCATGCTGTCCCTTCCTAACCCACCATGAGTCACTCCCCTTATATCAGAGAAAACATTTGGCATTTGTTTTTTTGGGATTGGCTGACTTCACTTAGCATTATCTTCCCTAGTGCCATCCATTTACCTGCAAATGCCATGATTTTGTTCTTTTTTAATGCTGACTAATATTCCATTGTGTATAAATGCCACATTTTTTTTTTTTTATCCATTCATCCACTGAAGGACATCTAGGTTGGCTCCACAGTTTAGCTATTGTGAATTGTGCTGCTATAAACATTGATGTGGCTGTGTCCCTGTAGTATGCTGTTTTTAAATCCTTTGGGTATAGTCTGATAAGAAGAATAGCTGGGTCAAATGGTGGTTTCATACCCAGTTTTCCAAGAAATCTCCATACTGCTTTCCAAATTGGCTGCACCAATTTGCAGTTCCACCAGCAATGTATGAGTGTACCTTTTCCCCCACATCCTCGCCAACACTTATTGTTGTTTGTCTTCATAATAGCTGCCATTCTGACTGGAGTGAGATTAAATTTTAGAGTAGTTTTGATTTGCATTTCTCTGATTGCTAGAGATGATGAGCATTTTTTCATATATTTGTTGATTGATTGTGTATCCTCTTCTGAGAAGTGTCTGTTCAGGTCCTTGGCCCATTTGTTGATTGGGTTATATGTTTTTTTGGTGCTTAGCTTCTTGAGTTCTTAATATACCCTAGAGATTAGTGCTTTAACTGATGTCTGTCTCATTCCTACCCTGTTCCCCCTCCCCTCCCCTCCCCTCCCCTCTGCCACTCCAAAGTTCTTTTACTCATCCTATGTTCCATGCCACCCAGTGGATTAGCATCCACTTATCAGAGAAAACATACTGCCTTTGGTTTTGGGGGATTGGCTTACTTTACTTAGCATAATATTCTCCAACTCCATCCATTTACCTGCAAATGCCATAATTTTATTTTCTTTTAATGCTGAGTAATATTCCATTGTGTATATATACCACAGTTTCTATATGCATTCATCTATAGAAGGGCATCTAGGTTGGTTCCACAGTTTGGCAATTGTGAATTGTGCTGCTATAAACATTGATTTTTCTGTATCACTGTAGTATGCTGTTCTTAAATCCTTTGGATATAGACCGAGGAGTGGGATAGTTGGGTCAGATGGTGGTTCCATACCAAGATTTTAAGGAATCTCCATACTACTTTCCAGATTGTCTACACTGGCAATGTATGAGTGTCCAAGCCCTCTTTGTATATTTTATTTAGAGACAGGGTCTTGATGAGTTGCTTAGGCCTCACAAAGTGGCCGGGACTGGCTTTGAACTTGCTGTCCTCCTGCCTCAGCCTCCTGAGAACCACTGGCATGAGCCACTGCACCCATCTCAATGTTTTTTGTTGTTGTTGTTTGTTTTTGTTTTTTAATGAAAATGTTTATTCTTGATCCTGATCTAGGTTCTAGTCCCCATGTTACTTTTTTTTTCTTCTTTGTTCTAGGGATTGAACCGAGGGCCTTGCACATGCTAGGCAAGCACTGTACTTCTGAGTCACACACCCCATCCCCATGTTACCATTAGTTGACATGTCTCTGTGGTCTCTTTAATCTGGAGTTGTTCCTCACCGTTTCTTTATCTTTTGTGATATTGATGTGCTTGATGGGTTTAGATTGGTCTCTCATTTTGGGATTACCTGCTGTTTCTGTGTAATCTGATTTATGGTTGGATTAGAGTACTTATTTAGCTTTGGCAAGAATGCCACATAGACGACATTTTGTTCTCATGATATCCCATGAAGAAGGCACAGGATTCACTTCTCCCATTTTCATTGACACCTTCACGAGCCATAGTGGTGTCTGTCTGGTTTCTTCACTGTAAATTATATTTCCCTGTGTAACAGCTAGCTGGTAGGACTACTTTGTAACTCCTGAAGTAGGCCATTCATGTTTGAACGTTTACTCAGGAGTTTATACCATCCCTGGATTCTTGCTCCAGTCAAATATCACAATGGTTGAGGCAATGTGGTTTTGTTTTTCTCTAACATCAGCATTCCTCTTCCTTTATTATCAGGTAACAGCTAAAAGAGGGATGCATTCTACATTAGTTTCCTTTATTTCTGTATTTGTTACTTGTTAATTATCAATATAGGCTTATAGATTATTTTATTCAGTGGACTTTTTCCATTCTTCTTTTCACGTTGATGCTCAAATTGTTTCAGATTGTTAAGTTGCATGTTCCAAAGGTGGACACGTCTCCCTCATTTCAGGAGCCCTTTCTTCCTTTCAGCCACAACAAAGATGATTAGTCTTCTTACACTGTGCCTTTCGCCGAGTCAGTCATTTCTCCAAGTAGGCTTGGTTTCTTTCAGTGACGAGTGCTATTTAAAATCCAAGACTCAGTGCTGAGTGCGTTCATGGCCACTAGAGTGTGTTTCCAGGCCCTCAGGCAGGCAGAACTGGTGTGTGTGTATGTAAATATTAATTCATTTTAAACTCATTGCTTCACAATGCTACCATGAGTCCATGCACACCCGCTGGTTCTTTCTTGTCTTTCCACTTCCTCATTTGCATTTCCCTTCCCCTTCAGTGAGAACCCTGCTCTAGCTGCATCAGTCTCTTTGCTGATTTGCTCATTTCTATGACATATGCAGATGGTTCCAGAATTGCTTCATCCATACAACAAAAGTCTGCTAGAAGAATTCATTTGTTTGTTGTTCTTTTTGTTTTTTGGCTAAGGGCATATAATCAGGAGTTGAATTTAAAAGTTACTTGGTTTCATTTTTTTCCACAGTATCCTTATGTTAGTTATTTGAAATACAGTTATATTCATTTGTTTCTACTTGTATTTAATTTTAGGGTTTTTGTTTTTACCCTGTATCTTTCTTAACTTAATTTTCTTATTCATTTATGAAAAATCTGAACATGGTTGCAAAGTCAAAACTTCTTTCCTTCCACATCGCCTTTTTGAAGTCTTTTTTTATTCTTCTTCTTCTTCTTCTTTTTTTTTTTTTTGGTGAGCCCTGGATTCCGTCCCCAGGCATGCTAAGCACATGCTCTCCCACAGAGCTGCAGCCTGAAGTCATTATCTTTGTCCCTCTCCCTTACGTCTATTGACATTACTCTCTCGTCCCCCTTTATCTCTTAACCCTGTTGGGCTTGGGCTTTCCACCATTCTCGCCTTTCCACAGAAGGGCGCTGGTAAGTCACCAGCAACTTCTGCTTTGCCAGATTCAGTGGTCATGTCTTCTCTCAGACTACAGCATTGTTGGCAGGTCCACAGCTCCCTCCTTGGGGAAAGGCTGTGCTCACCTGGCCTTTAAGGGGCCCTGTTTAGAGTTCCCACTCCTCTGCCCTCCGCGGCCCTGGGTCTGGCCAGTCTTCATCCCTTGCTGCAGTTTGCACTGGTGTCCCCGCTGCCCCAGCCCACCTCTGTGCCTTCACCCTTGCCCAGCACAGTCCATTTCCACACAGTGGTCAGAGCGACCTTTAAAAATGTCAGGCAGACCATGTCCCTTCTCTGCTTAGAAATGAGGGGCTCCTTTGAGTCAGTGGGAAAGTACAGATGTGTCCTCCAAGCTGGGCCGTACCGCCAGGCTCTGCCCCCTCCTCCCAGCCAGCTGGCTCTCCCTCCCCACCCGCTGTGGCCTTGCAGCTGCCCTGTCTGCCTGAGAGACGCCTTCTCCAGGCCTCTGTGGGTTCTCTTCTCTCTGGTGACCCTCAGCAGTTCTTGCCTTTCCCAGTTGTTTCCCTTCTGAGAAGGGCCCTCTGACGACTGTGTAAACAGCCAGCATCCCGCCCGCCCGACTGCTGGCCTTTCTTCTCCCCTGGCCCTGTTCTGTGTCCTCTCTCCTGCTTGCCACCACCTTGCGTTTCTGTTGTTGGCCTGGGAGTCTGCTTGCCCTGCTGGGCTCTGGGCCCCCCAGGCGCACGGACCTTGTCCCATGTGTCCGCTGCTATGGCACTAGGACATAAGCAGCCTCGGTGTAGAGGGCACGCAGTGCACGTCTGCTAAGACCAGAGTGTGCAAGTGAATCCCAGTTTCACAGCCGAGCAGAGCATGGCCCAGTGGGAGGAAGCCCCCCTCTGTGAACATTTGTGGAGTGCACAGCAGAGCTGGCGTTTCAGTTGTGTTCCTCTTGGTGTCATGTATGTTGTTTGATTGAAACTTCACAGTGACCTTGGAGGGGAGGATGAATCCAGTTTTAGCTGAACTGAGCTTCAGGAATGTCCTTGCACATCTAGCACGTGGGTCTTGCAGGGAAGAGCGCAGTCCCGGGGGTGGGCTGAGAGCTCTGGCTCCCCACCCGTGGGCTGTAGGACCTTCAGCACTTCATGAGAAAATGAATTTCTTCACCTGTGAACCTGGCATGCTGATCCCAATTCACAGTGTTGTGTTAAGGGTTGAATTAAATCATGGACGTGAAGCCACGGCCATCGCTCAGTAGGCGGCTCTCTGGGGCCTAGCGCTTTTGGCATCGTAGTCCTGCAGCAGTCTGTTTTCTAGGGGATTTAGCCATAACCAAAGAGTGGCACTCAGAGGCACAGCTGACTTGGTGGAAACCAGGATTTGATTCTGTTCTTCTGTCTTACGTAGACGACACATGGTCCAAGAGGGTCCACGTTTGTTCAGTTCCATTCCAGGATATGAGAAGGGATGGTTTGCCCCTCTGGGTGTCGTCAGTGCTTTTCCCAAAGAGCTGGCAGAGGCTGAGTTTTCTAGTACTGGTTCCCCAGTACCTTTGAGCACAGGGTATAAGAGCACTTGGCTTTTCCTAGCTTTATGAAAATGCACCCTCTTTTGGCTGCTTTCAGATAAGCTGGTTTTCATCTTGTTAGTGGGGAAATAATTGGGCGACTGACAAAGCTGTGTCTCCCAGGCCCCAGGGTGTCCCTGTCTCTTTCCTTCCTGTGGCCCTCACCCTGTCCTGGCAGCGCCAAGCCAGAAAGGAGTGCACCCTGGCACTAGCTTGCCATCCCGCCCCACCATGGAGCTGCCCCTTGCTTTACTTTTCAGTTACTGACTTTGACCGCCCAGGGAAGTCCCACTTCTTGTTTGCTGTGGGTTCTAGAGGCAGGAGCATGCCAGGAGTAGCAGACGCCACACATATAAAACTTTATTTTCTTCCCCAAAAGACCTAAAAATGCCAGAAACCTCATTACAGCTTCTTTTGGTTAAGAGGAAAATGTAACATAGAGGCAGGTCTTTTCTTAGATGCCATGTAAGGGTTCTGGTTCCTAAATTATGATGTTGTTTCAGTCCCATGGCTTGGGTTCTTCAAAATTTAAATACCAGCTTTTAAAAATCAATACAGAACATTACAGGTTTACTGTGGAATAACACATTACTAAACTATTGTAATTGCATCATTTACACGGTGATGCATGAACACCCTGGAGCTTACATGCCTAGATCTTTTTAACATGTGTGTATTTTTTATGGAAACACAACTATTTGCAACTTTTCACTTTGTTTTCTCTGAAGTCTTAATTAAATAACATGTATGACACCATTAATAATATTAATGTACACTTTAAAGTTTAGTGGCCCCAAGAGCATTCTTGTGTGTAAAGGTACCACAGTTAATCCTTCCCCATTAGATGGACATTTCCAGTTTGGGTGTTCTTATAAATAAAACTGAATTGAAATCTTTGTGCGTGTCCTTGGCATTTCTTTCATAGTGTTTAGTTGGTAAAATCTAAGGCGTAGGATGATAGCCTGGTTTCTTAATGCTAATCAGGGAGAGAACTGGAATTCCTCTTTAGCTCCATAAAACTAGGACTCCCCTGTAGGAGTCTGGAATTCTGCAAGATTTTGGGTGGTATGTACCTTTCTCTGGGGTGAGGGTCTGTAGCTTTTAGATGCCCCAAGAGGGCTGGGACACAAAATAGATCAGTGACTGTTGTCGACTCGGCTATGGCTCTCAGCACAGAGGTTTGAGTTCAGACCCCAGCTTCATGTACCACTTACTCCTTAAGGGTCAGGTTTTCTCTGTGGGGACAGTAGCACCTGTCTTAACAAAGTTGCTTGTAAGGATTAAATGAGATGAGCGAGTTTGGTGTCCTGCTTGGCAAACAGTGGGCACTCAGGAGCTGACCGTGATGACCCAGGCTGTCAGATCAGATGGAGGGTTTTGGCTTTTAATTACCCCTGCAATCTGCTCTCCCCAGAGCCCCTTAGCTTTTTCTTACCTTTATAAAGTAGTTCTTCCTGCCTCAAAGATATAGCTCCACTCCCCCTCCCCTAAATTTCCCCGGCAGCCATGCTGGATTGTGCTTGCCTCCACAGCCACATGCTGCCCTTTATCTCAATATTGTCATCTAATTGTCTTCTGGGTCCATTGTTCCCACTCAGATGTGAACTCTTCAAGGGCAGGATGGCTTCTAGCCATCTCTGTATTCCGGGTCTAACGGGGTACCTGTGTCCAGTTACTAATGAGATGGAAAGGAAGAAATATTTGGGTCACATTAGAGATGCCAGTCTATGGTGTGTGACTGCACCTTCTCTGGCCTATGGGGGCTTCTTCGATGGCAGCTGTGTACAGGATGGATTAATGTGCAGAGGAGAATGGGAGGGGGTGTTAATCTGTCAGTCTGCCTTGCATCATGGTCTTGTTTGGAAATGAAGGGGACAACTGGGTGTTTTCTTATTTGTAAAGATGAAGTCCCCCCACTGCCACAGACTGCACAGCTTTTAGATGTAGCAATAGGATTTGCCTGAGAGATGGCAGCAGCATTTTCATGACATGCATCCTAAGCATTTGGAATAGCCTAACAGATGGTTTCCTGTCACCTGTGTGAAGGCAGTTTCCACCAAGAAATTCAATGCATCAGTTGTTATGATCTCTCTATGAATCCCACAATAACCATTTGTCATTGAGTTTTAAAGAACCCTGTTGTGATAGGGGAACATGTGGGATTCTATTGTTGTTGAATTATTGTAAGTTCCCCAAAGAGTCTTTGTTTGAAAAAGAGAGAACCCATGCTGCTGGTGGCATTAGGGTCACCTCCTTCTGTGGCCACAGGTTTTGTTAGGAATGGAGGAGAGGTCTTTGATGGGTTTATGGTCAGGAGACTCAGGATGTTTAAAGTCTGCCTCAAACCAAGGGTACCCACCCTAGAGGTTCCTGAGGGAGGTGTGCGCTGAAGAACACTGATGCGTGTGGAGCGGGGTCTCACCTGGCTGTTTGCCTGGTGGTACATTATAACTCTTAAGCTCTTGGGAAGGCTGGGCTGGGACAGATGGTTCATCCTCGGGGTTGACTGGGTCAAAGTCTATCATCAGCTGAATGTTGGAAGCAGCCCTAGTGTGGACATGTGATGAAAAATGCTGATTGAGATGTTCCCTAACATACAGTCGTCCTTGCCCATGAAGGTTGGTTGCGATCTGGGACTTACGGTCAAGGTCTTCGAGTCTGACTGGATCGGCTGTGGCTTTCCCCCTTGAGAGGTCTGCCAGCCTCTCCCTGCCTTGCAAGACATCAAAATATCTTTACACCACTTTGGCTGGGCACTTTGTGATGGTACTAGCTATGAGGCTGCCCCCCCACCCCTTGCTTATGAACTGGAAAACTCAGTAATGCTAGAGTGAGAATGGGGTGCCTTGAGGGAGCTGGACATGAGCCCTCCTGGACTCTGCTTCTTGGGAGGTGCTAAGGCTATGCTTGAGGGATTATCAGGAGGCCCAGAGTCATACCCAGGGCCTGGCGCCTGCTCGCTCTGGCCCATCTGATTCCTTCCTTGCAGTGCAGTGCCCCTCAGTGCCCTGCTGTGGAGGATGGCTTTCAGGCCTTTATGTGCCACTGGCTCTTGGTGCCCAGGCGGCCAGCCGGCTAGGGTAGAGCGTGAGCTCAGTTGGCCATGCCGGCGCCTGTGAGTTGTAGGTGGGAACTGCGAGCCATGAAGCAAGCAGGCGAGCTTGGGATCTTCTCCCTGTGCTGCGGTGTTGGAGAACTTTTCCTTTTAGGAGTAGTTTTGAAAATTGTATGTGTGGGTGCAGTTTAATTATAGTCTCATTTTTCAAGTGCTGCTGTAGAAGGGTTTGTTTTTTTCTTTAGCCATGCGTCAGTTTCTTCAAAGAGCTCATCCCGGTCTGCAATTTCCAGGGTTCTGAAATATTTTAAAAATAAAGTTGTTAGCCTCTTTGAAATCTGGGCTCATGCTTCCTTTCAAACAGCAAATGATGACATGCAGGAATAGAGCAGCACGTCTTTCGCCCAGCAACATTCTGAGCTTTATTCTGTTTTCTTTTGTCATCCCCTTTCGTCCTCTCCCCGCTGCAGACAGTGGTTTTTTCAGCTCACTCGAGCACTCCTTTGCCCAGTAATCTTAGTTCTGAGAGTCTTTCCTGGGAAATAATTTAAATGCAGATAAAGCTGCATGCACAAAGATGTTTGTTTCATTTATTTATTAAAATGAAAATCTGGAGATGACCTAAATGTTGAATAGGGAACTGGCAAAAACTGCCAGACTATGACGTGTGTGCCTACAGTGGAATATTAGTGTGGCCATTAGGGCTGAGGATTCTAAAGCAAATTTAGTAGAAAAAATGCTTATAATAAAGTACAAAGTGAAAAACTTAAGTCACTACAGCATCATCTCTGCCCAAATGCATGGAAGAAAGAACCAAAGGCAGCCCAGTCACAGGTCTATGGGCGTTCAGGAGGGCAGGGAGCTTTCTTGATTCTATTGTGCATTTCCTGTAATGAGTATATGTTCTGTTAGTATCAGAATTTTAGCAAAGGAAAAAGAATTACACCCAGTGATGCTATTGTGATTGCTTTTTGGATTCTGTCCCCTGGAACTAGAGCCAGACTAGTGATAAAGCAGGAGTCTCTTGCCTGCACTGTGCTCTTGCGAATCCCGCTTTCAACATCTGGCTTGTTGTAAAAAGTGTTTAAACCAACAGGACAGTGCCCCTGCACATGTGTGAGCAAGAAATTATTAGGGATCACTTTTTAAAAAAATGCTTTCCTTCTTTCTTAATGTTATTTCTGCTTCTAGGAAAATCATCTGGAGTGGAGCTGAGTCCCCAGAATGAGCCGATGGAGAGGTGAGTTTAACGTTTGTTAAGAAGACTTTCTGGGACCTCCGTTTGGGTTTGCCTCCTTTTTTTTTTTTTTAATATTCTAGCTGCCTTCCATTCTGTAAGTTTTCTGCTTCTTGTAACTAAGACATAAATACCTATAGAACTGACTATGGCCCAGCAAAATGAAGAGGCCACTCAGGGTGTCCCGATCCCTCCATTCATTTGTTCCTGGTCACTCCTGGTATTTCTGTCAGGGATTTGAATCAGATGACATATTGCTTTTGTTGGCTCCTGGGGCCTGTAGGATGAAAGTTCTAAACTCCCTAGCCGGGAATCTGAGCCCTCCTCAAGCTGACTGGTCCTCTCTGCTCCCCTCCACACTGTTCCCTTCTTGTCGTGTACCCCATGCTCCTGTCTTATCTGCTCTTCCATTGTCTCCCCCACCCCCACCATGGCTGTGCACGAACTGTGCCCCCTGCCTCCCTCCTCATGTAGTGTGAAAGGGGCTGGAGTGAACGTGAACCAGCCCTCCCTGTACCCTCCTCCACCACAGTTATTCCTGCTTCCTCTGCAGGGAGGCTCATTCTGAAGACTCTCCTGCTTTGTGTTGTGTGAATGCCCAAGAGCACCCCAGCCCTGTTCTGATAGTTTTGGTACTTGGCATGTAATTGCATTACAGCACTTGCCTTTCCACTTGGAAAAGATCACTTGGTGTGTCTTACCTTTCCACTCCCAGAGTCCTCACAATAAGAGAGGAGCTGACCAGCATTGCAGGGTATTTGTACGTGTCAGCTGCTGCCTTAGGTGTTTCACACTTATTACTTTTGACCCTACAAAGTGTACGTTTTTATTCCCATTTTAGGGTGAGGAGGCTGACAAGTTGCCTGTTTGCCATTGAAAGGCAGAGCTGGGATTTGAACTTGGGTTTGTCAGAATCGAACACCTGTGCTCTTACGGTTACTCTACATTGTCTTTGGAAGGCAGTGACAATATGTGAATTGTAGTCCTTTTTAGCTTGCCTCTGTGGCTGTTGCAAATGCCAAGGTCTCATCCTCCTGTTACTTGTAAAGGCTCTGAATGCTATTGACACTGGAGGGAACCTTCTTTTACTTTAAAGGATGTGGCCCTTTGGACTCCTAGGGGTAAAATAAAGAAACAGAGACAGTCTGGAATGCTGAATTTTAGATTTTATTGTCATCACCAAGGCCATCAGCATCCTTACAGCAAGCATGTAGGAGGTTCACAACTCACTGGAGGACATTTTAATCAGGTCTTCTATGAATGTAAAAGATACTCCTTCTCCTCCTGCAGTAGTGCCAGAGACCCCGCCCAGTTCACCCCACTACTTCCATCCTTAGGATGGCAACCACTTCCCACTGGCAGGACGTGGAGAGGGTATAGAAGGCTCCGTCTTAGCTGAGCTCTGCAGGATGAGAGTGAAGGGCCCAGGGCTGTTGGGAGAGTGTCCCTGTCTGAGGGGAGGGAAGCTTGGCCCCTTTGAGCAGGGATCCTGGGTCAAGGCCTGAGAGGCAGGCTGGGCCTGTTGGTCCTCAGAGGCTGTGACGACTGTCCCAACACTCTTCTGCAGGAGGCAGGGAGTCCATGAGCAGGACAAGCTGGGGCTAGACATGGCCAGATTCATCATTTTGGAAGCTGATGAGTTTGGAGAGCCTTTTAGCCTTCCTCAACCAGCACTCACCCCTCTCCATTTCAGAGGATTTCTTCTTCTCCTTCTGTCCTCTCTTTGTCAGTGGCAGGCTCAGCCCTCACATGGGTCACTCCTAAGCTAATTAAACGGCTGCCCTTGGCCCACTCTGTACTCCTGTGGGCCCGCGGTGAGCCTGAGCATCCATCAGGCTGTCTGGGCAGAGCTGCATCTGGTGTTTACCTGCTAATGAATGCGTTGCAGCTTCGGAGTCCTCTGCTCTTGTCTGAGCTCATGAATAATGAGACTGTGGCCACTGACAAGAAGTAATGGGAAAGTTGGAGAGAAAGGAGCTTAAATCAAGGAGCTTATCTATAATGGAGATTCACGGGAGCTTTTCACAGTGTTCAGGCTGCTTTTCCTTGTGGCTTAGGTGGTCCTCAGGAAGTACTGGTTAATAACCACATGATTGCCAGAACCATGCCATTGGGGCCTGCTTGGGGACCTTGAGGGTTCTGAGATTTTTTAATCCATAATGCTGTTTCATGGCTTTGGGCCAGAATCCCACATTGTCCCGGGGCCTTGGAGCCAGACAGGCCTGGTTCAGGTCTGGGAGGTGCCACTTACAAACGGACACAGTGGCTGGTTTATGCTGAGCCACTGCCTTTCTGGCTCTATGGAGGACAGCACTCCCTTCCTCAGAGGGGGCCCGGGAGGCCCAGGTCAGACCCAGGCTGCTTCGTCAGAGTGAGCACTTGGGAAGCAGCTGCTGCGGACCCCTTTCCTCTCTTGTAAGCCAGACTTTGGGACAGCTACAATCCCTTCACTTTCCCTTCCTCCTTGGCTTCAGATTCAAGCAAATGGAGCCCTTCTTGTTTTTGGAATGTCATTACTTAATGTAGTAAGGAAATGAAAGGGCTGACGGAAGTCACACACGGGACAGTTCTGAAGGGAAAGTAACCTCCAGGGTTCTGATGTCACAGCCCTGCTTGGGATCTTAGTGCGGGAAATGGTTTGTCTTTCCATCCCAACCGTTAAGGACTGAGGAAGACAACGTGGACTACCAGCGTCTTCTACCCGAATCTCCCGGGCCTTTCTCCTCTCATGCTCTGTCTGATGATGAAATATCCGAGAAGTCCTTCCTCTCCCGAGAACAGAAGCAAGACAGCGTGTCCGGGCAGACTTCAGTCATGGCAGACCATTTTTCTCAAGGTAAGCTAGCTTTATTAAGCCTCGTAAACGTGGCTGTGTTTAAACACTGACCTGCTGTCTCGCCCTAGTGGCTGGAGTGTGGTGACATTTGACTGTTTCTCAGATGAAAGGAGATCCTGTGAGGGCCGGAGCTGGTCATGGAGTGTCATTTATCACCAGAGAAAACCGTGGTGGTGAAAGTGTGGGTGACTGGGAAAGGGCGTGTGGTTTTGAGTGAAGACCTGCCCTGGACTTCCCGTTTCCTTGCTCCTATAATCATGGTGTGGAGAGCCCTGGAGCTGCAGCAGTGCGAGTTTGGTTAGTGCCCAGGGTTCCTGTCACTCCTCTGCACGCAGGCTCACTCTGAAGACTCTCTGCTTTGTGTTGTATGGATGCCCAAGAGCGCCCCAGCCCTGTTCCGATAGTTTTCTACAGTGCAAAGTTTGTGATTCTGTGAATCCACCTGTTTCTCTCTAGTGTGACCCTTGGCCCATTGGACCGGGCCGTTATCTTAGTGCATTCAGTCTGCTGTAGCAGAGTACCGCAGCCTGAGTGGCTCACAAACAGCAGGAACTTGTTTCTCACAGTTCTGGAGGCTGGAAGTCCGAGATCAAGATGCTAGCCAGCATGGCTGGGTTCTGGTGAGGGTCCCCATCCAGGTGGCAGACTTCTCACTGTGTCCTTACATGGAGCCAAAAGGGCAAGAGAGCTGTCAGGGGTCTCTGTTTGGGGGCATTGATCCCATTCACGAGGGTTCCAGCCTCTTATGTCATCCCCTCCCAAGGACCATACCTCCTAATGCCATCACTTGAGAGCTGAAGGCTTTAGCAGGTGACCTTGGAGACACAGACATTCAGCCCATAACATTCTTGTTCTGCCTCTGACCTTGGGCTGAGTTCAGCCAGCCTCCCTGGGAACCTGCTCTGATCTCCCGTTTGCTTTTTCTGTTCTTGTAGTCTCTCTCTTTGGGATAAGAAGTAGGGCTTTGTGTTTGTAATTCAGTTTGCTTCAGGGAGTCCAAGGATTATATAGACCAGACCAGATAGACTGGCCATCAAACTTCCTGCAAAGGGACAGGAAGAAGATGTTTTAGGCTTTGCAGGGTCAAGGGCCCTGTGGCAGTTGCTCAGCTCCGCTGTCACACATACAAGCAGCCCCTGATATGAGTGGCAGAGCTGTGTTCCTATGAAACTGTGTTGATAGAATGGAGATGGGCTAGTATTGGCCACAGGCAGTGGTTTCCAGCCTTTTGGTGGTATAGATTCTAGTTGTCACAGTCTCTGGTCTCTCTTCTTCTCTGGGGGTTGGTAACAGTACCACCATGAGTTCTATAGCACAAACCAGACACTGGCACCTTCTTGCTAAAAGCTTTATTGATACTTGGTCACATAGGTCATTATTAAAAAAAAGTTTTTTGAAGCCATATGTAAACAACAGAACTCTTTTTTTTTCATATGCAATTTTACAGGGTGTCCCCATTCAATATGGCAAAGAAACCCAGTGGAGCCTTTGCCCAGTGGTGGCCTCTGAGGCTCCTCTAGGACTTTGAGGGCCCAGAGGAACATGGTATAGATATACCTGGAACATGATCTGTACAGTCTCAGTGTGTCTCAAAAACCAGCTGAAGTCCTCCAGCAGCGGGTTATCTGGACCTCATTTATTGGGATTTCTGCCAGTGTCCCTCTGCTATTTTTTTGTAAGTTTCTGAGTAGTTGATTCCTCCTGGTCATTTCTAGCTATAGGTCCTGCCTTTCCCTAGTTTTTAGGTCAGACTACAGATTGTTTCCCTGCCAGTGTGGGACTCAGTCCCTTTCCAAGAACCCCCGGGACCACTAGTCTGCCTTTGTGCAGACTTGATTGAGCAGGAAGGAAGCAGAAGGAAGGCGGTTGTTGCCTTGCAACCCAAGTAATGTCGAGTGGACTATGTGAGGTCCTGCTTCCTTAAAGCCCTCCTGCTGCAGGGCTGGAAGGTGCCCTCCTCCTCTTGCCTGCCCCCTCTTTCTCCCTTCGCCCTGTCTCCCCTACCTGGTTTTGTTTCCATCGTGGAGCTGTTAGGCCTCTCTTCCTCTGGTGATTCATGCCCAGGCTCTCTGGTGCCTCTTGGTGGATCACCAGGCAGTTCCTGGATGGAGACGGTGTTCTCTGGAGCCGTGCTCATGTGCCACTGTTGTCCCTCTTGGCCTGCCCTTCTCCAGCCTTTTATTCTCTGCATCTGGTTTTCATTTTGTCATGCTTATAATCTGTGGAGAGAGATCATTTACTATATTTTCTTTTCTCACATTAAATTGTATCTAAGCTTCCTGACATGCTGTTATATAATGTCATTTTTCATGGCTTTAGAATAGTCCATTGAATGACTGAATTGCAGTTTTCCTTATGTTTCCCTGTTGCTGAATGTTTCAGCCTTTTCCAGAATTTCACAATTGTGAACAGTGCCGCCGGGAGTATCTTTGAACATGAAGCTTTCCCCTTATTGGGGGCATTTTTTTTTTTTAACATTAATTCTCTAAATTGGAACTACCAGGCAAAATGATACATGAAATTATTTATCCATCTATTTTTGGCCGTTGCTTCTTACAGGATTTATGGTTTTAAAGAGGTAGCATTTGTCAGAAGGATTTATTGTAAGAGATGTTTTTCTCCCATTTCATGAAGGCCAGTGTAGTGTTTCCTTCTACCTTGGCTGCATAATTAATGATGGTGTCCAGTTCAACTGGGAGTGTTTTTTTAAGCCCCAGTGTTGTTTCGGCTCCTGGCCAGACTCAGTGGAAGCTGACTTGTATCCATGGCTGCAAAGCACTTACCAGCACAGAGCCAGCAACGAGACTTGGTAAACCAGCGAAGAAGGTTGCAGTCAAAACCGATAAGGTCCTGGCTGCCTCCAGCCTGTCTGGGCCCTGGAAGAAGATCTGCAGGGCAACCGGGAGGGGACAGGAGGTACAGTGCAGGGTGTGTCAGAGTGCGGTACGCATGGAGTCCTTCAGAGCTGGGCTGCCACGGGAGCTGCAGGCATCCACCAAATTGCTTGCCACACTTCTGGCATTAATAGCAGATAGCTGAAGGTCTGGGAATTAAGTCATCTCATAAACATTCAAATTCATGGCAAAATTACTATTTAATTAGGAAAAGATCTGTAACATTGTGCTACTTTTAAATGAAAGCCATTTTGGAGGAATTAAAACTGGGTCATAACATTAGTATAATGTTTTAAAACAAACATTACTAAGACATACTGAGTGTACCCTAATTGATGAATTAAAGACATTAGTTTTGCCTTTGGATACTTAATGTGATTACGTTTTAAACACTGACTCTAGAAACCTATCTCTAGATTGAAACTGGGCTTCCTCCTTTCTTTGTTAAAGTGATGTTTCAGAGGATGAAAACATAATACATGCCCATTTTAGGAAATTCAGAAAACTTAAATCTTTATCTATTATTAAGTATTATCTTAAAACATAATGTAGAATTTTTAAAAAATCAAAAATCTCTCATCCTACGGTAACTACTTTCAATATTCAGTGTATCACCTTCTTTTGTACATTTGTCTTTTCTGTTTGGGAAGGTTTTATATGGAGCTGTGATCATGTTGAATAGCCAATTTTGTTTGTGTTTTTTAAAATTTTCACATGATAATATGATAATGATAACCCTTTCATAATATAGTATTATACAGTTTTCATAACAATTTTAATAGCTATGTAATACTGAATCATAATGAATATACTACAGTTTATTCAACAATTTTAGGTATTTCAGTTCTTACTGTTGCATGCTGCCAAGATGAATATTTTCATGTGTTCTGCAAAATGCTTGCCAGCATCTCTGGCAATTTCTTGAAATTGAGCCCTAGAAGTAGAATTATTTGGTAAAAGACATTGAAACAAGCTTCTCTGAGGCTAATGATACAAATAGCCCCAAAAGGTCATATGCATTTATACTTGCACTAACAGGGTATATTCTTGATATTACCCTTCTTGTAGCCATTCTCAGTGGCATTGTTTTGCTTTATTTTTCAGTCTTAAATTAATAAGTGATAACCAAATAAACACATTTCTTTAAAAAATTAGCCTCAAAAATATCTGGATTCATTATGAAGGTGGTTTAATCAACTCTCAGGCAATCTAAGCAGGCCTGAAAGTGATCTGTTGGTTTCACCATAAGGAAGATTTTAAATTAATATTTGATATTGAAAAGAATAATAGGCTACATTAGAGTTAGCATTAAAATTGTATGGAATATAATTTTTTCGTGTGATGTAAAATTGCATCCTATTGGAGGGCCATAGAGAACCATCACAGAGCTGTGTCTGTGGGCCACGGACAATAGCCCAGCTCCCCAAGCCCAGGGCAGGATTGCCAGTTGCTATCTTAACACATCCGATACTGTTTGGAATTTCAAGATCCCTGCATAGTCTATAAATTATTCAATTTGTTGGGAGCTTCAGACTTTAAATTAAAAATGCCCTTCCTTCCTCTAGACTTACTAATGGAACACATACAGGAAATTCGAACTTTGAGAAAACGTTTAGAAGAATCTATTAAAACAAATGAGAAGCTGCGGAAACAGTTGGAACGGCAAGGTTCTGAGTTTGATCAAGGTAAGGAAGGACCTTCTCACAGGGCAATGCAAACCCTGAGTACTTCACATTTGCCCAGCTGAGCAGTCTGTGGACAGTGATGTCTCTATCACTGCCCAAACCTGCCACCCCTATTCTCCTGAATTGTGGATGGCCCCTCACTGGATTTTGGAAGCTGTAGAGATGTAGATAGGTATGCAAGGGGAGAACAAGGCATATTTTGTCTTTTTGTCAATAACGGATTATAAAAATGTCAGCATTTTAGCAGTCTGGTAAATCTCACATGCCAATCAAAAAGGTCACCAGTATTCCTGTATAACCATGGTTAGCTCTGAGTGAAATGATCTTCCATGAACACTAAACATATTTTCCCCATAGGTAGGACTTTCACATAAGTCAAAAATTAGCGCTTCCATTCTACCCGTTAACACTGTCCTCTCTGCCCTGCCCCACACTCTTGTTGTTTTTCTTCTGTATCTTTCTAGTGATTTTTAGAATGCAAATACAAATATATATTCTTATTCTCCCTCTCACCCAAAAGTTAACATACTGTGCATCTACTGTTCTGACCCATTTTTCATTAAACAGTATATGTTGACTTCTGTCCTTATTCTGCAGAGAGAGGGAGCCCTCATTCCATGAAGAATGTACCCTTAGCAGCTGGTATTCTGGGAAAGGCCCGCCTTTGTTTGGGTGGGGGCCGACCTGGGTGGAGATCCTGGCTCCTCTCTTTATTGCTTCATGGCTTTGGGCAGCTCACCCACCTCCCCACCTCCCAGCCTCAGTTATTTCACAAAATTGCGTCACTGCAAGATGAGGTAAGCAGTGCCCTGAGTAGGCTCTGCTTGTGCCTCACTCACTAAGTGGCTGCTGTCACCATTAGTATCAGTCTTATTTACTATTTTAGTTATTTCATAACATGACCAGTTTAACATTTAAACTGGTCCGGTGAGCATGGACCCTAATGTCATTCCCATTTTTAGAGGTGAGATTACTGACTTCAAGATAGTGCGGCACTCAGTCCCCTGTCCCCTAGTCTACTTATCCTTCCTCAATCACCCACTGTGGCCATCAGTTAAGAAGGACATCTTTTCAAAAGTACTTTGTATGCTCCAGTTCTCAAGGTAAACAGTGGTTCTGTTATTTCTCCCTTTCCTTCCCTCCATTCACTCCGCCCCCACACTGCCTCCTCCCCTTCTGGCCCCCAGGGAAATTGATTAGGAGTTATTAGTCATATCAAACTCAGGAAAGAAATACACGCCTGGGCCCTTCACATTTACTCTTGGTAATGCCTGAATTAGAATCATTTTGTTTTACATTTTCCCTGGCAAATCCAATTATAGAATTATTTGGGGGCTCAAATGGCCACCGGCTACAATGGAGCAGGCAATTGCTCTAGAGAGTAATTCCCTCTGACGGGAAGGTTTACAAAAATGCATTCATAAAGTATTTACGCTGGTGGAAAGACATGCTGTTCTCACCATGTTGTCACTGTCTCTGACAAGACAAAGAAATAAAAGGGACCCCGCCTTCCCCTGCTGTGAAATGTTCATCTTGGGAGCAGGTTTGAGAAAGGCAGGAGTCCTTACCACCTTGAGGTGGAAGTTTCTACATGCCAACATCCACCGCAGCAGAGCTTCCAGGTGCTGCTCGTTATCCAGGTTTTCTGTAGTGGTGACATTCAGAGGAAGAACTGGCCTCCTGGTCTCAAAGTGCACCCTGCTAGTTCCGGTTTGACTCTCAGATTTAGACTGTTGGGAACTGGTCCATGGCCTGGCTGTTCCTTTGGAAAGCGACTGCCTTGACTTGGGTCACTGTAGACCTGGGTAGTTTTTCCTGCTCATTCATATTACTCTTCAGTCCTGTTTTGGCTCCAGCCTATCATTAATCGTGCTATTACTACAAATGGTAATAGCAGTAACTGTAACAGTACCAGTCACTTTTATTGTGCTAATGAAGACTGAAGGACCTTATGTGACTTGCCTGAGGTCTTGTGGTTATTAAGAAGCCAGAGCCATAGTTCAACCCAGGTGTCTCTGAAATAGCACCAGAGTTCCTGGGGGAGAGTGGAGAAGGATGGTGGAGAGAGATGTTTGTGAATTAAAAGGTTGATCAGTGAAAAATTAGCAGGAAAGGAGGTTGTACTGCAGAGAGGGGCGGGCACACGCCTCTCGAGAGCTCAGTGTCCTTCTTTATGAGGAGTGAGAGCATTAGAGGTCATCACTTGTACACCAGGATGTTTTCCATTGCAGATAACAAAATATGGGTAAAAACTGGTATAAATGATGGGGGTTATGTTTCTTACACAAGAGATCCAGAGGCAAGTGGTTCTGAGGCAGGGGTTATGACTCGGCGACATCAACTCTTGGAGATGGTGTCTGTGGTAACTATGGTGGTTATGATGTTCCCATTCTCTGTGGATGGTGCCTGAAGCATGGAAAGAAAGAGACTCAGTCTTTACTCTGTCTTCCTTTTGTAGTAAGGGGAAGTCTGCCCTGAAGCCTCTGAAGGTCTCATTGGCCAGCAGAGACCCATGACCATGTCTGGCTGCAGGGTAGCTGGGCAAGCAGGGGCTGGCATTGGGTTGCAGCGTAGCAAGTGGACTCAGTATGGAAGCCATGTGGATGAGGTGGCCTGCACACAGTAGTAGGTGCTCTCCCGAGGGAGCTGAGAATGGGAGCACTGTAGTGGTGCAGACAAGGAAGCGCCGGGCATGGGGAGTGTCATCTAAGCTGGATGTAGAAGAAGGGTAGGGGTTCAGCAGTGGACGACAGCATGATGAAATCTTCACAGTGAGGAGTGGCCTCCCTCACAGTTTGCCTAGCTTTTGACCCTGACCTTTATAGCATACACTCAGAGACTGTGAATTTAGCTAAGAGTTGAAGGTGTCTTTGTCAGGCAAAGAAGGAACCTCATTCTGCAAGGGGTGTGACCATATGGTGTGCCTGGGGCCCAGAAGTGGCCCCGTTTGATTGCATTTAAGGGCCTTAGGGTTCTGAATGGAGAGGGGTGCAGTGTGCCAGGAGACTGGGAAGTTTGGACCTTGTGTTTTGATTGTCTTTTGCAGTACTGGGCCATTAGAGGTTTTTGAGCAGAGAAGTACAAGAAAGGATTGTATTTAGGATGACAACACCATGGGCAGAGGGCAGGGCGGCCAGGTCACAGCAAGGCCTGAGGCCTGAAGGGTGGGGACAGGAGAGACACTTCGGTGCTTGGCATCTTGGGAAAGCAGCAGCAGCGTGTCTGGGCTCAGGCCAGATCTTGTGGTGGTACTGCCCCTGAGGCAGGGCACAGGTAAGAGAGTGGTGAAGGGGGCAGTTCAGCAGGGTGGAGGCCCAGCAGACCTTGGGTACGTGAGTTTGCACTTTGGGAGGTTGAGACTGTCACCCACTCACCCACCCTGGCCCTGGCTCCTGGTGCATTCATCTCAGGGGCGGTAAGGCCTGGGTCCCCTCCTGCCACCTTTTCAGGCTCACTCTCATTTCCCTTTGGGCTCTGAAATAACTTGGATGCTTCCCAGGGCTGATTTTCACTGCATGTTGTGTTTCCTCAGTGTTCAGAACTCCTTTCCAGGAAGTTCTAGCCATACTGACCTGGAGATGGTCCCTGAAGTGCTTCTGCTTGTGTTTTAATAGGGGCTACAAACATTTTGGCTTATGGTTCAGAGCTGCACAATTCTCTCACCTCAGAGATTAATTTCCTGAGGAAGCAGAACCAGACGCTCAATGCAATGCTCCTGAAGGGGTCTCAAGGTAAGAAATAGAGGAGCTGCCTGCAGCCAGGGCCCCAAAACCTCCATGCTAGGCAAAGAATGCAGGTGTTGGAGTTGGAGCAACCTAGGTTGAGTCCTGTGGCCCTGTGACAGCTTTACAGGGTGTCATTGTCACAACAGTCCTGTGAGATATTCCTCTGTTGTAGCTGAGAAAAATGTGGTACAGGGAGGTTAGGGGATACCTCATAGGACTGTTGTGACAATCAAATTGCACAAAGCTCTCAGCACAGTGTCTCTAAGGGTCTCAGCAAACGTTACTGTATTTCCTTGTCACTCATGCCCTCTACACAGCTACCTCTCAT
This sequence comes from Callospermophilus lateralis, assembly GCF_048772815.1. NCBI lineage: Eukaryota > Metazoa > Chordata > Mammalia > Rodentia > Sciuridae > Callospermophilus > Callospermophilus lateralis. The sequence goes on from NC_135306.1 coordinate 14,074,987, forward strand.
TTGTCTTGGTTCCCAGTGGAAGAGAAAAGGGCTGGGAATGGTTTGCTCAACCAGAGATTTCCAACAACCAGCAGAGTTTCATCCAGCGGTTCTTAAAAAGACCCTCTTTTAGTTCTTTCTATATGGAGCTTAGCTCCTAAGAACCTGCCTTATGCTACATTTTAGTGCTTAAAACAATTTTGGAACGAGATATTAGTATCCCTGTTTTCCACAAAAGAAACGAAGGCCTAGGGAATTGCCCTGCCAGCAGTCACAGAGCTAGACGGTGGTTGAAGCTGGAACTTGGGCCAGCTTACCTGCTTTCCCCAGGGGATATTGATGTGATTTGGGTTTTAGAAATGAAGTTGGGGCTTTGGAGATCATTCATTCTGTAGACATCCCCAACTCCAGTTCTGAGTCAGGGCCGATTACGGAAATCAGTGAGTCCTGGTCCTTCTCTCAGGCTCTTGTAGTCTAATGGGAGAGACATCCAGACATCCCACAGCAGGCCAGCATGAGGAGTGGCCCTGATGAAGCCGGTGCAGGGAGCACAGGACCCTGGAGAGACTGGTCATCAAGAGCCTAGTCTAGAAGGATGAGGAGGGGTTAGCCAGGGTAGCTCAGGGTAGAGAACCGGGACCTTTGAAATGGAAGGGAGAGAGCAGGTCCAGCCCCGCTCAGAGGTGAGGAGCATACAGGCTGGCCAGGGATGATGGGCAGCTGTGTCTGCCTCTGCCACTTACTGGCATTTTGGCTGCAGGGAAGTCTTAACCTCATTGATCCCCAATTTCCTGCCTGTAAGATGGCAGAACAGTAGTGCCTCCCTCAGAGGTTTGCAGTGAAGGTTAACTATGTTGGTGTGTGCGGGTCTTTATGTGACACCTGTGCAGTGTGCTGTGCCATGGCCATCCCACCATCCCGCTGCTCACCCCTCACCCATATGGGTTCTTTCAACTCCAGCCTGCATACAAAACCCTGTGCTGACCCTTTTCTTCACCACAGCACATGTGAGGAAGCTGAGACACAGAGAAGTAGAGACCCTTGCTCAGGGTCCTGTAGTCAGTAAATGAAGGAGCAACCCTTGAACCCACCACACTGCCCCCAGCACCCTGCTCTGAGCCTCTTTGTCTCCTGCACCTCTGGGGAGGGTTTTGCTCCTCAGGAGAGTTGAGGCCCTCACAGAGGGTCCGTTCTGCACAGCTCTGCTGGCCTGTTGGGAGGCAGGGAAGGCCGCGCGCTTTCCATACCTGCCGCCAGAGTTTGGGGCCCTGCTTCTTTCTTTCTAGTTTCTACACATTTGTGCTCTATGGAAGAAAAGTAACCAGGTTTTCAGGGCCCATTATTTAATAGAAAATTAAACAGGCCCATTTTATGCCAGTGACGTTTAATCTGCAGCCTTGATGTTGACAGATTTATCTGCCCAAAATGCATAAGATAATTGGAACACCAAAATCATAAATGTCAGATTAAATCTCATTCCTTTTTGTATTCTTGGAGTGCTCGAACTGAAGTGCTCTATCTGCGTAATAAGGTTGGAAAAAAACAAATGGTGTCCCTTCTCAGTGGCACTTTTTGGTGTTTGCAGATAAACAGAAAGAGAATGAAAAATTACGAGAGTCCCTCTCCGGGAACGTGGCGAGCCTGGAGCGCCTGCAGCAGGAGCATGCCTCTGTGCGGGGAGAAAACGAGAGGCTGCGGAAGGAAGTCAGCGAGAGGGACAGGCTCAACCAGCAGCTGAGCCAGGAGCTGGACAGGTGGGGCCTAGTTCCCCACCCTGATGGCCCCCTCAGCCAGGCTCTGGGGGTGTAGTCCCAGGGTGAGGCACAGTAGCTTCTCTCCTAATGTGCAGGGATAGACAGAAGCACACCATATATCGGGTGGGCATGAAATATGGGGAATGACCATCTAAAGAAGGAGGGGGCTGGGGATGTGGCTCAAGTGGTAGCGCGCTCGCCTAGCATGCGTGCGGCCCGGGTTCGATCCTCAGCACCACGTACAAACAAAGATGTTGTGTCCGCCGATAACTAAAAAATAAATATTAAAATTCTCTCTCTCTCTTTCTCTCTCTCTCCTCTCTCACTCTCTCTAAAAATAAATAAATAAATAAATAAAAATAAAAACTCTATACATCTTTGTATGAATATTACATAAAGTTTAAAAAAAAAAATAAAAAATAAAGAAGGAGGGGTGGGGCGGGCTGTTGTTCTCCATCTTTCCATCTCTGTAAAGGTGCCCTTTGGGTGGAGAACCCCAAGGAGGGTGTGATATTGCAACCCTCTTGGGAAGTTGTTTGGCAGAGGGCGCCTGGCCCGAGGCAAACAGGGGGCCTGTTCATCTGGAGGAGAGGACGTGGTAGGGGCGAGGTGGCCAGAATCACATAAGGCCTCCTAGCTGTAGAAGGACTTTGGTTTTTACTCTGTGTGGCATAGGAAGCCACTGGGAGATTCCCAGCAGAGGAGTGACATTTTCAAAGGATCCTATTGCTCCCTCTTTTGCGGTTTTCCCCTTAGACTCACATCCCGTGTTTTCAGTTGTTCGTGTTGGCTCCCAGCAGTGCCCTGCTCCTTCAGAGCTCCCATCACCACCTTGGCTGCCCGTGCTGGGTGGTGATGTAGATAAACCACTGTCTTTGCCGGCAGGCGATCCCGGTGTAGGTCCTAGCTCTGCTCTGAGCTGTGCACCCCTGGGTAGGGGACACAACCCTTTTGAACTTAGCTTCCTCTTGTCTCTGAATCGAGGATTACAGAGCACATTCCTTCCAGGGTGTCTGTGAAGACTACAGGAAAGAGGGTAAAGGGCTGGACACGGGGGCCCTTGGGAAACAGATCTGCAGTGTAGTTCTTAAACCATGCTGTTTTTGTCCTCACTCTTCTGGCCGAGTGGCTTGGGGGATGAGTAAGCCACCTTGAAGTGCAGTTAACCTCTCCTCCCCACGGGGGGCGTTGCAGGGCACAGAAGGAGGTCCAGTGGAGGCAGCAGCTGCTCTCACAGAACCACAAGTTGCTCCAGTCTCTCCGCGTGGAGCTGAAGGTGTATGTGAGGCTGGATGAGGAGCACCAGAGGCTACGGCAAGGTACTGGACCCTGGGGACCAGGCTCTTTATGTCCCAGAGCTGTGGCAGGAGCAGCCTGTGGCACAGCCTGTGGCAGGAGCAGCAGGGCAGGGCTCTGGCTCCATGCCCTTTCTCCAAATGCTGTCATCAGACTCTGCATGACCCTGGGGGTAAACGTGGTTTATTTGAAGCCAGCTCTTTGGCCTACTTCTCTTAAATAGGAGCAGGAAACATGGAAGGACATAGGCTCAGGCATCCTGCCAGCTCAGTTCTAGAGTGTCACTCCCTCGACCTGGCTGTGTGTCCTACAGCAGGTCACCTCACCCTTTGGGCCTATTCCTGCCTTGGGAAACATGTCTGTTAAAATCCACCGTGTGGAGTTGTTAAAGTTGAACAGATCATGTGTTAAGCGCCCTAACGTACTCCCCGACACACAGTAGACGCTTAAGAAATAACTTTCATTACAGGTTTCCTGCTAGTGTGTGTTTCTTTTTGCCCATTCATTCAGCAAACAGTTACAGTGCCTACCATGTGCTGAACCTTGTTGGCCCTGGTCTTGTCTGTATTTCAAGAGAGATACCAGATCAGAGTGACTCAAGTATAAGGTCTAATGTTTCAGAATCAATTTTGAGGTGTAGTGGGATTTTTTTAAACTAATTTTCCAGATGGTTTCTCCCTATTGAAAGTTTATCTAGAAAAGGGTCATCTCACAGCTTTCATTTCTTCTCAAGTTGCTTCTCTTATTCTTGCTGTTGTGCCTTTTTAATATACTGTGGCTCTTAAAATCATCCCCTTTCATTCTATAATTCCAGCCCAAATAGATTTTATTACTACTAGACATAATTTCAGGGTTTGGTGTGCAATTTGCTAGGCTTTTATGGCCAGAAGTGAAAATTAATTTCCAGCTCTTATTTAGCCTGTGGAATAGCAGCAATTAAGTCAGCCAATATTTTTGTTTTTAAAGTCGAGTTGTTATTTTAAATTGTACCTAGTTCTCAGTAAGGGGGAGGTTGATGGTGGTGTGCGGATTGAAAATGCCATTGAGTTCCTTTGATGGCTGACCCTTTATTTGTGGAAGATGTCAAGACTTCCCTCTGCACATGTCCACAGAGACTGGAGCAGAGGCACCAGAAGGCTGGAAGGGGCAGGAGCTTCTCAGTGACCTGCACGACCTCCTGACGGAGATCCAGGCTCTGCGGGCACAGTTGGAAGGTGGCATCAAAACCAATAGCACCTTACAGAGCAAGCTGGAGGAGCAGCTGGCACAGGGGGAGAAGGCGGCCCAGGAAGGAGACCTCAGTCTGGCTGTCCAAGCCCCGGGTGTCCCTGATTGGACCCTACAGCTAGACAAACACGGTATGGCATCTGCACATCTGTGTATTATGTGTGAACTTCTGAGTGATGCCCCTGCCCATGGAGATGTCCTTCCATAGACAGTAGATTCACTGCACCCTCGGAGCCGGGCGCCTGATGGCTAATTAACTGTTACCTCTGGCACAATGGCATACTCTGGGTGTCTTGGTTCTCTGGAAGTGGAGCTTGGGCTTCCAGCCACCCTGATGGCCTATAGTCTTGTTCCCTCGTATCTATTTCGTCCTGCCCATGCCACTCGGAGGCTGAGAAACCTCTTTAGTCTTCTCGTTACCCTTCAAAGAGAACCCCACCTCTTACTCTGACTTGCAGTGCCCTCTCGGTCTGGGAAGCCTCCTGGTAGGGAACACCTGGGCCTGTTTTGCGTTTGCTGGTGGCCTGTCAGCCCTGGAGAGTTTGTGAGGGGAGCAGAGAGAGGACCAGACAGACATTCCTGCCCCAGCCCAGCCAAACCCAGGACAAACCAGCAAGTGGTCGACTCAGTGCCCCTGACCAGGCAATCCCTTTTACGGTGTAGACAAAGGAATTGGAGCTAAAAATGACATGGCACTATTCATTTCAGCTCTCAGTCCAGAGCTGTTCCTGACCCCACCCGACCTCGAGCCTCAGGTGCCTGGAGATTGTCATTCTGATGCCCATAAGGTGACTGTGCGTGTTCAGTGGAGCGAGGAATATTGACATGCTTTATAGACAAGGATTGTGCAAAAGTTTATCATCACTTGGATTGAGAATCAAGTCTATTGCCTTTAATTTTGAAAGTTCAGATGTCTTAAAAGGAGAACCCAGTCAGCTTTAGCACTGTCATTGATTGGTTCATTGATTTCTTCTTGATAAGGATCTTAAAACTTTAACCAAAAAGATGATGTAACAATATAAGGAAAAAAGGTTGGGAAAAAAATTCTTTGCATATTTTTCTTCATTTGTTAATCAGAAACAGGCTTGAGTTTATATTGTTCAAATTGTTTTTTGTACCATTTTTCTGTTTGGGGGCTTTTTTGTACATTTTGTTTTTGTTTTTTAGCAGTGCTGGGGATGGAACCCAGGGCTGTGGTCTTGGATTAAAGTGATTCTTCCCAGGGGCTGACTTCGTGGAGCTGTCCTCCTGGCTTCCTGGGCCTGGAAACCATAGTGCACCCTTGGCAGGGATGGAGGAAGCATGGATGGGGAATCCTCAGACCTAGACACCAACCTTGCTTGTTTATGCTGCCCCGTGGTCTCCCTGTCCCTGAAGTCTGAATTACAGTGCCAGCCTGCCTGTTAGGCTTTTGAGAGCTTAATAGCTTTCCGGATGTAAAAGTGCTTTCCAAGTTATAAAGTGTTGCTTGGATCGTCTTGAGCACCTGTTGATTTTGCCTTTTTACGATGTTTGAAATGTGTCACCCCCATATTCTGCAGGCCGCTCCCTCTCTCTCAGGTTACTGCAGCAGCCTTCAAGCTTGCTCCTCCAGGACCAAACTGAGATCTCAACCAGGCGCTGCCCAGCCTGACGCCCCTGAGTAGGTCCCACAGCCCTCCTGGTTCTGGCCTTGCACCCTCCTGTGTCTTCCCGGCATCAGGGCCTTGGCCACAGGACCTGCTTATTTCTCCCCGAATGACAGTTCACGTCCTTGTGAGCTTGTACCTGCCTGCTCCCCCCTCTGCTTGGCATTTTTTCCCTCCTTCCCAGGGATCAGTCACAGTGGTCCTGAAACATAACACAGGGGTCGGCCTTTGGGAAGCCATGCTGGGGTCAGCACCGTCCCCCAGCACCCACAGCCCTGTGCTTCTCTCCTCCATCCTGAGCACACCGAGACAAAACTGCCTGTTTCTTGTCTGACAAGAGGGTTTTCCTAGGAAGGGGCTGGGCCCAGTCACTCTTTCTCTGTTGTCCTGACCAGGTCCAGTAGGACTGAAGTCCAGGGAGAATTTGAATGAATGCTGTGTTTCTGAACAAATGTGTTTGGATGAGACACTGTACTCTCAGTCACTTCTTTCTCAATCATGGAAGGCATGATTCTCTTGTTTTGCATGTTACAGATGATAACAAATGTCCCCTGGCAAGCAGTAATTCCTCTGACCTTGAATCCACCCGGGCTGTGATGCCAAAGTCAGGTACAAAATTGAAGTCTGAGTAACTGAAGCAGCATGGGGTGTGGCAGTGGTATTTTTAAATTGAATCAAAGGGGGTCCCTGGTCCCAACTAGGTGTTTGGCAGGGGTTTGGGGATCAGCATATAAGCTCTGAACACAGGGTGCTACCAAGTAGATTGATGTTCCACTTCTCATTTTGCAGTTTCAGAGACTCCTCCACTCTCTGGAAATGACGTAGACTCCTTCTCCTGCATCAGTGGCAGCTCTGTAACCAGCACCCCTTGCCTGCCCCGCATGGCTGCTCGTCTGTGGGCCAGCAGGAGTGGCCGCCACATCCTGGGCCTGATCGAGGACTATGATGCGTTGTGTGAGCAGATCCACCAGGGACAGAGGCTTCTTGCTGAGATGGACATGCAAACCCAAGAGGCTTCCAGCCCCATGGGTCAAGAGCTGAGGACAAAGGTAATCTGGCTGCTAGAGTAGGGGAAGGGAGGTGCTCACTGGGGCAATGAGTGGGAAGAACTGACTGAGGGTGCTTGGAGACAAGTGCACAGTTGTCCTCAGTAGGGCTCTAAAAAGAGGGACCAGAAGGTGTCGGCCAAGAAAGGTCAGAGTCAGGTCCTGTGTGGGAAACTGTTGGTGGCTGCGGGAGGACATCTGGTTGAGGTTTGTACCCTGCGTTATTGTGGCTACTTCATAGGGATCTGCTGATCTGTGCCCATGTCGGCCTGTCTGTCGAGTCTCATCCAGTCTTCTGTCCCTCTGTGTGTCCAGCTGTTCATCTAGCTAGTCTCCCTCCCTATGTCCAGCCACCCAGTGTGCTCAGGTTCTGAGGATCCTGTGGAGAAGATGGAGGGCCTCATCCTCTTGAGGCAGACCCCACTTTACTGCACTTACCATACCATGCTAGCTCACCCCACACCTCCCCAGCTCATACCTCGCTGTCTCCCAGTGTCATACCACACTACGTCATATCACAACATGCCATCCCCCAGTGTCACACTACACCATGCCACATCATCTCCTAGTGTCACGCCACACCACACTATATCACACTACGTCCCCACTGTCATACCACACCACACCACACCACATCACACCACGCTGTCCTCTAGTGTCACACCACACCATGCCACATCATCCCCCGGTGTCACGCCACACCACACTATATCACACTTGTCCCCCAGTGTCATACCATACCACACCATATCACACCACACCATCCCCTGGTGTCACGCCACACCACACTATATCACACTTGTCCCCCAGTGTCATACCATACCACACCATATCACACCACACCATCCCCTGGTGTCACGCCACACCATACTGTACCATACCATACCATGGCACACCATACCCCAGTATTGTGCCACATATCATACTACGCCATACCACGTCATACTGCACTACACCACACGCCACACCACGTCATACTGCGCTACACCACACGCCACACCACGTCATACTGCGCCACACCATGCCACACTGTGCCATACCACACCACATCATACTGTGCCACACCACACGCCACACCACGTCATACTGCGCTACACCACACACCATACCACGTCATACCGTGCCACACCATGCCACACTGTGCCATACCACACCACATCATACTGTGCCACACCACATGCCATACCACGTCATACTGCGCCACACCACACCATAATTTCTACAACTGCCTTGTGATGAGCTTGCCAGTTTGAGAAACCCTACATCCAACCCAGGATGGTTGGCGGCTCCATCTCTTCCCCATAGCTTTCTGTGTGACATTTTATTTCCTCACCACAACCCTGGGAAGCAGTGATGTCATGCCCACTTTAGAGATGCTGAGAAGTAGCTTGGAGCAGTTCACATCTGAACTCAGCTCCCTGTCCTCCAGGGTGCTCGCTTCCCATGTTGTAGGACAGCATTAGTCACCAGACTTACCTGTGCAGAAGCTGCCACTTCTGCCTGGGCAGAGGCTCTGAGGAGCTCAGGTTGCGGGCTAACTTCTGCCTGCCTGCCTGCCCAACGGCATGTTCCCTCTCCTGCCATGGGTCCTACTCTGAGTAGGCTAGGCTTATGCGCCATCCCTACCTTCTTTCCACAGCCTGTCTCCAGCCCAGGTTCCCTCCGTCCTGGAACCCCCTCAGCCTCTTTTACCTCCCTCTTCCCGCGCCCCATCCCGCTGGACTCCTCCCCGAATTGTTGCCTTTTGTCCAGACCCAGCTGTTGGGCATGTGCTTCCTCACTCGCCTCCTCCAAGGCTTGGGGACAGGTACACCCCCACGCGCAAGCTGGACCAGACCGCAAGCTTGGGTCACATTCCTGATCTCTCTTCCGGGGTCTTTACTGGAGATGCCTGAGCCCCCTGCTTCCCCATACCTGATTTGACTTTTTAATTTTGTTGTATTATAAAAATCAATTTTGCCTTTTATGTTCTACTGGACAGATGAACTCTTGGAGAACAGGGAGAGGGGCTGCTTTATTCTGCTTTATTTGTCCATCACCTGGCACAAGACCGATGTGCTTGCTGAATATTTGTTGAATAAATTAATAGATATTAATAAGATGCTTTTTATTTTCTGATTGAAATTTTTATTGCATAAAAACTAGAAATTATAGAAAAGCATAAAAACATTTATTAATACACTACCCCTGAAGGTCAGCACTTACAATTTTGATGTGTACTTCTAGGACATTCGAAAGTTTATCAGACCTACACATAACTGTGTGTTCCACATGTTTTACTAACAAGAGGTTGATGCTTTTTCCATCTCATTTGGTTTTTCCTCACCCTTGACTTTTATTGACGGCCATATCAGCTCATGTGTGGCTGGACCTTCACTTATTTTCACTTGCACTGTTTGTTGGACATATAATTGTGACTGGCAAGCATCCTCATTCAGAAAAAGTTTTTATTATTTTAAATTGTATTTTTGATTAGGTACGAAATGAAGTTACTAGTTCAAAACGTGTGCACTTTTTAGGGCTGTTAATAACCATTGCTACATTGCTTCCCAAAGGATCAATCACATCTGTTTGAGTAACCATCTCACCACCCACACTTGTCTTTGTTGAGTATTTTTATTTATAATGATTTTTTGTTAATTTGATAAATAAAAAAGTATACATGGTTTTATTTTTATATTCATTTCTTGTAAAGACATGCTGTATTTTCTTTTCTTTTTTGTGTTTTTCCATTTCTGAGTCACATTCTTGTTTTCTCGTGCCCTTGACTCTCCCATGTGAGTTTCCTTCTGCCGACAGTGAGGGTGAGAGACTTTAAAAGACCCCAGCACTGTTCCCAGACCAGTGCAGCCGATGCCAAACTGTCCCTGTTGCTGCACTTGCTGTCGGTGTCGTTTGCTCTGGAGCATCTCTGGGGGCTGCAGCATACGTGACATTTTATTTCCTCCTCACCACAACCCGGTGAAGCCCTGCAGCCTGGAGATTTATGCTGCCTGTCAGAGCTTGCTGTCCATGATCTCAGGATCACACGTAACGCTCTCTCATCCCTGACCCTGTGTAGGGTCTGCACTTGGTGCCCCTGAGCAAGTTTGTCTCCAGCGTGAGCACGGCCAGGCTGATCCTAGAAGAGGCCTCGAGGTTGCTGAAGCTCCTTTGGAGAGTCTCACTCCCCACAGATGGCCAGTGTACCCTTCACTGTGGACAGGTAGGTGGTGACATTCTTCAGAGGTTCAAGGATGCCCCTGGGCCTGTGTCTCAGTCCCTTCCTTAGCCCAGCCCAGGAGCAGCCCCACTGGCTCTCATTTGGTGCGGGGAAGTGTCAAAGGGAGGAAAGGCACCAGGTTATGTTTTTGCTGTATCTGGGCTGCTGACTGACCTCTAGCACCCGAGAGTTCAGCCTGCAGCGGCTGCCCACGCCCAGCACATGAGTGTTGAGTGGGATCCTGTCTACACTCCATGTACGAGGAACTGGGGCCCAGGCATTGAGTGCTTCATCAGGGTTACAGAGCTGGTTTGAAACATAAGGACTGAACCCGGAGCTATTCTTTCATTTTGTAGGCATTGAGTTTTGACTTGTTCTCACGGGCCTTCGGGTTCTCTCTTCATAGTCCCTTTCACATTATATGTCTTTGCCTGCACCCTCCACTCCCATTAATGGCTTTCCTTGATATGAGTAGGCCTTTTTCAAACCTGCCTAACTGCTGGGGAGCAGTGGATCCATGCCAGCAGCCAGGCAGATGGAGCCCTACCTGTTTCCATCTGTGGAGTGCATGTGTATTGTGACAGGGTGAGCAGCCAGCCTGGCTCCCAGGGGAACCTCCCTGGGAAAGCCACGTGCAGGTAAAGGAGGTTGGGACTCCCAGCCGGATGGTCTGATGCTGCTTCCCCCTTTTGCCTCTCCTGTGAATGTGCTACAGGCCAGCAGGGAGGCAGAAAGGAAATTTGATTTTCTTTCTGAGTTCCACCCCACTGGCAGCTCTTAGATGGGTTTATCGTGGTTCTGGAGCAGCCCGTGAGCAGCCCTCTTCCTCAAGGTTCCTTGAGGAACCTGTCCTGAGGCTTCCTTGTTAGGCTCCCTGTGGGGAGTGTGGGCGTGCTGAGCTCAGGGAAGCTCATAAACACTCACTGTTCCATAAAGTCATTTTTGCCCACTTCAGCCCATGGGGTGTGGGGTGGAAGGCAAGTGTCAGGGGGATGGTGGGACCCACTGGTCCTAGCCCACAGCCTTTTCTTACTCTGACTGCCTGGATGTCCCTTGCTGCCTGCCGACTCCTTCCCACCTTCTCCTCTTAGCTTAAATGTTACCCCTAAGTGATAGAGGGCTCCCAGTCACTCAGTCATAGCGTCTTCCTCTGTTTCTTCATAGCTTTTGACACAAAAGATAATTACTTGGTTTGTTTTAATGTCTGCCTTCCTCTGCTTTCCTTCAGGGGAACATGTGTTTTGTTCATGTTTTTGAATAAATGTATGATTGAATGATTTTTCCCATATAACCAAACTATTACCTGTCCCTTATGAATTTTGAAAACAAACATGTCTGAACCAAACAGTTGACCCACAATGCAGTGGTTTTGTCTTTAGCACATAAAAGTAGTGACTACTTGTTAAATAGACAGAATGCAGTTCTTATTATATATATATAAGACACACACGTTATAAATGCACACAAAATTGTAGCCGTGTCGATTTCCCCCCACTTCTAGATCAGTCCAGCGACTGGTTGGTGCTCGAGGTGTTTTGTCCTTCGTTTCTCAGATAACTGATTATATTCACTCTCGTGTCACAGAATTTCAGAGTAGGACAAGGACTTAGAGATGCTCCATTGTGGCTGCTGGTTGCTAGTGTACATAGACCCCTGTGTGGTGTTAAATTGCCTCTCACCCCTGTTCTGTCACTGCCTGTGTTTGACACGGTGCCTTTTGCCTGGTGTGAAGCATGTGTGTAAAGCAGACTTCCACATCTTCAGCAGCCCGGTGGCTTTTGCTCCCTGCTATTTTCTCTGAGAATCATTGATTTGCCTTTTGCATCTACCGTACTGTCCCATTCAGTCCTGTGGACTGCTCTGAAAAGCATGCATCCCAGGCATGAGTTGACCTGGGAAAGTTGTTGGAGCGATATAAATACATAGGCCCATGCTTATGAGTTTTTTAAATGAAGAAAAAGCAATAACAGGCTATGTGTTGGCATGTAAAGGAAGAGATTGGAAGGGCAGAGATAAAGTAGATTTCTCCGAATAGAGCTTATTTTATACAGTTGACTTCCAAACTATATCAATAGTTAACATAATTATAAATAAAATTTTTCAAAATGGGGAATATAGAAATTTCTAAAAATTAATGGTATGGAATCAATTAACCTCACTACGGATGGCACTGGAGGCATGGTCACACAAAGAACATTTCAGTGACGGAAACAGTGATTTGACCATACATTTCTAGCAGGAATATTTTACAGGCAAGAAAAACTGCCCAAAAGTTTTTTTAAGATATAAACCATTTTCAGTGGTTAGTAATAGTATTGGTATTAATATTCTGAAACTAATGTATTTCTATTGTAAAACAACTCTTAAGTATCATTAGAAACTAAGATTTTTACTATGAATTAAAAAAATTAAAATCAAAGAAATAAAGACCCTGTAATTGTAAATTTAAATTGTAAGCATCAATATGAACTCATGATGTTTTTCTGTTAAAAAAATTTACTAACTCACTCTTTGTAAAAGGCTGAAGAAATAAAATGTGACCAAGTGCCAGCAAACACCCACAATTTCCAAACTATGATGTCTAAATGCCTTTTCCCCCAAAAGGATCTTGGGCTCCTTGGAAAAATGACTCTAGGTCTGGGCAGGAAATACAAGGAGCTCAGAACCTATTTTATCCTAGTAAGAAAGGACAAGATATAGGGAAGAAACCTGAAGATTTACAGTAGTTCTCAAAAGTGTAGGCCCTGAACCTGCAACATCAGCATCACCTGGAAATTTATCAGAAATGCACATTCTTGGGCCTCACCCAGACCAACTGAATCAGCCACCCTGGGAGTGGCCTCAGTAGTTTATTTCACCAGCCCTTTTAGGACCTTTGAGAAACCCTGGGTTAAAACTTAAGAAACTTAAGAAACAACAGATTCAAAATATGGATGTTACTTGAATCCTGAATCAAACCAATTATTAAAAAGTACCATTATGAATCAATCAGGGAAATGTGTCTGTTGACTCCATATTTGGAGATACCTATTGAATATCTGTTATTTGAAACTACCAGAAGTAGTTCTGATTTTGGATTTTTTTTTTCAGATTTTGAAGTATTTGCATAGAATTTGTGAGGTGGGCATCCCTAATCTAAAGATCAGAATGCTCAAAATGGGGCTGGGGTTGTGGCTCATCGGTAGAGTGCTCGCCTAGGCACTGGGTTCGATCCTCAACACCACATAGAAATATATTAATAAAATAACGGCATTGTGTCCAACTACAACTAAAAAATATTTTTTAAATGCTCAAAATGCATTGGCTCAAAGAGTTCTGGACTTTGGAGCATTTTGAATTTTGGATTTTGATTTTAAGGATGTTCAACCTGTACTAAAGAATTATGTTCATTGTTTAGGTGAGCTAATGATATTATGGTATTTTAAAATCTTTTTTCCCTAGAGATAGATTTTATATATATATATATATATATATATATATATATATATATATATATATATATATATATATATTTTATAGATGATATGATTAGTTTCTAGGATTGGTTTCAAATTAATTTTAGAGAGAGAAGAAGCTTGGGTGTAGGTGAAATAAGTTTGGCCTTGAATTGATAATTGCTAAACTGGACAGGTTCCTGGGGGGAGGGTCATTATCCAATTCCTTCTACTTGCATAAACATTTGAGATGTTCCTCGTAAAAAGGAAAGCAAACAAACAAAAACTCTTCCCAGAAGCAAGGCTTCGAGACACTGATGGAGGATTTTGTGGCCTCCTGGGAGGGGAGGGGCTTCCATTTCTGCTCTCAGCTCTGCGATGCTCACTGAGTTGTTCTGTTGATATTGTCAAGAGTGTTTTTACTTGCATAAGCATTTCCTAATTCCTCTGTTATTGATAAATAGATACTATACTTCATTATGCTCTGAAATGTTCAGTAAATCCTGAAATTTTTTAAATGTTATCCAATTTTATTCATGTATATTGTTGCATTCTGAAAAATTTCTTTAAAATGTTACTGTTTTCCAGTAAAGTTGTCAGTTATTAACTAAAAAGAATGAAAGGAAAGAAAAAAGAAAATTAAAACAAGAATTGTTCTGTTGAGTGACTGTTGGTACTGGGCACTGCTCATATACATCTTATTTTACCCCTTTACCACCACCTTGGGGAATTAGGTTTTTTGTTTTTTATTTTAAATTTCTAAAGTGAGGTATAAGAATCAGATGTTCTTATTTTTTATTTTATTTAAAAATGTTTTTATTTTTAATTGATTCATAGTAATTGCACATTTATGGGGTAAGTGTGGTATTTCAGTACACGTGTGTCATGAATACTGGTCAGATCAGGGTCATTGGATTATCCACCACCTCAGACATTTATCATTTCTTTGTGAGCATTCAAAATCCACTCCACTATCTGGAGTTAGGTTTTTTTGGTTATTGTTATTGTTTTGTTTTTGGTATTGGGGATTGAACCCAGGGGCAATTGACTACTAAGCCACATATCCCCAGCCCTTATCTAGAGGCAGGGTCTCACTAAGTTACACAGAGCCTGGTTAAGTTGCTGAGGCTGGCTTTGAACTTTTGATCCTCCCACCTCAGCCTCCCAAGTTGCTGGGTCTATAGGCATGTGCCACCATGCTTGGCTTGGAGTTAGGTCATCTTGTTCACATTTTCCAGAAGTAGGAGCTGAAACTCCAAGGAGTTAAATGATTTGCTTCAGCATCACCCAGCTAGGAAGTGGCAGAGCTGTGTTTTGGAGCTCTCGCTGTTTTTTCTAAAGTATCTTAATGCTGTAAAAATGAAGGATTGAATCCAGTGGCACAGCAGATGTAAATTATTACAATCTGTGGTTTTAAGTGCTGGACAGGATGTGTACAGGGTGTTAGGAGAATGCCAATGAAAGGTGACCCTGCCAGTTGGCAGGCACGTCACAGCACCTGCTGTGCATCAGGCAAAGGTGATCGAGGGAAGGAGGAGCTGGTAGTTGACAGGGGATGCAGGCCTGTGACGACCAGTTGCTACAGTCTCCTGGATGTGGGCAGTTATGGGGAGCCTCAGCTCCTGGTGCAGAAAGGGCATCAGGTGAAGCATCCTGCAGGAAGGGACAGCTGAGCTGACTATAGGAAGAGAAACGGGTTAGCCAGGCCAGGAGTGAAGTGGCCATTCCCGGCTTCCATGGACTCAGCTCTGAGTCTCATCTTCCTGCAGTGTGATGGATGGGTCAGGGGTGGTTATTCCAGTGTCACAGGTGTGGAGTTAAGGCTCTGACTGCGGGGAAGTTTGTCCTAGGATGGAGCTATGACCACAGCCCAAGTCTCTGTGGGCCCTGGATAGCAGGAGAGAACCGTGCAGACCTGATGTCTGAGTTAGGGTCTGTTCTGGAAGCACTGAAGACCCTCTAGCAGACATGATTGGCTAATCTTAAAAGTGGTTAAGGTAGGGAATCAAAAAGTGAAACATACCTTAAACATTTTGGTTTAACTTTAAACAGATAAATGTACTTACATTCACCATTCTTTTGATGGAGGGCCAGGGCCTTTTCTTTGACTATGGGGCTGCTGTTCGGAGTTCCACATGTCCTTACTTTCATAAGCCACATCCATAATGTATGTCTGTCACTTCCAATTTCTGTTTCTTTAAGATGAAGAGAAAACTTAGACACTTGTGAAGCAATCTGAATTTAGAATTCTTCTAGACTGTGTTCCTCCCACATCTTGTATAGTTGTTTCACCCACACCTAATCTGCCAGAATGTGTTTTTCAGTGGCTCGCCTTTCTCTGGTCTTTCTGAAGCATATGTTAGTTTTCGTGGTCGGTTCTCTCTATCCAGACACAGGCTTCATAGGTTCACTTAATATTTAATTAGATTCTGTAATTCTGTTACAACTACCATAAATAAGTTTGGGAACAAACTAAAGGGACTCTTCATAAGCTGACAACTCAGCATCTCCCCTTGGAGCAGAAGTTTTTGAGTGCAGCCAGGGAGAAGCAGGTGCCAGGCTTTCTTGCCACGAGGAAGGGAGCTGGTTGAAGTGTCTCAGTCCCCCTCTGCGCACTAGGGACCCAGAGTGGCCTCCTAATGGATCACATTCACCAAGTAATAGTTTTGTATTATTTTTTTTTCAAGATTTAAACACAAAACTTAAAAATCAGCATAATAGTTTTTATTAAACAACAACAACAAAATTTGAAATCACACCTCCTGGAGACGCTCTTAGCATCTTGTGGCCTTTGACCTCCAGCTCTGTGGCTGTGGAAATGGGTTCAGATTTGTGAAACGAGTGCTGTGGAGCAGAGGGCAGCCTCTGTTGTTCTGGGCTCTTTTTCTCTCTCATTACAATCTTTTATATATATATATTGATATTTACATCTATAAATAGAGTTCTACAACCTCATTTTAATAGCTGCAGAATCACTTCTTTCTGTGTAAGTACCACAATTTATTTTAGATCCATATTAAACAAATTGGTTGTTTTTTTCCTGCTACTACTAACAAGACTGAAGTGGACATCCATGGACAACCAGCAACTTTCTTGTGCTTGTACGGTTGTTGTTTTGGGGGTAAATGCTGTAGTGTAGACTTGCTGGTTCAGAGATGGCCATGCACTTACAGTAGATCTTGCCAGGTGTTACCAAGGGGCCTTGCCAATTTGCAGTTTTCCAGTGGTCATAAGACTGCTTTCTCTCATCTGGATTTTATCCAGTTTTGCCAATCTGATGGACAGAGAAAGCCTTCTAGTTTTTATTTAAATATCTCTGTTAGTGACCTTGAGCATCTTTTTATCTGATATTGCAATTCTTCCTATGTGATTTGACATTTTATATTCTTATTTCAGTTTTCTAATTCCTTTTCTCTTTAGATTGGAGAAATGAAAGCAGAGATCATCAAACTTCAGAACAAATTGTTTGAACAAGAAAAGAAGTTGCAGAACAGCATGAGGCTTTTGCAGCAGAGCAAGCACCAGGAAAAAGTCATCTTTGACCAGTGTGAGTGAGCAGTGTGGGTAGCGGCTATGCTTGACCACTTCCTGCCCCTCGGGGCTGACATCCTGCCCTGGCTTAGCCACGCTGGAGCCCAGACCAGTGATGATGAGGCCCCCTGGTTCGGGTCTTTTTAGGCTGCATTCTTCCTGACCTGCCAGACTCGTCTGTTCACTTCCCATGTCTTGGTGGCAGGGATGGTCCTCTCACTGGGGAGATGGGGGTACGGCACGCGCGGTATAGGAGCACGGAGATGGCAGTGGGGTGGGTGTCACTATCCTGGGAGGTGAGCATCCTGAATAAAATGATCCTTGAGCCAAATCTAAAGGGAGTGAATGTCATCAGGTAGGACAGGGGGTGACATTCCAGGCCAGGAACAGCAGGGATAAAGGCAAGAAACCATAAGCGTTTCTATTGGTTGCCTATGACAGGTCAAGGTAGGAGGGGCCCAGGGACTGGGCCTTGTGTTGTGACAGGCTTGGGGAGGCTGGCACGTACAGCAGAGGGTCGGCCCGCCATGCCTGTCAGTGAAGAGGCTTGGTGCTCTACCAGAGAGCAGGACATAACAGCAAGGACGCGGGATCAGAGTAGGTCATGGACTTGAGGAACCCTTCTCAAGGCAGGTGCGGAGCCCCAGGATCAGAGAGCCAGTCAGTCCCAGCTCTGGCCTAGCCACTCACCTGGTCCCTGGTTTAAATCTTCAGCACCACTCAAGGCAGCTCCCATCAGCACCTCCTGGTGACCCTACCGTGGCTGGGCCCACGCTGCCTGCATGTTGGTTTGCTTGTTTGGGGAGACTCTGTCTGGAGCTCCCTCCTCTCCAAGGTGCCTGCCAGCCTTGGACGCTCTGTTAGCAAAGTCCCGTTTTCTCGGGGTCTTCCTGGGAGGCATAGAACATAGATTGTTGCCAAGTGGCAGTTTTCCTGATATTCCCTCGCCTGAAACCTTCTGGAAGTGGACTGTGTGAGATGGGCAGAGTGAACTACAGTGCAACAAGCTCACTTATGAGCAGGCACAGCCCCGGGGACAGGCGTTCCTGCTGGCGAGGAGCTCGGGCGTAACTGCAGGTGGGGGTTACAAAGCTTAGCTGTGGGAGCACTGCTGAGTGCCTCGGGAGCCTGGCCAGGTTCTGGTTCAAGACTGACTGGGCCTTGAGGGATGGACAGCTGAGACAGCAACAGGGCAGGAACAGGATTTTTGTGATGGCCTTGTGGCCTCGTACCACAGCCCAGGAGGCAGGAGAGTAGAGTGTTCTGGAACATTCTCAGGACACACCAGGCCCTTTGAGGAACCTTGTGGGACAAGCTGAAGGTGCAGCAGGGACTGATACCGTCCACTGAGTGTCAGCAGCTCCCATGGCCGAGCATGGAGGGCCATGCAGCAGGAGAGAGCTCTGCTGTGACAGTCCCTCAGGTGGGCAGTGGGGAGGCCTCTTGGGGCAAGGCAAGGCTGTCGAGAACTGGGGAGGTTGGGAAAGGTAGTGAGGGGTCGGTCCAGCAGGGTGGTGGATGTCACGAGGTTTTGGCTGGGGTGTTCGTGTCACTCCCAGGGCAGACAGTGCCAGTCATGGCCATGTCAAGGTAGCCATGGACATTAGGTCAGACTTCTGGGCAGCAAGGGGCCGAAGTGATGCTCTGTGTGGCCCCCAAGTCTGGGAAGCAGAACTCTGCCCGGGCACTCTCTTCCTCTGCAGCCTGGCTGGGATAGCGGCAGAGCACAAGGAGGTTTCAGAAGCAGGCATGAGGTTCACATGAGTCTAGTGACCACAGCAGACAGTGCCACACCCTGTGTCCTGGGTCAGCGAGCCAGGCATTGTGAATGGGCACAGTGCAAAGCTCTGACTTCAGTTTCCTTATCCCCAGGGGAGACAGTAATTCCAAAGGACTCACACTGGCCACACACATAGGCCTGGGTTCTAATCATGCTGCATAGAAAGTACCTCTGTCTCTCATCTGTAGAGGAATGTGAAGCTCCTGAAATGAACCTCCTAAGCACAGTGCGGGGACAGAGCTGCTTCCCTCTCTCAGTTAGTCCAGATGATCTAGGGTACAGAGGTCATTCAGAGCAAGCCTGAGAACATCTCACAGCATCTCTCATCTGACGAGCTGTCGCCGTCTCTGCGTTTTGTTCCAGCCACTGGGCTGCTGCAGCTGGCCGGGCTGTGCCTCCTCCTGCCCGGGCTCCGCAGCTCGTCCTGACCAGTCAGGCCCTTGGGAATTCCCCAACACTGCCAGCCTCACGGGCCTGCTTCTGGCACTGAAGTGACTAAATGAAGGCTGGTAGCATTCCCTCTTCCTTGCCCACACAGCGACAGGAACAAGCAAGGGCTAGGGCTTATCCCTGCCTGTGTCCTCCCAGGCTCTATAGGGGAAAGTAGGGAAAGGGTGACCTGGTGAGACTTAGGACTCTGCTGTTCACTGGGCACGTGACCTGGAAACACCAGCCTCAGGTCCTCATTAGCCAAGTGAGGACGGTGACCCGGGCTTGTGAGGTGAACCTAGTTGGCAAGGTGGGGCACCCACAGGTGGGCATCTTCCTTGCCCACCTCCCCTGAAGTGGGAGGAGCCCTGGACTGACTCATGTGACCCTAGGGTGTGAGCCTCTTCTTTATGCTGGGACAAGGCTTGATTTGGGACACATTCTTTACCACTCTGTCCCTCAGTCTTTTCGTCACAGTGGGGATTTCTGTACCTGGGAACGTGGGCGGTGCTGTTCAGATGTAAGGGCTACATCAAAACTTGGGTGAGGTAACCCTTAGCTCATATGGTGAGTTTTGTTCTCTTGGTATGTTCAGTACTCTTTCAAGATTATTTTTAACCTCAATATCATGATACTTAATCTTTTCTGGGTCACAGGCCCCTTGGTGAATTTTGAGAAAGCTGTGGTCTCTTTCCCCAGAAAAATGCACACATTCATACCCACACATAGACCCGAACGTCACATCCAGGATGTAGGACTCTCCAAAGCACACCCATGGCCCCAGGTTATGAACTTCTGCTTGCAGACTTCAGTGGGGAGTGGAGGTACAGAGAAGCTGTGGCCACTTCTGAAGTTCATTTTGTTCAGTTAAAACCCACACGGACTGTCCCTTCCCCTGATGGTGCAGATTGCAAATAGATTTTATTACCTCAGGTAGAATTTTTTGTGAAGCATAACAAATATTTTCTCTAGGTTACCTGCAGTGAACACGCCACTGGGAAGCTGGGACGTGGTGTTGGTCTCAGTCTGTTTTAGCTGCAGGTGCTGTTGGCCAAAGGCCCAGATCCAGGCCTTGTGCCTGTGCCACTGGGCACGGGGCTGATTCCCTGACCCTCACCAAGCCTGTTTAGAGTAGGTTCCTGGTAAGCTCTGAATCCGCTCAGCAGTGCGTCCCTGCCGTCGCTGGAGTTTGTGTTGGACAAGAAGAGATGGAGGAGGAGGTGGTGCTCCTTGAGCTGCTCTCCTGAGAGGTGGACACTTCCAGTTCTGCAGGCCTGCTCAGCACATAGCTCTGGTGTCAGTGGGCAGCTTCCTCTGAGATCACCCACCAGCCTGCTCCCGTCCAGGCAGAATGCAGCTTCCCCAGGGAGACCATGGGGGCTATTCTGCCATCTGAAAGGTGGGGGCAGCCAAACTGCCCAGGGTTCTCCCCCCAGGCTTAGGAACTTGGCAGTGTGAAATCCCACCTGCTTAACTTCCCTCGCACTTGATGTGGGTCTCCACACATGGGTTTGCTCCCCCTCTGCTTCTCAGAGGGCTCAGGACACCATGAATGCCTGGACCTGCCCTGTGCCACGGACCTCCCTGGCCCACAGAGAGGAGCCATCAGGTTGTACTGTGTTACCAGGTAACCTTGCAGAGCCTTGGTATTGCCCCTAACAATGGCATGGCATGCTCCACCGGGTGCGTCCCTGTGAGACTGGCTTTGTGGGGACTGAAAGAGGTGTCAGTGGTCCACCCTTTCTGATGTGTCATTTGTGCTGGGCTCCAAGAGGGGACAGGTAGACCCTTCATGCTCCTCTCTGTTCTGGATTCTTCAGGGTGGTTCATGTGTCAGAGCCTTCAAGTTGGGCTTCTCCTCCCTGAACTGGGCTTTTTCACTCCCCTCCCCACATCTGGTCTCTGATCATCTTGTCCTTTGCTTTCTCCCCAGTGCTTGTAACCCACAAGGTCCTTCGGAAGGCCAGAGGAAACCTAGAGGTAACTTCATCCCTTTGTGTTTTTTTTTTTTTTTTTTAACTGAAAGCCACATAGTGGGTGGGGATGGGTGCAGGACCAGAAATGATCTCTTTTGAAAAATGAATTTGGAAGTGGAACCAGGGGACATGTCCTCCATATAAAGTTGTATTTTTCTGCCAACAAAGAATGACAAGTTTCATGCTTATCTTCAGTATTTGCTCTGGTTTTTAGATTTGTTTGCTGTTTTTACCAGGGAAAAAAGCAGCAGCCAGTGACTGGCACATAGTAGGACTTTGTTAAATCTTTCTGGAATGAATGAATGAATACAGTATGATCTCATTGTCACTTTGTTCTGTAAATATTTGCTGATCAAACTAATAACTCTTAGAAAGCAGTTTCAGGATCATCTTGCTTTTAACTCGGTCAGGGATCTTACTTCCGAACCCTCCCCTCGACCTAAAACCCTCCTTTTTTTCCCCTCCTTTTCTCTAGCTGAGGCCCGGGGGTGCCCATCCAGGAACAGCCAGTCCCAACAGACCTGGCTCCTGAGGACTTGAAGCTAATAAAGCTTGTGGCCCCGAGATCACGCGTCTCTGTTCCAGCTGAGGCTTCTGGTGGCTGAGGGAGAAAGGGGAGAAATGGCTGCCTGGCCCAAGGAAGTCTCTTTCCCTCCGTGTTCTCCATCCACAAGTGGCTCATGGTTGTGGCCACAGAGGTTCAGGTGCTCTGCGGTGAGGCGTGGAAAGGCCTTGAGCTCTGGGAGGCTGCCTGGGTCTGGGGCAGGGATGGCACTGAGGCTGCATGCGTTGCTGGGCTCCACGTTTGTCCTAGGTGACCTTGGCTCTCACTGGCTCTGCAGTTTGAAGAATCTCCTTAAATGATTCATTGCATTCCAAGGGGATGATTCAGTCACTTTGTGTGGAGCCTCAAAGCCTGGGTTCCAAACTCCCCCATGGGACAGGCCAGGTCTCAGGAGTCACTTGATCCTCGCCCTGAGCCTGCTGCTGAGCCCTCGCAGGTTTCCAGAGAGGAGGACTCCATGCAGCATGGCCTTGGGCTGTGCCTGCACCCTGCAGGTGCTCGGCCTCACAGTCGCCTGGAGAACAGCCCTCTCAGTGGTGCTGTTCTGACTTAGGAAGGAGCAGGGTAAGGCTGAGACTTGGCATTTGCACTGTCCCGATGATGACAGTGACCTGACCACCCAGCTGTCCTCATTGGTGCCTGGGGGTACTTGCTTGCTGCAGCCCTGTTATTAACCCTGCTTATCCTTAACCTTTGCCCTGAACATCACAGTGTCCCTGAGAAGTAAACAAAGCAGGGCTGAAGCTGGCCCAGGGACCTCCTGGAGATGGGGCAGACTTGGCCTCCAGCTGTGCTTTGACATGATTCTCTTGGCCTTGCTCTTCCTGTCTCACAGTCCTGTGCCCATGGTCAGGTGTCAGGCCCAGCTGGGCAGATGGGCCTCTTGTAGGAGGGTAGGCAGGGAGCACTTGGAACCTGACTCAGTGTCCCTCATTACCTCTGCTTCTGCCATGTTCTGGGCATTTGAGTGACCTTTGGGATGACCCTGCATTTTGCTTTCCTTCTGAATCACTCACACAGACCTTCTGCCTCTAACTGTGGCCTCCCCTGCACCCAGCTCCCGGCTGCCTCATCCCCCTCTTGACCTGACCTCTTAGAGTTGTTCCCTATCTCTGGTCCTCTGCCTCTTCTCCTGTCCCTAGGCTCCTCTCTAGTCTTCAATTCCTTTTCCATCCAGTTTGTTGGTCTTGCACCCCACACCCAGATTCCTTCTCTGCCCTGCAGCAGCTGAGATGCTGAGAAAACAGGGCATCTGATCAGGATGCTCCCCCCACCCGATAGCCATTGGTGTCTTCCCGCCACCTTCTGGTCCAAGCCCAGGTCCCTGACAGGTTCACAGGGGCCCGTGTCTGGCCCCTCCTGGTGCCCCTGGCTCCTGTCGTTCCACTTCCTTGCATTCTGGCCGGGTCCAGGCGAACTGAACCATCTCCAGCTCACTGGTGGGGCCTTGCTGCCCTGCCCTACCCAGCCCAACCAGGGTGCTGACTCTTTGAAGTGCCCCTCCCACCCTTTCTCTTTCCAGCTAGCTTTGAGTGGTCTTTCAGAAATCTTTCCCCCTTTGAGCCTGTCCCAATCCTTGATGTTCTGTGCTGCATCCCTCTCTCTGCTCCTGCTGCCCCCAGAGCCGTCGCTCCCTGTTTGGGGACCTCCCTGAGCTCCTGGAGAGCGTCTTGGCAGGCCTGGTACACAGAGCCGAGCAGATGGGACCAGTTCCTGGGAGAGACCTGACCCAAGGAGCCCGTCTTCAGGTTGCTGGGAGACAGTACTAACTCCTGCGCAGCCAAGGGCAGCTTCAGGCGCCCCACAGTCCCTCCTGGAGCCCTCAGAGCCACGTGGAGGATGTGATGGTGGTCAGGGTCACCCTGACTTCACAGATTAGCCAAGAGCCTTAGCTTATGGTTAATGGAGCCAGGATTTGATCCCTCTTGATCCCTCCTGTCCTTCCAGACCCCAGAATGGCTTCTCTGCCAACCACACACCTGCCCAGATGCAGAGGTGCTCGGCTGGAGGCAGAGGGAGCAGAAGCCAGGTGAGCCCAGGAGGGGGCCTTACCCCAGATACCCTGGACAGGTAGTCGGGAAGGTCCCTCCCCACAGGGGTTCCTCCTCTGCACAGCCACCCCCCATTTTCACATTTGCCTGGGTGTGAAAACTCAGATTTAGGCATAATGTCAAATGGAGTTCCTTTTCCAAGAAATCATACCATGGTCTTTCCAACAGAAGCTTGGTCAACAGGAGGCCTGGGTCTGTCCCCAGCCTCCACACCTGTCAGATGGGGCTTACCCTTCTGCCCAGTCCTGATGGCAGAGTTGATAAGAGCCTCAAAAATTTAGAAATAGCTGAAAAATAACATTCTTGTCAAAAATCAGTGGCTCTTCAGTGTCTCTTCTGTGGTTGGTCCCAAGCAAGTTTTTTTAAAAAAATATTTAATTGATTTTATTCTTTAAATACATGACAGTGGAATGCATCACAATTCTTGTTACACATAGAGAGCACAATTTTTCATATCTCTGTTTGTATATAAAGTATGTTCACACCAATTCATGTCTTCATACATGTACTTTGGATAATGATATCTATCACATTCCACCATCATTGCTAACCCCCTGTCCCCTCCCTTCCCCTCCCACCCCTCTGCTCTATCTAGAGTTCGTCTATTCCTCCCATGCTCCCCTTCCCTATCCCATTATGGGTCAGTCACCTTGTATCAGAGAAAATATTCGGCATTTGTTTTTTTGGGAATTGGCTAACTTCACTTAGCATTATTTTCTCCAATGCAATCCATTTACCTGCAAATGCCATGATTTTATTCTCTTTTATTGCTGAGTAATATTCCATTGTGTATACATGTCACATTTTTTTTAATCCATCCATCTACTGATGGGTATCTAGGTTGGTTCCACAGTTTAGCTATTGTATATTATGAAAAAATGTTCATCATCTCTAGCAATTAGAGAAATGCAAATTAAAACTACTCTAAGATACCATCTCACTCCAGTAAGAATGGCAGTTATTATGAAGACAAACAACAATAAGTGTTGGCGAGGATGCAGGGAAAAAGGCACACTCATACATTGCTGGTGAGACTGTAAATTGGTGCAGCCAATATGGAAAGCAGTATGGAGATTCCTTGGAAAACTGGGAATGGAACCACCATTTGACCCATCTATCCCTCTCCTTGGTCTATACCCAAAGGACTTAAAAACATCATACTACAGGGACACACTCAAGCAAGTTTTTAAAGTTTTATTTGAAGTTCCTGTGTCAGGTGTGCACAGATGCAGTGTGTATGTGAGTGGTCAGAGGTGGGGGTGCATTGGAGTGATTAGCCCAGGCTAGGCTTGACGTCAGACCTGGATTTGCCCGTGGGGGAACAGAACCACCTTCCCTGGTTTGTGCACAGCCCGTGGACCCTGAGGTTGGTCATTGGCAAGGGCATGAACTGGGGGTGCTCTGAAAAAGGAACCTCTGGTACATCTAAGCCTGTGTGGCTGCGAGTCCCAGGGTGCCTGGGAGCAAGGCCTGCAGAGCAGGCTTGTGAGAGCCCAGCGGCCCTTCTCTTCAGGCCACCACAGGTTATCAGGACAAGGTAATCCAAACAAACGTGTTTTTATTTCTTAGCTTAAAGAAAGTCCCAGCCTTGTCCTAGGGAAGGCTCACCCTTCTCTAGGAGGTAGAGGAGCAGATGGTTTGTTTGGGCTGGATTAGGGCCAAGAACAAACTCTGCAGATAGGGACAATTTGGACCTTGGGAAAAGCTCCGTTGTCCCTGGTGAGTTAATTTCACCAGCAGCTGAATTCAGGAGGCTCCTAAGCAGCAATCAGAAAATGCATCAATTTCACGTCCTCTGTGAGATTAATTACCACATATGCAGCGCACCTGAGACAAACAGCTGCAGGGGCTAAATATAGTGAGGAGAGGAGAGGCCACGCCTCCGCTCAGCCTGCCTTGGGAGGGGTGCTTTGACCTCACTTCTGAAGCCCACCTGCCTGCTTCGCTGCCGTGAGGCACAGGTAAGCTCCTGGACCCCCAGGCAGTGGCAGCATGGATAGCAGGAGCCACTTCCTCCTGCCCTCCATTTCTTTAGTCTGCACCCCCACCCATTTCACAGAAAAGGAAACTGAGTCAATAAGAACCTGTTCTCTGAATTTTCCTGCCCTGCTTACAGACAGAGAGTATCTTTACATGCCCTTTCCCACTCAGTGTCTCTGGATGACCAGAGTAGGGACCCAGAGCCCCACAGTTGAATTCCTCCATACAGTAGCCCGGGAACTGCTTGTAAATGGTCTGTGGGTGGAGAAGGAGTGATCTTGTTAATACAAGTTCTCAGCATCGCCTCGGCCCAGAAACCTGCCTGGGGGATCCTGGCCCTGCCAAATGGCCTCTGCGATCTTGGCCATATTTTATGTCTAACTCAAAAATCCAATTATCAAGATTACTCATCCTGTCTCCTGAGGAGGCCAGGCTCTGCCTCAGGGCCAGGCTGTTTACCTCTGGCCACAGTGGGGCCTTCCCAGCTAGCTTCGCTGCTTGCCGGGGGCTGGCTGTGGGCAGATCCGGAGACTCGGGGGTCTTGTCCTGGGCCTAAGGAGGTGCCTGAAAAGACGAAGCCTCAGTTTCCTCATCTGCAAGGTCACGAGATGGGGAAAGCTAAAGAGACAGAATGGCCCCAGGTGAGGCCCAAACGTCAGCCCAGGCCTGGGGGTTTGTTCCTGAGGGTCCTGCATTCATTCAGCCAGTACCTCCTTCTCCCTTACCCTCTGCGTCCTGTCTGACACCAGTGCCACTTCACCTCCCAAAGCCATTGCTTCATCCAAGTGGCCTTCAGTTCCCACCTGGACCACTTACTGCAATAGTAGGACTTCCCCACTTGCACCCCTACCCTCTCCAGATGTGCCCCAGGCCACAGCTAGAGCAGATCTGCAGTGCAGAGCCCCCACCTACCTGGTGCCAAGTGTGGAACGCTTCCTCACCTGGAGTGGTGCAGGCCCTCTGGCCCAGCTGCTGCCCTCTGCTTTCCCCCCAGGCACAGGGCGGCTGCATGCTGCCCCTGCCCGGCACCTCCCCGGCACCTCTCGCCCTGGCTTCTCGTGCTGGTGGCTCCTAGTTATGTTCCAGAGCCCGGTCCTTAGTCTCCCCAGTCAGAAGGGGCAGTGATGCTGATGTTCGGTGCCTGCTGAATCTGCCTCACTGGCGTTTGGCTACCATGTGACTTTGAATCGTGCATTTGAGGAGGATTTGGGCCGGTTACGCCTCTTCCTGTCACTAGCCTGAAGTTCTGGAAGGCCCCAGACCTGGTGTGACTAGCTCACCCTCCCAGGCCTGGTGCCTGGCCCAGGGCCAGCAAATATGCTCACCCACCTGTGTTCTTAGCTGCTCCCACCCCTAGAAGAGCTGGAGCTGGTGGGCAAGAGACAAATAATGGTGCTAAGGGGGACACTTGTCCTGGGGTCCCATGAGCAGGTAGTATTGGGAATATTACCACGTGGTCCTCCTGCTGGCTCTGTGGGGATGGTACTGCCTTTTTCAGATGAAAGAAGCACAGAGCCACCCACCTGCCCAATGTCACAGGGCCAGAGGCTGAGAGCTGCATTCCAACGGAGCCTGCGGGTGCCCCCTGCCCGCCTTGGGCTCGGGGGCTGAGCTGCGCAGACGTACCCGTCGCACTTGCAGATCGTCTACTTCGGCATCTGCCCGCTCAGAGGCTCCTGCCAGGGACCCAAAGCCCAGCCCTGGCTTGGCCCATCTCTGCCCCTCTTGGGCCTCAGTTGCCATCCTCAATAGAAGGCAGAGTTGGAGTGGCCTCTAACTCACCATCTTCAGCCTCTCTGTCCTTAGTTTCTCTGTTCATTGGCAGTGTCCATGTTGACCTATCGCCTGACCCAGAGGCAGCCCTGGGCATGGCAGGCCCCTCCCCTGGATCACTGTTGCTGGCTGCGGTGGTCCCCAGCACCTTCCCTCAAGATCTGTCACCAGCGTCCTGTTAGCTGGCGTTCACACTGGAACTGAATTACATGTTTACAGGCTTGGAGAGACACTGTTTGTATTAATGCCACTTTCTCCTCAACAGAACAATGTGTGGTCCCAGTTCAGTTGGGGCAGTGGATGACAGGGCTGGCAGGCACAGGGAAGCAGAAGAACAAGGTCATCCCAGACTCCTTGTCCTCAGCTGAAATGACACTGGGGTCAGAGGCCAAGACATAGGTGACCAGACCACAGAGCTCCCTGGGGGTGGGCCAGTGGCTGGGAGCCCAGCTAGACCCGAGTGTGAGAGAAGCCTAAGGGGTAGGTACTCAGCATAGGAAGGAATTTGAAGACCTCGGTGTCAAGTTCATTTTCAGCACCTACCTTCTCCCAAGTGCCAGGTCCAGTGTGGGCCCTGAGGCTCCCCGTTGGGTGTCGGGGAGCCAGATGGGGAGGCAGGCCCGCAGTTAACTGGCTCCATCACGATAAATGATCACCAGGACCCTCAGGCACCCAGAAAAGGGACTCCTAACTGGGCTTGGAGGTGACAGGGAAGGTGCCCTATGGTGAGCCTAGGTGAGTGGAAAAGGCCACCTGGGGAGAGTAGGTGAAGAGGAGGGGGTGCTAGGTCGACGAAAGAGCTGAGAAAGGCCCGTGCTCATTGCCGTGGATCTGGCTGGGGTTTAGAATCCACTCGGTCATCCTGGCAGGACCTCAGGTGCCACCGTGGACAAGAGGGCTTCATCCAGGAGCAGCAGGGAAGAGATTAGAAATGTGGTGTTTGGGCAAGAGGGCTGGGTGGGTGCTGTGATTGTCAGGCCCACCCATCCTCACCTGGGCAGGACTGGAAGTGAGGCTGCTCTGGGTTCAAGACGCCTCCGAGGACATGGGCCTGTTTACCCCCTGGGGTGGGGCCAAGGATCAGGATGGGGTCAACTGCTGGCTTCTGGCTCAGTAGTGGTGTGACTGCATTCACCTGGAGAGAGCAGTAGAGATGGTGACGAAGCCAAGATCATCTTCGCAGTGGGCAGAACAGAAGGCGGCAGGTGGAAGAGGCCCTCCAGGGGGTGGGGCCGTCTGTGCAAAGGCTGCAGGGGGCCCACGATGGTGAGCTGCGGCTGCCCGCCTGGTCAACCTGAGGTTGGGGCAAAGAGTCAGCAATCATTCGTCTTTTGGGAGGTTGTGGGAAGCCAGCGGCACTTGTGTCTGGGAGGTGGAGCAAGGCCAGGGAGGAGGCAGAACAGGCTGGCTGAGGCCTGTCCAGCTGGGTGAAGGACTCACGGTCCCCAGGGCGGCTGAGCTGGTGGCCATGGGCCTATTGGTGTCTCAATGGCTGCAGGGAGGCTGCCAGCCAGAGGAAACAGCCTCCACTCCCACAGCAATGGAACAGCAGCCTGGACGTGGCCTTCAGGGGACTTGACTTGCTCAGGACTCCTGCTAAGACACGGCCTCTGCGCCCTGCCCTCAGTGACACCGGAGACACAGGGTATCTAAGCAGCTCCAGGACGGCTGCTGCTCTGCCCTCTGGGAGTGCTCCGAGTGCCCCCAGACCCCACTTCCTCACCGATAAGACAGGATCAGGGCTGGTAGCAGCACTGCCCTTCTCCTACCCAGACCTCCTTCCCTTCATGTCCCTCTACTCCAGGAAGCCTCCCTCCTCCCCAGGGAGCCCACCCTCGCGGCTCCCTCCCTCTCACCAGCCCGGGGAGTCCTTTCCTTCCTTGGCTTCTCTCCCCTCTGTCCTCTCTCCCCCACTCCTCTTCCTCTCCCCCCCACTCCTCTTGCTCACAGCCACTTGCCTGCCTCCAGGTATGGTTGCCCTCTGGTTTCCCTGCCCTGTCCCCACCTGGTCTCTGCACAGCCAGGATATGCTCCGGCACCTCAAACCCGACCCTGCCACTCCCCTGTGTGTGAATCCTCCCAGATCAGTCCAGTTCCTCCCACATCTGGCCTTGTGGTGTCTGCTGGCCTTCCCTGCCCATCCATCTAGGCTTGTTTTTGTTGGTGTCCCCCTGCCTCGTCCATGTGGTGCTGGACCTTGTCATTCTCATAGGCCCCCAAAGTCACCTTCTGCATCTCTGGGCTTCGCACATGTGTCTCCTGGTCTGAAATGCTCACCTCGCACATCCTCATCCTGATACCCACTGGTCCTAAAGACTCACCCTGGCATCATCTCTGAGCCTGCATTCTCCAAACCTCAGTTTATCCCCATATAAGATGGGTCTGAGCCAGGCGTGATGGTGCATGCCTGCAGTCCCAGCGGCCAGGAGGCTGAGACAGGACGATCGAGATTTCAAAGCCAGCCTCAGCAAAAGCAAGGCCCTAAGCAACTCCATGAGACCCTGTCTCTAAATAAAATACAAAATAGGGCTGGGGATGCAGCTCTGTGGGTGGTCCTTGAATTCAGTTTCTGGGATTACCCCCCAAAAAAGGGGGCATGATCCCACTTTCCCCTTGTTACTGGAGATAGACTTGGGGTTTCAGTCAACTGCAGGCAGCTAAGTTAGCTGAGACTAAAAGGTTTTAATCTATTCATTAATAGATGTATAGTCAGCTTTTTATCACTCACCAAATACCTGACAAGAAAACTCAGAGAAGGAAAAGTTTATTTTGGCTGATGGTCTCGGAGCTTTGTCCCACAGTCAGCCTACCCCGTTGCTCTGGGTCCAGGTGAGGCAGAACATTATGGCGGAAGGGTGTGGTGGAAGACCGCTGCTCCACTCATGGTGGCCAGGAAGCAGAGAGGGTAGGGGGCTGCAGAGAATATGCCCCCTTCCAGGGCATCCCCGTGACCCACTCCTCCAGCCACGCCCCACCTGCCTGCAGTCACCACCCGGTGGGTCCATTCAAACTAGGATGGTCGAGTTGGGTTACAGCTCTCACAGTTATTTCTCTCGGAATGTTCCTGCATGAACACAGGAACTCTGGGGCAACCCCTCAGCCAAACCACAATAAGTCCAAATAAGAGAAGTGGATCGTCTATTCTGTCCATGACCTGTCAGGCTACTCTGGGAGCCTTGTGACCATTTCTGGTGACTTGGCTTTAGGCTGATGTCAACAAAGTAGATTATGTCATTAAACTTATTTTCCATTCATTAAACATATGCCAGAAATTATACATATATTGTCACATTTAATCCTGTAAAAGTGTTATGACCTCTATAAAATGATGTGGCAGGCAGAACCATGGACCCAAGATGTCCATGCTTGGATCCCCAGGACCTATGATTATGGCACTTCACTTGGCAAAATGGAATTGACACAGGTGGTGACAGTTACAGATGGGAGATATTCCTCAACCCCGGTGGGAACATTCTAATCCCAGAGTTCCTTAAAAAAGAAGACCTTTCCCAGTTGTGGTCAGAATGGTGAGCTTTCAGGTTGGAGCAGGGAGCCAGGAGCTGGGGACACAGGTGACCTTGGGAAGCTGGGAAAGACTGAAAAACAGATGATCCCCTGGAGACCCCAGAAAAGAGCACAGTCCTGCTGACGCCTTGATTTTCACCCAAGAGACCCAGGTCAGACTTGTGCTGTAGAGCTCTGGAAGTAAACTTGTGTCATCTTAAGCCACTAAGCTGTGGTGACTTGTTATGACAGCAGTGTGCCTTAAATAGTCACTATGAGCATGAATTTTATGATCCCATGAATTTATAAGTGGTGTGTCCTGTGCTTGTAGAAGTATAACTTAATGACAGGGGACCATTGAATAGACAGCGTGGGGGACAGTGAACTTCCTGTCCCTGGAGGCATGGTTGACCTCACCAAGGTCACCTAGATGGGCAGGTGCTTGGACAAGGGACCCCAAGAGCCTCCAGAGATTATAATCAGAAGCCATGTGCCCAGGGCTGGAGGAGCCTGTGGTTCTCCCTGCCACGCGGGAGGCCTCTGTCACCACCCGCAGCGTCCGCCCCTCGGGAGCGTTATCATATATGGTAACAGGACTCCATTACTTCAGAATGCTTTGGTGTAATGCATTGAAGGAATTATTGAAATGTGTAATTACAGTGTGCATTGTAATATAAAACAAGTCCATTATATTCATTTGATGGAACTGTGCTCCATAATGTCTGTTCTAATATAAAAGATTCTGCCATTAGAGTGTTATATTGTGTGATGATAATTGTCCTCCAGACCTCGTCTCCCATCTCCACCCGCTTGGTTCGGCGCTGTCTCATGGAGTGTCTGCTGCCATGAAACAGGAATACCGAGCGTCCCAGGCGGGAAGGCTCCTTGGGTTCACTCCATCCAGCCTCCCATTAGACAGATGGAGAAGGAATGAGGCCAGTTGCCCAGGGCCAGAGTTGGCCATGGCAGCACCTCCTGAGTGCTAGCTGGCTTCTGGCACAGTGGTTCCCAAACATCTTTGGGAATTGGAACCCTTTGTTGAACAAGAATCTCAAGGCAGACCAAGGAGTCAACTCTGCGGGAAGCCAAGATGGGCTTAGGGTCCTGACCACTCAGGGGCCTGCTAGGCTTCCATTCCCTCTGAGTCCCCTTCACAAATCATGAGGGCTCCCCATGGCATCCTCTGAAAACCAGTGGCCCAATGCCCTCTTTGTCCAGATGGGAAGATGGAGGCTGAGCGGGGCAGACGCCTGCCTAGATTGCCCCAAGATGTGGGCAGGGCTGGATGACCTCCACCTCCTGTCGGCTTGCCCCTCAGGATTAGTGTGGAAGCTGGTTCACCTGGCTGCTAGAACCACGGAGACTTGTCAATCACAGGATTGGAGGACCCTGGAGGTCGAGGGGTGGAGAGGTGCAGGAACCCCTGGGGATGCTCCCACAGAAGAGTCGGGGACCTCTTCCTCTCGAGATGCCACCACAGGGTGCCACCACAGGAGAGTCTGGAACCTCTTCCCCTCGGGTTCCTCTCGGGTTCCTCTCGGGTCTGGGCCCTCTCCGTCTCCCTTCTCTGCCCTGAGTCAGAACTAGGTAGCAGGCACGGTCCTGGTGGCAAATAGCCTGGCGTGGTTCCGGCTGTGATGAGATGTAAAGAATGCAGAACCAGCTTCCTGTGCTTAAAAGGAGCAGATGGCTCTGGAGGGGACCGGAGCTGGCGGGAGGTGAGGGAGTGAGCAGAGCTAGTAGTAGGGTGTAGTATCCCGGGCTGGGGTATTTGCTGGCTCCCCAAGTGTGGAGAACACCAAGTGTCCGAGTAGCGGTGAGGAGGGGTCCAGGGGGTGGGTCCCATGGGTGGGAGCAGGCAGCGTGCTTGCAGGGGGCAGCACGGGCCTAGGGGCCTGCCAGGCTTGGGCCTGACTCTGTGTGAGCATTGCGGGCCTTGGCAGGGCTGCAGCAGAGGAGGGTGTCCTCTGGGCAGGTGGTTGTAGCACCTGCCTCCCTGCTCCGGCCTCCCTGAACCCTTGTTTTCCCCACATGACCAGGGTACAGCCAGCCAGGGAGAATGTCGGGGGAAAGAGGAGGCTCTTTGGTGCCCTGCCTGTAGCACATTAGATAACAAAATTGTCCTTTATGTGTGTCCTCGTTGTCATTGTCAGCTTCATTCTAGGTGTTCACTATGAAATCTCTCCCCTAGACCTGAATGATCTCCTCAATTTTATTCCTGGAGAAACTGCTCAGAAAGGTGTGAAAAATTGCCTGAGGTCACACAGCAGGACTCAACACCAGATATTTGTCCTTGCTTCACACTGAAAGGGGGATCCCTGCCACAGTCACCTGCTGTTTGAATTCTGGCAGGGAGAACATAAGTCCATCCCCAGGCAAGCCCTGTTCTGTATTGTGATCTGGGCACAATCACTCTCCTGTTGTCCTCTGTGAGTTCTTCTTTTCCCGTTGGAGCTGCCAATGGAATCTCTTCTACTTTTTAGGAGACTTAGGATAGAGAATGGTGCTTTTCCGAGGGACACGTGGTGGTAGCAGGCATTTGCTGAGCTTCCAACGAAGGAGCAAGTCATCCTACTACCTCCTTTGCCAGTATCTGTGCAGTAGCAGGTTGGGAACCCAGAAAGGAACAATGCTGTCCTCCTGGCAGTCTGGCTGTCTGCCTTGTCATGGGGTTCTAAAGCCGCCCTGCTTGGGTTGGGGTCTCATGGTCTCTCCACCTTCTCCCAGCAGGCTGGGGGTGCATAATGTCAGATCTAAACGTCGGCTGGGTTAGGGACAGTTCCTCTTTCCACACTGAAGCTTTCGTCCATCTCATATCCCCAAAGCGTTCTCGGCCTGTGATTAACTCATGCAAATAAACGTCCAGGTTCATGGGAGTGAGGCATTGGCCAAGTTCTGCTCACAGTCTTGGCTTGCACAACATTCTTCTGCAGCTGGGTTAAATTCTCCCATTTTGCAGAAGAAGAAATAAAACTCAGTAAGCTTAATGCATTTGCTCCGACATGTGCCAATAAATCCAGGAGCTGGCAGTGGGCTGGGTCTGTTTCCGCTAGGCCCTGTCACCTTGCTAACGGTTTGCTGAACTGTGGAAGGGAGGCCTGGAGTATTATTGGGCTGCCTGAGTTAGAACCCCCGGAATGGCAATTTAGAGCATGTTATTCAAATCCAGCGGACGCCTGTTCTACACTAACCATCATCAAAGGCCACTGTGAACAGGAGCCTGCATCTTCCTTTGTGCATTTGAAAAAATTCCATCTAAAGCCATCACGGCATGCAGTGACCGTGGAGGAGTCAGTAGGAATTAAATCAGAAGCCAGGAATGGGAAGAAGGGAGAGGAAGGTCATCTTTTGAAATGACAAAGAGGTGCTGTTTTCTCAGTCGGGTAGGCGAGGCTTCCACTGGGCTGCGAATTTTAATTCCAATCTCTGCAGCTGCTAATGTGCTTGTCGCTTGGAGAATAGACACTAATTGACACGCAACTAAATAAATAACGTGTAACATGAAAGCAAACACAAGCTTTAAAGGAGGGGAAAAAAAAGAGCAGAAAGGAAGAAATTTAAAATGTGGGGGGTGGAACAGTGTTTTCCGCACTCCATTAAAATGGCATCAAAAGACTTTTCAAAATATTTGTTTTGTGGGGAAGATACAGTTTGGAATCATCTGGGCTTCTGTCCCTGCGTCACTGTGCTACAGATCAGAGGCAGCAGGAGAAGAGGGGAGCAGATTCTTCAAAAGGGACTGAAGATCTGTAAGCAAGACCTGCGGGATGATATGCCAGCCTCCTTCTCTCACAGGGGGACAGGCTGGCCTGGAGAGGCACGGTGGGGCACCCAAAGTCATTTGTCAGGTCCCTGGGAGATGAAGCCTGTGTTCTGCAGTTAAGACAGGGTCATACTGCAGTAGGATGGGCCCCTGGTGTCCTCATGAGAAGGGACAGGCAGGGGAGATGGACACCATGTGACAATGCAGGTGACAGGGAGAAGATGGCCATGTGACAGTGGAGGCAGAGATGGTGGTGATGCAGTGGCAAGCCTAGGAGGGCCAAGGACCGCTGCTGCCACCAGGAGCCAGGAGGGCATGGGAGGATTTTACCCAGAATCCCCCATGGAGCGGGGCCTGCTGATACCTTGGTTTCAGACTTTCCCCTCCAGAATTGTGAAAGAAGAGATTTCTGTTCTAAGCCTCCCTGATTGTGGCACCTCGTTACCAGATCCAGTCTCTCTTCATGCTCCACACTCCGCCAGCCTAAAGTCCCATGCCCCAGCCTGAGACATTGCTTCCGAGAATGTCCCGGACTTATTCCAGCCAATTACTCTCTGATCACCAGATAGCCATGAAATGTCATTTGTGTTTGCCAACTTTAATTATTTATGGAGTCCTTGCTACCTAGACTATAAGCATCTTCTCAAATTTCAATTCGATTTGTCCAACAAATGCTTCTCAAGCTTCCTAAGCAAATATGTCTCCCCAGCCGCTCCCCCTCCCACCAGCTCCTCCCCTTCTCTCTCCCCCAGGACCCGCCCCCTGGCCTCCTTGCTTGTCCGGAAAGTTCCCTCTGCTTGAAATGTCCTTCCCCCACATATCCACGTCACCTTGCTGATGTCACCTCACAGTCAGGCCTACACTGATCCCCCAGATACAGTCGCTGCCCCCTCCCTTGCATGCTTATTCCTCCTGGCTGACTTTGTGCCTTGCCATTTTTGTGTGTGTGATGCTCATCACTTCTCATCTGTTTTCCCTCCATAGACTGAACTCCAGGGTAGGGACTTCCTCTGTTCTCTTCTCCTGGAATGGTGTCTGGCACCATTGGTTGATGAATGACGCTCCCCCTGTGCAGAGCCTGGAGCTGGGCCCTGGGGAGACCCATGCATGGACCTTAAATAGCTCACAGTATCATCGGGGACCATGAGCTGACAGCTCCAGCTCAGGAGCTAGGAGCAACAATGGTCTCCAGAGAGGGGGCGAGTGTCACTTTTTCTGGGATGACCAGAATCACCTTCCAGAGGGAGCGTGGTCTGAGATGAGGAGGTGCGTGGTGGTAGGAAGGCCTGGCTGAAGGGCCTCATGAGGAAAGTGTAGTGGCCAGAATAAGCTTGGGACACCTGGTCCTGGCCGTGTGCCGGTGCTGCAGTGAGCTGAGTGTAGGACACGCTGGGTGGGCGAGGAGCCGGGGCCACAGTGGAACCTGAGTCCAAAGGTGCCAGACACCAGCTGTGGCTTCCTCCCAGGGAGAAGAGGACAGAGTACTGAGCAAGACGTGTCCTTGCTGGGTTTCAGAATGCACCTCTGTGCCCTTCTGCTCACCTTGCTCGGTGTTGCTTGACTGGAGACAGCCCTGGACACGTCTGGGGGTGCTCCTCCTTCCAGTGCAAGCCCACCTGCGTCACTCAGGGTCCTAGGGTGGCGAGTGACAGAAACCCCATTCAAGCAAGTACAGTCCACGATGGAATTTGAGGGTCTTGTGTAACCAACAGGGAGGGCAAGTATCCTCAGAAGGAGCCGGACCTCTCTGTCTCTGGCTGACTTCCTCTCTCCTAAGGTGGCCGGGCGTTGGGGACACACAGCTGACACACAGGCTCATATCCAGAGAGGACAGGCTGTATCCCTACAGCTGTGGTAGGTAGATCCCAGGAAGACACTGTGTGACCCAAACTGAGTGCTGAGTCCACCTGAAAGCTTCTGGCTCCAAGGGCAGGGGCCAGAAGTCAGCATCTCTTATTTGGACTCCTGGCCAGGGGCAGGTGTGGGCGCTGGGCCAAGGCAAGGGAAGAGAGGCACCTACCAGAAGGGAGACGGGCACAGGGTAAGTGTGAGGTCCTGTCAGCACCCGGGTCTAAGTCAAAGGCCTTCAAGTCCCAATTTACAGCAAGCCCTAGCTGGGTACCAGGGCACAGTGGGCAGTGGTTAGAGCCCAGTCAGAGTCTGGGTGAGGAGTCCTCTTTCATGTCCTAGGAATTTCCTCTCAGGGAGCCTCAGTTTCCTCACCTGTCAAGTGGGCAGGACAGACTTTGCTTCCCAACGGTCTTTTGTGAGATCAGTAAGATGATCCATGGTACTTGATCGGCCCCGGACGGCTCTGTATTTGAGGTCCTACCCTCGGCATCACCTGCTCTGATCCCCCTGGGACAGCTGACACCCAGCCTGAGCCTGCACGGTCCTCCTGGGGAGTGGGCAGGTGTGAAGCTCATTGCTCAGTGGGTGACCGAGGCCCTGGGGAAGGAGCAGCTCCTCCAAGGCCTGCAGGGCCAGTCTGCCAGGTCTGACGCAGCCCCTTGAAGTGTGAGCAGAGGTGACAAATTGGCATCGAGGTGGTTGCCTGGAATAAAATGAAACTGCTTATCAGAGAAATAATGCTGAAAGTAAAATAAATTAGACTTCGCACTGACGTCGTAATTTCAAAAATTAATTAAGAATAAAAAGAAGATGCATCTCGAAGGAAGAGAGAAGTCTAATTTCGACAGACAGTAATTAATTCCTTCGTTCAGGGATTCATTAACGAGCCCAAAGTACAAATTGCTCCTTTGCAGGCCTGAATCCCCTAGGGGCTTGGGCAAGGCTCTGTTGTGCCCGTGGCAGAGAAGACACTTCTGGGGATCAGGGTTTAGGGCCCCCAGGCCAACCTCTAGCTGTAGGGCTCTGACTTCTAGAGTGGGTGGTCCTCATGGGTGTGGCCGTGGGGCTCCTGCCCCAGCCCTGCCTTGGTAAGGCCATGCACCCTTGGGACTGAGTCCCCACAGTGTGCGGTGGACAGAGCTGTGGGCCTCTCTGGACTCAGAGTCAGCCAGAGGAGGAGCCCTTCCTTACAACAGGCTGTACGCTGTGCTGTGGCTGGGGAAGAAGGGGGCTCTGGGGTGCATGCCAGAGGTCACTCTGAGGCGTTCCAGGACTGTCGGGCAGTAAAGGGGGAGCGGCCGTTTAGCCTCTGGGAGCTGGTAGCCAGTGGCTGTCTGCAGGAGAGTGGGTGGAAGAGATGTGAGGGGCAGGGCAGAGCATGGCCAGGAAGGAGCGGTGAGGGAGGCTCCCGTGGCCCTGGGGGCCAGGTGCCGGTGCTTGGACTTTGTCCGGAGGCTACAGGACTCATGGAAGGGTCTCAGGCAGGGATGTTTGCATTTTAGAGAGAGACCTCAGTGTCTGGAACTGGCCCTCAGATGCACTTTTTTTGGTCAGAGTATGGACCTCCTGGGGTTCCTTCCCCTCCAGCGTGGGAACCTTACTTCTTTGCTTTTTAAAAACTTATTTTACTTTTAAACTGATACATAAAACATGGTGCTTTTTAACAGTACCATGTGATAATGTTGATACCATGTGATTAACAACTGGTATGTTGTTTAAATCAGGCTGAACGTGTCTGTTCCTCACACGTCTATCATTTCTTCAGGTGAAAATATTCATAATCCTTTTGGAACTTTCAGACATTGACAGAATCTCATTGTTTCCTGCAGTCACCTGCGGGGCAGCAGCACACCACAGCTTCTGTCTTCTCTCCAGCTGTATCTAGAGCCTGTTGATCAACCTTCCCCAGCCCCCAGCCTCCAGTTCCCAGCCCCAAGCCTGGGCACATGAATTCTTCCTAAAATCAATGTCTACATTTGAAAACAATCCTACACTTACAGAAAAGTTGAGATAGGATACAAAGAACTTTTTATTCCTGAACTATTTGAGAATAAATAATGCCCCTTCTGAAACCCCATCCCTCCCGACTCAATCCAAACATGGACATTCTCTTATATAAAACCCTTGCAACTGTATCGGTCACTTATTGCTGTGGAACAATTACCCCCAAAGAGGACAGCTTAAAACAACAACCATTTGTTGTCTCAAAGATCTGCCTGTTGTCCCAGGTCTCCATCCAGGAGATACAGCCCACTGTCAGCCAGCGATCAGTCACCTGGACTTGGCTGGGGCTGAGGGCTCCACCTGCAGGCTCGCTCAGTGGTCAGTGGGAGGCCAAAGTTCCTGATGGGCTGCTGGACCTAGGGCCACTGTGCCCCACCACGACAGAAAAACCCTCCGTGGGAGCTTACAATATGGCCACTGGCTTCCATCAGAGTGGTACAGCTAAGAGAAAGATGCAGTCTTTTAGAAACTATCTTGGGAGTGCTGCTCCATCTCTTCTCCCATGTTCTTCTGTCCACTCTAGGGAATGGACACCGGGGGTGACAGTCATGGAGGGCCATCTGGGAGGCTGCATACTTCACAACCATCACATCCCAAT
This sequence comes from Callospermophilus lateralis, assembly GCF_048772815.1. Classification (NCBI taxonomy): domain Eukaryota; kingdom Metazoa; phylum Chordata; class Mammalia; order Rodentia; family Sciuridae; genus Callospermophilus; species Callospermophilus lateralis. The sequence continues at coordinate 14,114,358 of NC_135306.1, forward strand.
CAGGAAATCCCCAGAGACATGGCTGCATCTAACCTTCAGATCCCACTCGAGATTCTCCAAGTGTCGTAAAGCTCTTCAGGGCAACAGGACCCAGGACCCGGGGGTGTGTGGCATTGTGCCTTATGTCTCTTTGTCCTCCTTCAGCCTGGAACAGTTCCTCGGTCTTTCTCAACCTTCATGACCTTGCTGGTCTCAGGTATCTTCCAGCGGTCCCTCATGTGGGGTTTGTCTGGCGACTCCTCCTGTCTAGATCCGTGAGATGCGTCTTGGGAAAAGTGTCCCTGGAGGCACGCCGCCTTGGTCTCAGGGCGCCCTCTCAGGTCCCTGAGTTTCAGCGGTCCCTTACTAGGGATGTTGGTTTTGCTTTCTTGATCTCAGTGACATCTAAGTTGTGGTCACTGTAAAACCCCTTCTCGTACCTTTGTAAGGAAGCATTGGTTTGTGGAGGAGGTGCTTTGGAATAATGTGAACATCTCGTTCCTCATCCAGTTTTCATGAATCCCATTACATATTTAGACCATTGTAGACTCTCAACCTACTGGTTCATTGGGTGGACTGCAACCTGCTTCACCGTCCCTCGCCCTGATGCTCGCACTGCCCTGGGGTGGCCGGTGGGAGCCCTTTCACGTCCTAGGCAAGCGCTGTACCGTGGAGCCACAACCCCAGCCCTGTGGAGCTCCTTCGGCTGGAGGCTGGGTCTCCTCGACAGGGACACCTTCCTTTGGAAATGCTTTCACTTCTACCATCTCACAGGAGCCCTGCAGCTGCCTGTGACCATGAGTCCTATCATTTGAGGAATGGAGATGTTCTCTTCTCCTCGGCTACTGTCCTCAGGCTTCCGCTTTGCCAAGATGCCTCCTGCTCCCGGTGAAAAGGAAGAGCTAAGAAGAGGAAGAGTGAGTCCCTGAGCTCAGCCTCACCTCACGGAGCCTGGGGAGAGGGCTTCTTCCTGTGGTGTGTCCTTGCCGGGAGAGTGATCTTGGAGGGACTGAAGCTCAGCCACCAGACCCACCAGGACTTTGGAGATCATCTGCTCATGGCCCCTGCTCCTGACAGCCCAAAGAGGGGAAAGCACTTGTCCCGCATCACATGGCACGTGTGGGGCAGAGGTGCATCTAGACCCTGGGTCCCCCTTTCCCAGCTCAGAACCTGGAATAATAGGAGCCAGAGGTTACCTTGCAGGATGGGGCCAGAGATCACAGGAAAAGTCGTGAATGAGGAGCAACACCACCCTTTCTGCAGAGAGGGGGGGCTGCTGGCTCCAGACCCCTCTGGCTGGTCCTCCTTGGCCCCCACCCGCCCCTGGTGTCTTCCGTAGCAGAGGAAGATAGGAGAGGGACTCGGGCAGGGTCAGGAGGAAACTCCTGCTCTGTAGGCCAGGCTGTGAGACCTGATTCTGAGACTTTTAAAATTGCAAGTTACATTCTGGGGCTGGGGGGCTTGGAGGGAGGGACTTATTTGCATAAGGAGCCCAGAACCTTCTAGAAGGACATTGCTAAGACCATAGCCTCTACTGCCAGAGACACAAAACTGAAGAGATGGGTCAGGGAGAACTGGAGGGGCCTTCAGTGGGGGTCAGGAGCAAGGAAGGGCAGGGAGATGTGGAAAACAGCATTTCTTTGGGAAAGGGGACCATCCAATGTGTGAGAGGTCTTGGTACTCTTGGGCTGGTCCCCCCGCCAGCTTGGATGTGTTGCTGCCAACCATGGAGCTGTAAGAACAATCACCTCTTATGACAATGCACGCAAAGGTCAAAGTCTTCTACTGAACAGATGAAAAAAATTTAGGCTGAGTGATCAGTCATGAAAAACTACAAGTACCTAAAATGTTCAGTAATGGGGGCTTGATTAACTAGATTTTGGTACTCTGGAGTATGCTGCTGGCCAAAAAAGAAATCTTAAAGAACTGTTAATGAAATGGAGATATACTCACAGTCTAACATAAAATGGAGAAAGCAGGACCCAAGATGTGATCCGAGTCAGCACTGTTAGTGAAACGGTGGGAAATTGTCCACGAAAAGTTATCAGGGTTTAAATCTGGATTGTAGAACTGTGGGCAACTTTTATTTCCTTCTTTATCTTTCTGTTTCCTGCAGTAAACAATGTTACTTATATTACTTACAATAAAAATATTATAAGAAACAATACTACTTTTAGAATGAGGGGGAAAAAACCCATAAAAGTTTACAAAAGGAACCCAACACCACATAATTCATAAGTGACACTATCTGAATGGAGAGTGGTTTCCATTCCTTTGCTATATCCAGAAGTATGGGTCTGCCGACTCCTCTCCTCTCCTCTCTCAGAAATTCCCTATGCGGCTGTGTGCAGTTGGCATTTATAAATGCATCACAGAGTTAAAGAAGAACTGGCCAGGAGAGGGAGGTACCCAGCAGGACAGGAGGAAAAAGGACTAATTCACATGAATCGCATGCAACTGCCCCTGAGTGGTGGGTCGCTGTTTTCTCTCTAGTTGTTGGAAGGGGCTGCAGTGAACCACCCCACACTGTCATCCTCACCACCTACTTTTTGGGGTGCTGGGAAGAATTTAGGGCACCGTCTGTGGCCGGAAAACAGATCAGTTTAACTGGCCAAGCCAGGAACTCAGCTGGTCATCCCAGAACATAAAACCTGGTATGGTTTGTAAAGCACCTGTTCTTTCGCCATTTCACCATCTCAACAAAACACGAGATAGACATTATCTCCATGTGGGTAACTAGAAAACTAAGGCCAAAAAGGTTAAGAATTTCATCTATATTGCATAGCTGGGGTCGGATTTAGATGTTTGACTGTTCCAATGTCAAGTTCTGGCCACACCCTTATAGCCATGAGAACAATCTAGGGCCCAGTCCTGAGAGGTCAGTGTCATTATATGGGCTCTTATTCTAACTCCTCTCAATGCTGGTGAGCTCCGCTTCCTTCCGGGAGGTTCTCTGGATTAGTGCCACACATTATTGGCACATTAGTCGCATATGAGTCCCATGACTTCCCCAGGCATTTTTGAAAGTAAAAACTTCAAAATCTTCACTAGGCAAGATCCCAGAAATCTGGAAAGTGATGCAAGCTTCAGACACCTCCAGGGACTCAATAAAGTGTTAACTCTGATGTTTCTTTTGCACACAGACATCTTCCAGTAGCATGAAGACGGACACAGAAAGATCTAGAGTCACATTCTCCCCACTTTGTATCTTTATCAACAGCACCGAGTGTAAAGTCTCAAGGAAGGTTCTGATTGGCCAGACTAGGTCATGTGACCATTTCTGTGACCAGAAGGGTCCTTCGGCCCCACCTTTAACCACACAAATGTGCATCTCCAAAGAAAGAGGGGTTCTAGCACCAGAACAAAAGGATTGCCACAGCAATTGAAGTTTTCAAGACTACAATTGTGTTTCTCAACTTAAGTCCTTTGCCAATATCCATGGCCTCCCTGTTAACAGACTAGAGAACAGGCCACTCACTGCCCTCAGCTCTCCTGTCTATTTGTGAATCTTAGTTATAGATTTTCTTCTTAGTTCTTGTGCTGATTGCCTCTGTAAGTTTTAATGACATGCTAAGTCTCTATTTCTTGATTTATTTCTTTTGGATTGTAAGAATTGATCTCTGCTATGAAAAACAAAGAAATAAGAACTTACATTTTCTTCTGTGTCTCTTGTCCACTCCCAATTCTTGTTAAATAATTATTCTTATATTGTCAAAGTTTATAACATTTATATTCATTGTGTTGCCATAATGGTCTTCCATGATTTCTCTATAGGTTGGTTCTAAAACTTAAAACCCAATGAAAATATCATTTATACACTTTAGATTACGAGGCTATTCATTGCAGAACCACACAAGGTGATTAGGTCCAGGGAGGAAAATGTCTTAGAACTTCACTGCTCAGAGGGGATGTTCTAAACACCAGGGGCAGTGGATTCTCTTATAATCAGGTTTTCACTTTCCTTGATCCTAATTTCTTCTTAGATGACATTGTTGTGTGTACCATTTTAATGATTTTAAGCATATAATTCAGTGGCATTAAAAATGTCCATAATGTTGTATATCCATCTCCACTAACTAGCTCCAACATTTTTCATTTCCCTGAAAGGAAACCCTGTGCCTTTGAGGTGCCAATCCTCACACCTACCTTCCTCCAGCCCCTGAAAACTACCAATCAGCTTTCTGTCTCTGTGAATCTGCTTATTATGGACATTTAATGTAAGTGGCAGCATACAGTATGTGGCCTATTGTGTTTGGCTTCTTTCCTGTGCCAGATGTTCTCAAGGTTCATTCATGTGGTGGTATGCATCAGTTCCTTATTCCCTGTTTATGGCTGAATAGTATTCTATTGCATGAACATGCCATATTCTATTTATCTGTGACAGATATTTGTTTTTTCCCCACTTATTGTGAATAGTGTCGCTATAAACATTAGTGTTCAAGTGTCTGTTTGAGTCCTTGCTTTCTGTTCTTTTGGATATATGCCTAGGAGTGAAATTGCTGGCTCTTAGAATAATTCTATGTTTAATTTACTGATGAACCTCCAAACTGTTTCCCACAGCGGCTGTGCTAGTTGATATTTCCACCAGCCGCATATGTGGTTTCCAATTTCTCCTCCCCTATTCTCTCTGCCACCTATTATTTTCCATTTTTAAAATTATAGCTACCCTCATTGATGTGAAGTGGTTGCTCTGATTTTGAGTTGCATTTCCCTAATGGCTAATGATGCTGGGCATCTTTTCATGTGCTTGTTGGTCATGTGCGTCTTCTTTGGAGAAGTGTCTATTCAAGTCCTTTGCCCAATGTTTAAGTGGGTTGTTTGTCTTTTGGTTGTTGAAAATATTTTTAAAATTACCATTTTGTTGTAGAAACTCCTCTGTATGCATGTTTTGAAATTTGGGTACAGAAGTGAGAAGTAGTCCGTATTCTTGAGAATTAAAGTACCCTACTTTTGCCCCTTCCCCTGGTTTGATAGTTTAGCCTGGGATGAAACTGTTTCCCTCTGGATCTCAGAAACTGTGGTAGGCTGGGTAAAGACTCCTGCAGAAATCCATCCAGGTCCTGATACCTGGAACCTTTGTGTGTTTGCTTATATGGCAAAAGGGACATTGCAGATGTGATTAAGGATCTTGAGATGGAATGATGGCCCCTAAATAGGACCACAAGTGTTCTTATGAGAGAGAGTGAGAGGGAGATTTGTTTACAGGAGGAGAAGGCAATGTGACTCTGCAGCAAGATGCCAGCCTTGAAGGTCAAGGAGGAGGTCATGAGCCAAGACATGCAAGGAATGCTGCTCTGGATGCTGGGAAAGCTGAGCCAATATTCACCCCTAGGGCCTCTGGATGCAGTCATGGGACACCTTTATGTCCACCTGATGAAACTGATTTCAAATTTCTCAAGTCCAAATTGTAAGAGAATAAATCTGTGTTGTTTTATGTCATTGAGTTTGGGGCAATTTGTTACAGCAGCTGTAGGAGGCTAATACAAAACCTTTCTCCCACAAATCACCCAATGACATATCTTTCCCTGAGGCTGTTGTCTGGAGCTTTGCTCAGCCTTCCTGCAGGCCAGCTATGACCTCTGCAGCCTCAGGCCGTGGCTTGCTCTGCTTTTCTCCTGTTAATCTGTTGGTGCATTTTTCAAAAAAATTTCAAACATTTGTAAACAGATGCAAACATCTACCCAGGTGGAGTGAACTCCCACAGGGCCGTGATTCAGACTCAACTGCTGTCAGCCTTCTCTATCTGCTTCACTTTCCCTGTTGTTAAATCAGTGCCCCTCCCAAATTAGCAATACTCACTATTTAATGTGCTAAGCAATCACCTGGGGATCGTGGTAAGTTGCAGATGACTCAGTAGTTCTGAGAGTAGCCTGTGCCTGACCTTGGAGCCACGTGCTCTCAGTGTCCCCTCCTCAGGGCAAGGCCTGGGCTGACAACCCTTTATTTGGCCTCTGCATCAACAGGTAAGGCAGGGGAGGCTGGGAAAGCCAGCTGCCTCCATCCTGAGGGGGCTGGAAACTCTCCTGGGGGGTGGCTGTGCAAATCCAAACTGCTCCCTCTCCCTCCCTGTAGGGTTGGAGCATTCAGTCAGTGGGCAGTCCATGAAGCTGGGCCAGACCTGGGTCAGGTGCAGGAGAGAGACCTGTCCCCTGCCCTTGGAGGGCTCCCTCTGGGGCGCTCTTAACTTGCTCAGGTGGCAACACCCAAGCATTATAAAGTGGGTGGCTCAAACAGCAACATTCAGACACTCTCACCAAGGCTGGGGAATCCAATCAAGGTGCTGGCTCATTAGGTTCCTGGTGAGGACCCTCTTCCTGTCCTGCAGATGGCTGCCATCTTGCTGTTTCTTCACAGGGTAAAGAAAGAAAGATGATAGGTAGGTAGGTAGGAAGGAAGGAAGGTAGATAAAAATAGACAAGGAGGATCTCAGGCCTCTTCCTCTTCTTATAAGTATACTAATCCCGTCATGGGGACCCAACTCCCTTGACCTCAGAGAAACCCAAAGACCCTATGTCCAAGCCCCATGGCCATGGGACCAGGGTTTGAGAGGGACTCAAACATTCAGTCCATAGTAGAGACAAACAAAAATTTCAAATTTCTCTGGATGAGTGGGTAGCCAGACCTCCTGACGGTGGACACCCAGGATCAGGTTAAGGGCATTCTGGGGACTGTGGTTGGGATGACAGCAATAGTTTTAAGAGCGCCAAAAGCTACACGAGAGGAAGGCCTGTGGGTCACTGGGAGTGGCCTGGGAGCCGCCTCCTCAGGAGCATCTGTGACTAGGTGGCAGGTGTAGCTGGGCCTCTGTGTACTCTGCATGGTGCTTGGGACATAGTGTTTAGTTCATATTTGATAAATACATCAGTGCTGTTGTGTTCTTCTTTAAAAAAAATGGTTTGGGGCCTGTGAAAAAATACCATCAATTAAGTGAATGATTAATTCACTTAATTAATTAATTAAGTGAATTCAGGATGCAGAAGACAGCTAGACTGTTGAGAAGAGTTTTCGCTGGGTCCAGAAGCAAATTCCAGAATCATGGGTGGACCCTCACTGGAATGCCAGAAGATGGTGGCTTCTATGACAGTGGAACAGAAAGCCATCAGGAGAGAAGAGCAGAGAGGAGCAGATACTTGGATAAAAGTATGGATGAGGGGTGGATGAGGTCAGGAAGATTTGCAAGGCGTCTAAAGACAGTGGAATCATGACGGATCCCCTGGAAGATGTCGGGGGAGAATCGGCTCTACGTGAAATCAGATCAGTGATGTCTGAGGACAGTCTTGAAAACCTCCCGAGAAGGCAGAATAAAAAGATAAAGATGGGGAAACAGAACCTGCCATATTGTTGAGGAAAGAGACGTTAAAGATGGGTCGGGCAGGGCAAGAGCATCCTCTTTCCGGATAAAGAGACCCTCCCTTGGATAAATCCTGGACAGTGGGTTGAAATATAAGGAAGAAAAGTAAAAAATAAATAACTTGCAAGGATCCAGGCAGGAAAAGGGGAAACATCATCTAATAGGTGACCTAGCAAGGAACAAGTTGGCATGGCTCAGACTTCCTTTGAAGTAACAGACCAGCGTGTTCCTAGCTGGCTTTCTAGTCTTCCAAAGAAACATGGAAAGATAACAGAATTTCCTCCTCTGTAAAATGGAGCAAGAACAGCCATTTCTTGTAGGAAGAGAATGAAGGGAAATACCCAGGTGAAACCTTAGAACGGTGCCTGGCATACATGAACCCTCGAAAATGCCCTCAGCCTGGCCATGTTGAGGTAGAGCATTTTGGACATTCAAGTGAAGATGCCCAGGGGGTTCTGCAGCTCAAGAGGGAGATCTGGGCTGAAGGTGGTGATCCCAGCTGACAGGACAGAGGGGCCTGCTGGGGGGTGCTGGGGAGAGGAGAGTAGTAAGGAGCACAGCCATCGGGCAGGTAGAGGGGACTGTGGTGTTGGAAGCCCTATCTAATTGGGGCTCTGCTCTTGGCTGTGGTGACCACCTGGCCATCTGCAGTCAAGTTCTGCTTGACCCATGACAAATCAATCTTGGCAGATGTGCTTTTATCAGCGTTAAAGAGCCAGCCTCAGGATCCTGCCCCAAATCGTGGGGGCACCAAATTGCCCACTGCAGAAGGAACTCCCTTGGCACATCCCCTGCCCGGGATGCTCACCTCCTGGGAAGGCCCTGGATCTTTACTCAGGACCCAGCCCATTGATTGCCAATAACTCTTAGGCGCTCAGTATTTAGGGCTCTTGTCAATAAGATATCTCCTCCCTCCTTGCAGGTCGGGGAAGACTAATTGAGACTAAGGCATTGAGCATTTGAAGATTGTATGATTAGGGAAATGTACAAATTTGATTTCACCTGTCCAGACTCAATTCTGTTTTAATCAGAGAGATGGAAAACTCCAGTGTGATAATGGTGGGGAAAATGACTTTGTTCCCTGGCCATTTAAATGTCTCCTGCTTTGGTTCAGGAGCGTCACTGGACTTGCCTCGTGGGCTGTTGGATGGGGGTGGGTTTGGTGGAGCTTCACCTCAACTCATCGATACCTTCTTTTCCTGTAGAGCCCAGGCCAGGCCTCTGGGAACATGGTGGTGAAGGGCGTCCTGGGAAGAATGCACCCTCTGCCTGGCCCTGAGCTGGGGCCAGCTGTGCATCCTCCGACCCCCTGGATCCAGGAGGGAAGCTGGTCACCTGGTGGTGCGAGGAGCTTGGGCTATCCCCAGTGGCCCAGCCCGTCCTCCATGACCTCCTTCTCTTTGCTTCCATGGCTCCCTCCCCTGGAGGGCCCTTCCTCCCTGCTCCACGCGGCACCTCTTACTCATCCTTCAAAGCCAGCCCTCAGCGTCCCTCTGGAGGCCACGCCAGCCCGGGACAGCAGGTCACTGCTCCCTTGCTGCTGTCTTCTTCTTCTTCCCTCCAAGCGTCCACAAGTTACCTCTGAACTCCGGCCACCTTTGTCCCCTCTAGCTCAGTCTTAGGAGGAAACTGAGTCAGAAGCCATCCTACAACCTCGATGGAGCAGCGGCCCAGGTCGGTCCTCAGGCCAGCCCTGCCATGTTACATGTGCATGGCCCCCTGGAGATGTATGCCTGGCCATGGGGACCCTGGGACTCTGTAGAACACGCTGGTGGGCATAAAGGCCTGGCTCTCGGAGAGGAGTGTGTTCCTATCTTGATGTCCGCAGAGAAAGGAGCAGGCGGCCAGGGCCATGGTGGTCTGGTCTCCTGGATGGTGTGGTGACAGCCCTGCCTATGGATTCAGGGGGAGAGCTTTGGTGCTGTGGCTCCAGGGATTTCCTTTCTCTCTGGGGCTCAGTTTCCTTATCTGCAAAATGGGAATAAGAGCAACCTTCCTTATATGATTGTCGGAGGATTCGATGAAACGTCCATGTGAGCCCTTAGAACGGCGTGCTTTGGTCTGTGGTCTGGACATCTTTGTGGAGGAGGATGAGAGCCAGAAACGTCAGGATCACCTTCCAGGGAGGATTCTGAGATTCTAGACGGCGGCAGTGGATGCTCCAGGAGGGACAGGAGGCCGAGGTGCCTCGCCATTCTCCGTTTGGGAGGAGGGAAGCTGCTTAGCAATCTGAGACAGGTGACCCTCAAGCAGTGCTCACTGTGTGCCAAGCACCTGGGAAGCCCTCTCCTATTTAATCTTCACAAGGACCTTAGGCTATTGCATTGGGCTGTAGCCTCTTTTTATAGATTGGAAAGCTCCAGAAACATGGTCATCCGCAAGGGGACCAGAATGTGACGTCTGCCATGAGCACTGAGGATCCTGCCCCTCACATTCCAGGGGGGGCTTATGGTGCTGGTGCAGGGTCTCCTTCCCACCCTGCCTGGGGGCCCAGGAACCTGACTCAGAGGTGACAGCAGCCCTGTGGCCACTGGAGAGTGATTGACCTCCCTGGGCACCAGGTGACTGGCCCTGGGATCAGTGCCGTAGTCACAGAGACATCTCTCACCATCTTCTGGAATTTAATGACCTATGAACGATAACAGATAATTTGCAGATTTAACATAATCAGAGCTGGCCAATTTTCACTCAGTTATTTGTTAATAAATACTCAGACCCCCGGCTGGAGTTTTATGCTGCCAAATTGGAAATGAAAGGCCATGAGCCTGCATAGAGTAGAATACCTGCTTCATTTCTAGCTGAATATTTATAAAGAACTTTATTTTGGCAGGACCCGGAAACACCCCAGGTTTACTTGGCGTTCATCTGCATTGTGAATATTTTAAAATAGTAATTATCTACAAAAGGTCAAATATTTGCTTTATCTATATAATTCAATTTCCCAAAGGCCTTTGGGATTCAAATGAATGCCCTTGTAATATCTTCATTGAAAAAGAAGATTAATTATGCTTACATGGAACCTAATTTGGCTTATCAGACCTTTAATGTGGCTGCGATCGTGAGTGCATTTAAATGTAGGATTACGCGGGTGATCCCGGGCCCTTATTTGGGAGACTTTTAATATTTGTCATTATTTTTATGCATATCATTTTTCCCGCCTGCTCAGGAAAATTAAAATGTCGGTTCTGAAAGAAATAAACATTATGTATTGACATTAGTAATTATGTTTTGGTATTTAAAGATGCATAAAAACTGCACACAGGGCTTCAAATATAAATTTGCAGTTAATGCCCTCAGACGGAAGCCTGAGCTCTTCCACCGACTCACTAAATTGAGAGAAAGCTCTCTCTGGGGGTGCCGTCCTGCAGAGTGAGCACCAGGACTTTCAGGGGTTCTCAAGGATGCTTGAAATTTTGAGCAGCCCCTGGAACTCTGGATTTAGGATCAGGAGGCCTGGGGTTTCTCTTTATCACAAAAGTGCTATGTGATCAGGACCCATGAGAAACCCTTCTGAGCCTGGTTTCCTATGAACATAATCATTTGTTTAGGTTCTTTTTCAGTGGATGGTCTGGTCCATTCCTCAGTGAAGGGGCCACATCTCAGTTAGTCTGATCCCTAATAAAGGCAGTGGGGTCTCACCATCTCAAAGGGATTGTGAGTCAGAGGTTGATTTTGTATGAGTTAGCTATTGCTGCATAACAAAAAATACCCAAACTTGGTGGTTTAATAAGAACTATTATTTTATTACTTAATGTGTATTATTTACTGTTTTTTAATCTATGGGTCATCTAGGCTAGTCTGCGGATCTAGGCTCGATTGACTAATGAACTTGGCTGGGTTTATTTGTGGATCTTAGGTCAGCTGGCAGGTGGGCGGGGGCTGGCTGGCCTCAGATGGCCCTGGATGGGTTGGTTGCCTCAGGAGGCTTGCTTTCTCCAGCACCCCACCTGGGTTTCTCATGGCTGAACAGGGATTTGAAGGAGAAGCCCAACTTCCTCCTGGCCTCCCACTCTTATCAGGCTCCTGGGCATTTGTTAAGGTTCTATTTTATTTTTTCATAACAGCTCTGTTAAGAGGAAGTCCACCTGGCATACAGTTCACCCACTCAGAGTGGACAGGTCAGTGGCACAACTGCAAACGTGCAAATGCTTTCTCAAGCTCCTGCTCGCCTCTGGTTTGCTACTGTCCCATTGGCTAAAGGAAATGACGGGGGCTCACCCAGAGTCAGAATAGGAGGGCCAGGGACGCGTGGGGACCTCCATCGCCATCGACCAGCTGTGGTCCTTACTGTGGCTCTGCCACTTCCTGGCTATCCAGACAGAGGCTTCCACCTCCCGCTGCCTTCATCAGAAGAGCTGTGGTGCGGTTTAAAGGAGACAGATGTGACTGAGGTGTTTGGGAGCAGGTACATGGTAGCTGTCTGGAAATGCTTACCCAAGGGTGCAAAGATGGATGTCCAAAGAAGGGCATTTCAGGTGTGTTTATAAGAGTGAAAAATCAGAAACCACGTAAATGCCTGTCAGAAGGGGCCTGGTTAATGAATCGTGGCGTGTCTGGGTGATGGAACACTCCTTAGCCTCTTAGGCCAGTGGATCAATATACGGGCACGGAAGGTTGTCCACGATAGATTGTCAAGAAGGAGAAAAACAAGCAAGTTTTAGCTCGACCTGTGATGTGCAGCGCCACTTGTGTGTGACTGCATGTGCGTGCACGTGGGCACGTGTGAACATTCTGATGAAGACCCATTATGTGCTGAGCTCTTCACCTCCTTAAGCTATCAAGCCTGAAAGGCAGGTAGACCCACCCCATTCCAGGTGAGAAAACTGAGGTTCAGAGTGGCAAAGTAACTTGGCCCAGCCGAGAGCTGCCCCCAGGTGGACCAGCAGCACCTAACCTGATTACCTGACCCCGAGGCTCACACGGAGAGCCTGCGTCATGCTCGTTGGCCAAGAAGAGGCTCTCCACACACCACAAGACCTAGAAAGGCTTTTGTTTCAATGCAGAGTGCTGGGCCCCTGTCTGTATCCAACGCGCCATTCCGCTCTGGGGCCGGGGCCCGGGAGTCTGTCCTTTGGCAGGCACCCTCAGGGATTCTGGGGCAGTCAGTCTGGCAGACAGGAACAGCTGCCCTAATCCTCTCATCTTGTTTAGTGGTTCGTTTGGCCTTCACAGCACCTAGCAAAATAAACAAAACGCAGGTCGTAGCCATCGTCCTCATTTTGCAGATGGGGAAACTGAGGCTGGGGGAGGAGGTCACTTGTCCAGGGACCTGGAGCTAGGGGAGGGGTGGGAAGCCTGTCCTACTCTAGGCAGGTCATTCCAGCCACCAAGAGTGGGGAAGCCTCTTGGGAGGGTGGCAGAGTGCCTGGGGTGTCGGGGCCACCCAGTAACTGTGGCTGCCAACCGTGGAGCCCTGCGGCCTTCTCTGCCAGGGGCTTGGCTCCTGATGCCGGCGTGGAGCAGAGAGCGGCCTTGCTGGCCATGCTCACTCTCCGGGGCGGTGGCGGGGGGGGACCTCTACCTGGTCCCAAAGACAGAGCCCAATAAATCAGCGTTGAGAAACGGGCCCTCACTGGGCTGCCTCTTCCCCCTGCCCTCGCAGCTGCGGGACTGGGCCTCCTCTTCAGCCGGTGGCTTCTTTCAGGAACCCACGCGCGGCACTGTCGTCAGAGAGCCTGGAGCCATGGTGGGCCGAGGGGGAGGGGCCAGCGCAGCTCCCTGGCCTTCTTCCACCTTCAGAGCTGGGGGAGCAGAGTGCCCGGCAGACGGGGCCGCTGACCAGACTCCCAGAGGACCTGCAGGCCTGGGGACACCTCGGCTTTGTCCCCCAGCACGAGGCTCCCTGTGCCACTCACTTCCTAGTGGCCCCCTGCTCCTGTCAGGCTCCTGGGCATTTGTGAAGGTCTTATTTTATTTTTGTACGACAGCTTGATTCAGATAAAGTCCCCATGCCGTACAGATCACCCACTTAGAGTGGACAGGTCAGTGGCAGGATGGACTTCAGAGCCGAGCAACCCTCACCCGTGGATGGTGAGCATTTCCCTCTCCCCAGAAGAAAACCTGGTACCCTGGAGCTGTCGCGACACCAACCCCAGTCACCCCAGCCCTGGGACACCCCTAATCTGCTTTCTGTCGCTATGGAGTTGCGTATCCTGGACATTTCATAGAAACAAAGCAGACAACCTGTGGCCTTGGTGAAGGGCGGGTCCTTTAGCATATGCCCAAGGTGGCCACGTTGTAGCGCGAATCAGTGCTGCATTCCTGTCTATGGTGAGATCATATTCCACTCTTTTGATACATATACACCACCATTTATTTTATGATTTTTTGGCTCCCCCAAAGATGTAACAATTGCTTGCAAAACACAAAAGAGATATTGCCAGGTAGAAAACAAAAGAGACGATCTTTAAGAATCGATTTTGTAAGAAGCGTACCACACAAATTGGAAAAATGATTGTACCAGAAATTCCACGGCTGCTTGCTTTATAATCACCAAAAATGAAAAGAGTCTAAGTGCAGAGAAATAAGGATCTGGCTGAATCCATTATGGTGATCCATATTCTAGAATACTGTGCAGTCATGTGGATTTATATTCATCGGCATGATATATAGTCGAGTCGATTATGTGATCTCATTTTTATAAAATTATCCTTTCATTTTATCCCCATCTGGAAGGATGTTCACCAAAATGTTCGCATGGAGAAATTTTTCCCTGAGGGGTGAAATTTCAAGTGGTATGTGTGTGTTTTTGCTCTGGGGGAGGGGGAGAGTAAGAAGTTGGAGGTAGGAGCAAACAAGTATAGCAAAATAAGATGTACCCAGGAGAGTATACCCAAGAATGTATATGAGGAAGTCGTCTGCGTGTGTGTAGAAGGAACTTCCACATTGCTTCCTCTCAGGGGGGACAGGGAAACTTCTAGGACTGGATGATCAAATCTGTGCTTGACACTGAGCTCCCCAGCAGCCAAAGCAAAACAGGAAAAGGGCACCTACAACTTGTAGAGGAGCCATAGCTATTCCCGAGAGAGGCCGAGAGAGCTGCTCCTTCTGGGAAGAACAACATCCTTCACAATATCCTCTTGGTGCACTCAAAAGCAAGGTGTCAGGGCTCTTCCTAAACAATGACCATGGTGGCCTCCCTTGGGAGGGCAGAGAAGGGAGCCTGTAAGTGGAGAGAGAAGGCATCCCCGGGCCCTGGCACATGGACACCTGCAGTGCTCTCCTGCCAGCCTGCATGCTCTTCTCTTGCTCCACTCAGGGTTGTCTTGAGGTCTCACTTCAGATGCCACCTCCTCCAGGAAGCCCTCCTTGATCTCCAGGTCTGCTGCAGCCCTCCACCCAGCCCCGCCGACCTGAACTGCAGCCTCACTGTCTGTCTCCTTGATGAGCTGAGGGCTTTTTCAGAGATCAGAGTCCCTAATAGAGTGGGACCTCAGGAGTCCAGGCCTGCCTCTGCTGTCCCCTGGCCTTGATGGCTTGTCATCCCAGGAGAGTGTGTGAAAGGAAACCTCTGTGTCACGTGACACAGGCGGGGTGCAATCCAGTCTGGAGGAAGGCAACCGGGGCAGGCAGGCAGTCTCCAGGCTCCATCCAGGCCCTGACCTCCCCTCTCCACCCGAGGAACTGGGGCTCCCAGAAGGGAGGTAGCAGACGCACCTGGGAGGAGGCAGGGCTGTGCCCGCCCAGGTTCTTCCCCCTCTGCCTAGGCCGCGAGGGTGACTGGGGACACCCGCGGGTGGAGGTGGCTTTCTGCAGTGCTCATAAGAAGGGTGAGACTGTGGGTTGGAAGTGACCGGCAGGCCTTCAGGCAGAGGGACAGCAGTGGCGTGGCAGGGCGTGGGCATAGCTCCAGGTGAGGAGGCGGGGGAGGTGGTGGGGCAGCCCGGGAAGGAGCTCACCCCAGGATGGGGCTTCCCCCGGGAGGCTCCAAGGAGCCAGCAGGAGCCTTGGGGGGAGAAAGATTTGCCCCAAAGCGGGTGACACTGAGGGCCGGGAGGCCATTAAGAAGGTGGCAGCAACGTCCAGGCAAGGGACGGTGGTGGTTCTCCGGTGAGTGACAGCAGGCTGGAACAGAGGGCAAGCCCTGACCCTTTGTCCTTCTCTGACCTTGGCGGAGGTTCTGTGGGGAGCAGGCAGAGTCTCCCAGGGGTCTCTGCTTCAGAGATGGCCGCTGGTGACGTCCCTCCTGGGGAGTCAGCAGGGCTTCAGGAGGGATGGGGCCAGGGTGGGGTCTGCAGGCGGGAGCTGAAGTGCCGCCTCCGGCTTCCACAGGGGGTCAGTGCAACATTAGAGTTCCTCCCACGGCTCTGTCCTGGGCAGCCCTGAGCAGGCTCTTGGTTCAGGAAGGTGGACCAGCTGGTTCTGTTTGGAACACCTGGTGGGGAGGGAGCCGGCCAGGTGGGCTGGGATTCAGAGTCTCTTGAGAATCAAAAAAAAAAAAAAAAAATTTTTTTTTTTTTGGTCTTAGTTTTAGAATTTCAGAAGAACTTACTGAGAAAGCCCCAGAAACTGAGTCATGGCTGAAACAGGAGCGGAGATATCTTCTCCTTCCAAAGCTCCTGATAGGCCCAGAGTTGCCCTTGCCTGCTTTCACCTGGGCAGGTGGATTCCACCCACAGGGAAGTCCTCTGCAAATGACAGACACCGAGGCCAGAGGAAGTCACAGGACCACCCAGATACCCAACAATCCTGCACAGTTACGACTTTCTGCTTGGTTGTTGAGACACGGAGCCCAAGAGGGTGGTCTGATCTGCTCAAGGTCTTGTAGCCATTGAGAGGTGAAGCCGGGTTGGAGTGTCAGCCGGCTACCCCCCAGTGGCTCTCCAAGTTCAGTGATGAGGCCACCATCTGGGACTTACATAGCTAGTTGTCCTCTCCAGAGCAGTTCCCCTCCCTCTCTCAGCTGACGGGAAGCTCCCAAGGTTGGGCTCTGCTTTCTCCATTTCACAGATGAGGAGACTGAGGCCAAGAAGCTGAGGGGCTCCCCCGCCATAGGTGGCGTTAGTGTTCCTGACCTCTAGTGTGGAGTTCTGCAGCACATGTCAGTGGTCCCCAACGCCTGGGGAGTGTGTTTGAGATCCAGGCACCTGAGCACCATCTCTGAGATTCTGATCCACTGGATTTTGGGCTAGGATCTGGGGAATCTACTTCCCAAAGCAACTCCCCGAGGAGTCCTGAGGCAGCTCATTGGCAGATCAGGCCTGGAGTTGACCATGGCCAGCCCAGGGCTTCTGAGACTTTACCGGTATACAAGATACCTGGGCATCATATTCAGTGCCCATTCTGATTTGCACTGTTCTTTCTTTTAATTTTTTTTGTAGTTGTAGATGGACAGAATGCCTTTATTTGTTTATTTTTATGTGGTGCTGAAGATGGAGCCCAGTGCCTCACACATGCTAGGCAAGCTCTCCACCACTGAGCCCCAGCCCCAGCCCCGTCCTGTATTTCTAATGAGCTTCCAGGTGATGCTGATGCTAAAGGACTGTGGACCCATCTCTGGGAATCTCTGTTCTCATCCCCAGGGGCACATAGTAGGGGCAGGTCGTTGCAAAGCAAGCAGACATACACTCCGTGGGCCCCTCCTACAAGGGAGACTGATTTATGGTGTCATATCACTTTGTGAAATTTCCTCTGAACCTCACATCTAACCAACCCCCCTCCTTTGTATTCCCTGCATCAGAGATGGGGGTTCCTAAATGCAGAGGAAAGGAAAGGCAGACCTCTGAGCAGACCCCAGTGCTTAGAGGAATCCCTCTGTGCTACTGATGGCAAAGTCTCTCCCGAACGTCCCCAGAGTCCAGTGAAGGACAGGAACTGTTGAATGCTTTGGGAAATGTAGGAGTGTCTCCCTGCTCAGAGACACCCTTTCCCCACCTTTCCAGTATTGTTTCTCACCCCTGCCTGGATCTTGTGTTATGTTGATAGTTCCCTAAGTATTTTTAATTAGATTTTCCATGCAAAAAAAGTTTCCAAAGTTAATTAAAAGTTGCCTCACTGTAATTGTATAAAAGCAGCTTTTGCTTCTGAAAATTAAATTATTATAATTAAACTCTATCCATTTAAAGATTTCAGGGGGATGTTTATTATTCATTTATTATGAAGAGACCTTGGAAAGGATGTTGCTTCCACAGCCAGGAATTGTCCAGCTGGTGCTGGGTGCTGGACTCGACTCTCCCCTGCCTCTGATGATTTTGTCTCAGGGGAGGAGAGATGAAGTCCTGTGTGAGCGTGGTGGTCATGCGAAGTGCTGGCTCTGAGCCTGTCCACACAGCCTGGCTCCTGTTTTATGGCATCAAATATCATTACTCACGTAGATCTGCTGCTTCTCCCTGCTGTGCCCTATTTTCACTGGACTTGGTCACATGATTTCTTCTGGCCAATGAAATGCAAGAAGTGATGCATTCCACTTAAGAGCATGAACTGTAGGAGTCTGTGCTTTGCCATGATCTTCTGCCTTGTCTCTGCTATTATGACTGACAGTGTCCCAGCCTGGGTCCTGGAAGAAAGACAATGTGAGCAGAGATGCACCTAATCAACAATGGACATATAGTGTATGAAAATAAACCCCCCTCATTTTTGTTACTGCAGCCAAACCTAGCCTTTTCCTGACTAGCATTCTATTTATAGGCGATGCAGAGTTTTTTCTTTTTATTGTTGGAAGATGGAGAATTTTTTTTTGAAGTTTTATCTGAAGCAGGACAATTGACAAACTATGTTGCCAGTCTGACTTGCGGGGCCTTCAACAGTAACCTTCGTGTATCTTTTTAGCCACATTTCCTGTCTCTTGCTGTATAGTCTGTGGCCCTCCCTGCACTTTTATTTGGTCTAAACCAGAGATTATTGAACTCAAGAGCTCTCAGACTTTCATAAACACGTCTCTAGATCTCAGTATTAGAAATTTAATGCTGTCTCTTGCTCTGCATGTGGGTGGATAACTTAATTAGGCCAAGCAGGTCAGAGGACATCATGGGCCCTGGGACCACGTGGGCATTCAGATGATACATGAGATATATTTTTGGCGGGGGGGGGGGGGGTGTCCCGGGGATTGAACTCAGGGATACTGAACCACTGAGCCACATCCCCAGTCCTTTTTTGTGTGAGACAGGGACTCTCTGAATTGCTTAGCACCTCAGTGTTGCTGAGTCTGGCTTGGAACTCGTGATCCTCCTGCCTCAGCCTCCCGAGGTGCTGGGATTACAGGTGTCTGCTAGTGTGTCTGGCTAGGTGATGTATTTTTAAAAACTGTTCAGAAAATCAAAATTGCTATCAAAATATCATTTAAGGCTTTATTAGGCAAATGAATTATTGAAAAGATAAAATTAAAATATCATTGTAAGAGGTGATAGACCCTGGGAATTCTTGGGATCTCTGCCTTTGGAAAGTGGGTGTGAACCACGTCCTATGTGTTGACCATCCCCAACTTTTCCCACTCTGGTAGGGAGTCGATACCATTCTCTCTTTCTACAGAGCCTCTTTAGATGTTCATTTGTCCAAATCCTATGATTCCTTCTAAGTCAGCCCTACTCCTGAAGTGCTCTCTTACTATCCCAACAGGAGTGTCTCCGATCTCCTTTGACACTTGATTTGCTTGTCTCTGATAGCATTGTTCTGACTTCTCGGATGCTTATCGTACGTGGACGTCCGTCAGAGTAAGTAGACTTTGCCTCAGAGACCAACGGCCCCCAGTCCTCAGTGGGTCACCACCACGTGCCTTACTTCTCTCTCACACCCCATAACCGTCCCAGACCAGCTCAGCTCTGTCCCAGGCCAGTGGATCTGGCTAAAGACGATGTTGCCATCTGGGCCCCTATTGGTGTCACAGCAGGAGAGGAGCTGTACGGGGGTTACCCAATGTCCTTCATGGCCTCTGCTGGGAGAGAGAGGCACGTGCTGCTCTTGCTCACCTCTCATTCACAGCAGGTGGTGTCAGCAGTGCCCAAGATGACCCTCCTTCAGGGAGAGGCAGTGAATATTTTGAGAGATGATCTACCTCCCACCATCTTCCCTCCTGGCCACAGACTTTCACATTCGTCCCTTTTGAATCCACTTCTTCCCTGAAGAAGAGTCGTGGGTCCACTCTGATCACAGCTCCCTCCCCAGGTCTGGCTCATGAGTAGCCTCTGTATCTCAGTGCGAATCCTTTTGATCTGGTGGCCTCTGGGCTGAAAGTCCACCTCTGTTCTTCACACCTCTGATACACAGAGATGGGTCAGGGACAGGAAAACCTCCGTGAATGTTCTCTCTGGAAAGAGGAGGCAGGGAGGCCCTCAGCAGGGACTGGTCCTGAAGAGTCTTCTGTCTTGTTGTTCCGAGGACAGGAGGGCTCCTTACCTTGAGGATGGGGACTATCCCTGACAGAGGCTCTGGCTCTGCCCCTGGCCACAGGTCCCCACCTGGGTTCCTCTGGGCTTTGTTCTCTCTGGCTTTCTACTCTCCGTGGGCCAGGGGCCAGGGGAGAGTCTCTTCCCTTTTTGTGGTTCTCTTTGGGTACTTTTGAGAAAGGCATGGGAGATCATCTTTGTAAGCCTGCTTCTTGCCTCGGAGGGTTGTCTACTTATGGATCACTTTACATTTTAAACAGTCGGTATCTTTTAGTATAAATTGATGGCTCTATTTGTACTCAGGAGTTTAACCAGCCCCATCCACTGTTAGCCATACCTACAGCCCATTTTAGACAAAACTCTCTCGTCTTAATTGCAGGTACTTGAAGAGTTTGGGACTTTGTAGAAGATCCATATTCTTTTTTTGAAAAATATACTATTATTTTAAGCAGGAAGCACTGTTGTATATCTTTATTTATTTATTTGTGATGCCAGGGCTTGAACCCAGGGCTTCATGCATGCCAGGCAGACACTCTACCCCGGAGCCACATCCCCAGCCAAAGATCCAAATTCTTAATCTCCTTTCTGTAACCATTTTGTTCAGCAGGAAGGAATTACTGGACGCCATGTTAGTCCGTTCAGAGAGTTTCCTGGACTGTGTGGTGAGCACAGCCTCCGTGATCTTGACCAGTTGACTCAGTTTTAACCAGTCTTTGCCACACAGAGGACTTCTATTATCACCTGGAAACGCAAGGCACCTGCATCTTCCGCTTGAAAATGCTAGAATTTCTAGACTCTATTTTCTTTCTTTTCTGCTTTTAATCTGGCTAAATATTTTCTGAGCTCATCTCTTTATTGGACCAATTTGCCCAGTGTAACTAATAGCATCTCAAGAATGCTACTGACACTGCATTTCCCAAACTGTTCACCTAAATCCACAAGCTCATTTGGAACATTTTATGCCTTCCAATTTACTGTAGAAAACAGTTTTGCCAAATGTTCCACCACCTTGTGTCACTGATACCTTCTTTCCAGTCCCCAGTGAGTTTTTTCCGGCTGCCCCTGCTTAGCTCAGAAGCTGATGCCATATATTCTTAGTGGCTTTCCCCCCCACCATGCCACTTCTGGTACCAATTTCTGTATCAGTCGGGAGAGGCTGTGTTATGCTTGAGTAAACAAATAATCCCCAAATCTCAGTGTCTTATAATAAAGGTTACTTTATTGGTGGTGCTTTCTGTTTATCACAGGCCAGCTGAGGCTCTATCGCGTGCTAATTTTACAGCCTTTCCACCTAAGACATTGCCAGTCATGGGGAAAAGGGGAAAGACAGTTAGGAAAACCACATAGTAACTTTTAAGGCTTCTTCTCCAAAGAGATATTTTGGTTATAATTTATTGGAAAAGCGAGTCAATAGGTTCAAGCTCTGTCTTGCAGGCAGGAGGGGCGACCATGTTGAACAATAACACCACTTACCACACATTGCCTTTAGCACTAGACTGGAACCTTCTGGAGAACAGAACCCAAGAGTCAGTTAATCATCACAGTCTCAGACGGTGTCTAGGCAGGTGGGCAATAAGCCCATATTGGATGAATTCACCTCGGGAGGATCAAAGTTACATGGACCCATTGCTCTCGGGGACCATGCTGTTGCCAGCCTTCCAAAGCAAGGCCTGGTTGTCTCGTCTGTCACACTGGTCCTGCATGGTGGAGTTGGCACTATGTCCCAAGTCTTTTTATTCTCAGGCCAAAGCCCGAGTGTCAGACAGAGTCCCAGTACCTGCAGTGTGAGCAGAGCACAGGCTCTGGGGGTAGAAATACTCTCTGGAGAGCTCCCATTATCCTTTCCTCCCTTGGAGAAATATTCCTTCCTTTGCAATTAGCTAAACCATGGTTGTTTTACGGCCCTGGCAGGGGGCGATGAGCTGGATTGTTCAATGGACCACAAGTTCCTCCCCAGAGGTCTCTGGGTTTTAGGGGAAAAATAATTCTTCTTTAGGGCTATTGAGTGCTGGAGTTGTTTGCTTGAGACTGCAGATGAGTAGGGAATGAGGACTCCGCACCACTACCACCAAGTTCAAAGGTTTCCTTCCCCTCAACGCTTTTTTTTTTTTTTTTTTTAATGATTTCATTTGACAAGCTCATATTGAGGGCTGGTTATGTGTGAGGCACTGCATTAAATTCTTTATATGTATCCCGTTATTTAACCCTCAAACAACCCTGTGGTAAGTGTGCTTATTATGTCCGTTTTACAGATGGGGAGACGAAGGCTCCGTGGGGTGAATTGAGACAGGAAGAGGCAGGTTGGGCCTTGAACACAAAGACTCTTCTCCTCCCACCGTGATTGCCCTCTTTGGTGCCCTCTTCCTACTCCCTTTAGGGCACTTTGGAACAGTTCCAGCACAGCGCCTGGCCTGTCTGTTGGGATGTGATAGAAGTTGAAGGAATGGATACGCAGGCAGAGGAAACAGAAGAGCAGGACCAGGAGCCCACGGTCCCAGATTCAAGGCTGAGCTTTGTGGCTTTTCCTCTCTGTGGTCTTGGCAAAGTCATTCCTTCTCAGAGTTTGTTTCCTATCCTGTAAGGTGGGCAGTGGACAGATGCGGACTTCAGTGGGTTGGCCTAACACCTCCTCTGAATGTCACCACCTGGTGGGACGGCACTTTTGTCCTGGGCACTCCTTAGGGGGAACTGGATTTGGAGAACAAAAGCCTCTTTGGATGGTAGTCTGAGAGCTGACAAATCTCCTTGTCATTTTTTATGTTAACATCGGCCTTTCCTGCCATCAAAGTTCATTCCTTTGACTGTGCACTTGAGTGACAGGCACCTGGAGTGTTCCAGGCAGGGGACTGGGCCCCAGTGACATTATCGGCCATTATATAATTTCTTGGTATTTGTTAGAAGCCAAATCTCTCACCAACCTAGAAGGTGTGGGGCACAAAGGTGGGGGCGCTCTCCAAGGTGCTGAACCTCTTAGCGTAGTCCTGCGAGGATCTTGTCTAGATAAGAAGATTTTTCCATTAAAAAAAGAAAGACCAGAGGAAAGACAAGACTCCCATTCCATTCACTTGGCTGGATTCGGTGGACTCTTCTCCTTCTAGCCCTTTGCTCATTATTCTAGAGTCTATGGAATGGGCTCTCTGTCATCGTTTCATTTCAACCTACCAAGAACTTCAGAAACATGTTATTTATTTTTCCGGAAGGAGGAAACTGGAGCTTGGAGAGGTTAAGTGACATGTCCAAGATCACAGAGAAAGGTAAATGCTTTTCTACAATGACCTCACATCAAACTCATCCTGAAATCCCCTAATATCCTTTGTCTATGGTCTCAGTGATTGGCATCTCCTTCAATCCAAGCCAAAAGTACGCATGCCACCCCAGATGTCTTTATCTCCCTCACCTTTAATTAGACCCAGGTGCATACATAATATGTTGCCATTCATTCCTCTCTACCCACCACTCCCTGCCATACCTTAAATCCAGGTCCTCATCTGCTCTCAACAGAATCACAGTCACCTAAGCTTGCTCTTCAGTCCCACTCTGGGCTTGCCAGAACGACCTTTAGAAAACATGGGTAGGATTGGATTATGCTACTTGCCTTCCATGCTTTCAGGCATTAAGGTAAATCTACCTGCCTGGCCAGGTGGTCAGGGACTTTGACACCTGGCTCCTGCCTTTCTCCAGCCCAGAGTCTCCTCTTCCCTCCTCCCCTTACTTCCCCAGGTCCTCTGGCCTCGCCACTCCTGGGGCTCTCACTTACACTGCCGTCTCTCTCATGTCTTCGTTTTGCCCAGGTTGTTTCCTCTCCTTGGGAGGCTTTTCCTCACACTTCCACCTGGATAGCTCCCGCCCAATCTGGTGGCTCAGCTTTCTATATAAACCGTCCCTGGCCAGAAGTCAAGGTTCATCGTCATTCCTCGGAGCTCCCGCAGCTCCCAGGCTTTCTGGTCTACAGTCACCTGTGTTGCTGTAACTAATGGTCTGAACAGTTCCCGAGTCTTAGATCTGTGTACCACCTCATACGATGCCCAACTCAGAATAAACTTTTAAATATTTACTAGATGAACAACTAAGATTAGGACCCCGGGCAAATCTGGACTCAGATCTCAATTTCACTCTTTACAAGCCAGTGGATTCTGGACAATTTCTCTGTGCTTCTTCATCTTTAGTTAGAAAGAACCTAGTGCTAAAATTTACTCTTCACTCCTGGTCCATTCCCCACCTATGGATGGCACCGTCTCCAGAGTGATGGCAGGAATGATCTGAGCAGAGGGTTCCCACCCCTACATGGAGCTCTGGGAGGGTGAGCATCTGAAGTTCTTCTTCAGCCCTGGCTAAGGAGAACTTGGGGTTTTCTTTCAGACTCAACCTGCTAGGTGATGCTGATATATGGCCACGTGGTTTATGGACCCACAGGACTCTTGCTAGAGCTGTGGGGAGAAACAACAGATGGACAGCACTTGAGAGGTGAATCTTTCCTTAGGCTGGAGAACGATTGGGCCGCAAGATGTGGTTAGTCTTTCTCTGTAGATCACTTTTGTCGGTGATACAGCCCCAGCCCCCAAACGGCTCTTCAGAACTCTTCTTAGATGGTGGTAGGTGGACCACATGTAGGTCCCTTATGGGGAGCAGAACATGACCCTCCCCACACATATCGACGCCCCAATCCCCCAAGCCCATGATGTGTTATGCCACATGGCAAAGAGGAGTTCCAGTTCCAGGGGGAACTCATGCGGCTGATCAGATGGCCTTGGAGCAGGGGGATTCTCCTGGATTGTCTGGAGGGGCCAGTGTGGCCCAGTGTCCTTACCAGTGGGGAAGAGGAGGAGGGAGGCAGAGGAGAAGTCAGAGTTGAGGACACTTGGAGATGCTGTGCTACTGACTTGGCAGGTGGAAGGGATCATGGGCCCAGGAACGCAGCTGGTTTCTAGAAGGCGGAGAAGACAAGGCGAAGGATCGGCCTCAGAATCTTCCTTTCTTTGCAGGAAAGGGGCCCTGAAAACACCTTGATTTTGGTTTATTGAGACCCACTTCAGACGTCTGACCGCTAGAAAAGTGCAATAATTCTCTGTACTGTTTTAAGCCATTAAAGTTTTGGTAACCTGTTATATTGGCAAAAGGAAAAGATTGCACCCCATGTTTACTGTTTTTAAAATTCAATGTGTCGTTCCCCTCTTATAATGTCATTGCTATAACATTTTCAGGGCACTAGGGGATGGGATGTTAACAGGTGGCTTTGATAGACATTTTTGTCCCTCCAAGTGGGCTTCCCTCTTGAGATTAAAAAAAAAAAGAAAAGAAAAGAAAAAGTAACTATTAAAAAAGGAGCCATTCCATCCTTCTGCTGCCCCCTGCATGTGTCATGCTCCCTCTTCCTGTGGTCTCATCTGCAGACTTTCTCCTGGATTTACCTATCATTTTCTTTCTGGCAACCCTGATACTTTCCCGTTGTCCTGAATCGGGTCCCGGTCAGTTCTTTGCGTCCGGCATTCCTTTGCTTTTCCTAAGTGCCCTTTATGTCGCCCTCCACCAATACAGCAGCCCATTTGTGACTTTCTCTTGTATCTTTCTTGTTTTTCCTTCCATCTCCTTTTACTTTAGGACCTCAGGATGTTCCCACCATGATAGACGGGCAACGTCAGAGCCATGCTCCTCTGGAATGTGATCATTCTAGAACAAATCAACGGGCAGTGTCAGCTGCTGCTCCCTCTCTGCAGGCCCGGAGGCCGCTCCCTGTGGCCACTGTGAGTGGCCTCACGTTCTAGGTGTTGCCGGCTCTCACTTTATTTTTAACCATAGCAGTGTAGCATCGAGTCCTCTAAATTTAAACTTTCTCACCATTTGCCGTCCCCTGGGGCGGACAGTTTGTTTCTACTGCATTCTGGGGCCCCCAGAGGATCAAGACAGAAAGTCTGACCAGAATTATTAAAAGGGGCCTGTGGGCTGGGGGTGGAGCTCAGGGACAGAGCTTGCCTTTTGTATTAGACACCCTGGGTTTTGTGTTTCTGGCAAAACACAAAAACAAACAAGGATACAAAAGCCCCTAAAGGGTCTGTGTGCTTGGAGGGAGGAGAAAACACCTTCCTGAGTCCTCCGATTCTAAATTCCAGCTCCTTCTGTGCTAAGTAAGCGCTGCCGCAGGGAGGATCCTCACAAAGTCACACTCCAGGGCAGGCAGAGGTGGCACTTTGCCCTGAGGCTGCAGTTCAGACAAGGGCCATCCGCTCTCAACGTCCCAGGTAGAATCTCCAAATGCCCGGTGAAGATGACAGCCCGAACACAGGCAAATAGAGAGGTTTTGTTTAAAATCCTCTCTCTGGAGAGTTACTGCTCTTTTTCTTTTTAGAGAGTTGATTAAAAAAAATCCTTAATGCTGTAACAGGACAGAAATTGATAGTCTATAGTCACTAATGTTATTTATATTCCATGAACATATTGCAAAGCACAAGCTGCTCAACAATGAAATAAATAAAAGATCCCCAGACGTTTTCCAGTCAGCCCACAGATACCTATTTTGGCTGTTTTAGGTCTCCTCTTCCTCTCTGTTCACAAATTTTATTTTGAATCATGGTCATATATATAAATATATCGTAAAAATTTCCAGTTAAAACATTTTTAGTGTACGGTGGCATTAATTACATCCACAATGTTGTACAAACACTGCCATTCTCTTTTTTTTCTGAGATGTCTTTATTGTCCTAAATAGAAACTGTGTCATTAAGCAATCACTCCCCTTTCCCCCTCCTCTCAGCCTTCTGGTAATTTCTAATCTGCTTTCTTTCTCTATAAATTCACTTATTCTGGCTCTTTCAGGTAAGTGGAATCATATAAAATTTTTTTATTGCCTGAATAATATTTCATTGTATCCACATAGCACTATATGTCATTCCTTTCTATGGCTGAAAAGTATTCCATCACACACACACACACACACACACACACACACACGTGCACCCACACATGCATTTTATTTACCCACATATCTGTTGATGGACACTTGAGGTGTCTGTACCTTTTGGTCATTGTGAATGGTGCTGAAATGGACACCCGTCTGTGAGTATCTATTTGGATCTCCATTTTCCGTTCTTCTGAGTGTATACCTAGGAGGAGAACTACTGGGTGATATGGAAATCTTATGTTTACCACCCATCAAACTGTTTTCCATAGTGGTGGCGCCATTTTACATTCCCACCAGCAATGTACATGGTGGAAATCCACTCTCTTAGTCTGTTTCTTTCCCTGTTTCTATTTTGACTTTTATTAGCACCTTTGGTAGCTATTACCCAGACAATTTCCTAGAGTCCCACAGGTACATACTTTTAAAATCAGACTTCTACATTCTCATTTTCCCCATAATTATTCACAACATTGATCCAGACATGAAACCTACAAAATTTTACCTAGAAAGAGGAACGTCTCTGATACCGTGAAGCTCCGATGTTATTGGCTGCTGGGCTCCATGTGAACTAGCCACAAAAGACTAAAGTTTAAGTGATCACAGTCCACTTCAGGCCTAATTGCATCCTCACATTATATTTAGTTATCCTGATTCAGGATATAATATGACCAAATAATTCCTAGACATCTTTGGCTCATTCCTAGAATTTTTATTCTAACACAAAACACAAGGATTCAACAAGTAATAGTCATAGAAAAACGTAGTGCAAACAATCCAAAGTTTGGCATGAGCTAGTACAATTTTACATTCTAAGATGCTAACAAAATTACCAGAGAGATAAGCTACGAAGCCACAGTTGAAAAGGATTCAAGCTCATACACAACAAGCAAAACAAAGAAATTGACCTCCAAGAGATGTCCCTTTGTTCCAATATGGAGGAATCCTGCTGGAGGAGAAGGGAGGGGAGGAGAGCAGAGCGGCTTGGATGGAGGGAGGATGGAAGACTTTGGATCTGGCAGGAGGAAGGTGTTGTCTGGGTGAGACCATCCTGTTGGAGAGGTCACTCTGGCTGCAGCATGGTAAGCTGTAGAAGAGCAAGGTTTGGGGGTTGGAAAACCAGTTTTGATGGTTCTAGAGAAAGATGGTGGTGAGTTGAACAACAGAGAAGATGGAGAGGAGTTCTAAGGAGCTGAGCGATTGATTGAATGTAGGGCAGGGAAGGGTACGCTCTGGGAGACCCCAGAACCTGGAGAAACAGGGATGCAGCTGAGAACAGGGGACTGGAACAGCTTTACCAGGTAGTGCTGCTGGCCTCCGGGTCCTGGTCCCTGGGGGAGGTCCAGGAGGTGAGGCTCAGAAGATGGAGGTTCTGCAAGATGGGTGGGAGGTCAAATGCAGAGGCTGCTGCTGGAGAGGGGCAGGGGCTCCTTGGCAAGTCTGGAGTTGAGGCATGATCATTGAGGAGGGACTCAAGGTGCTGATGGTGACCCACAGATTCCAATCGTACGCCTGGGGACCACTGGGGGATCATCACTGGACGAGGGTAATGTTGACTTCAGGAGAATTTTGAAGACCCAGGCAAGTGTGTGGACCTGTGGCCTCTGGTGTGTGTGTTGGAGGAGGGAGAGCAGAGTCAATGATGAGGAAAATCAGGTTCTGAGCTTGGAGATAGCAAAACATATTGAGGACAGGGGTTTGCTTCCTGAAGGCTCTCGTCCTGGCCTCAGTGCCTCTTGGAGGAGAGAGGTTCAGGCCCCGGTCACCTAGAAATTAGGCCTGGAATGAGTGCAGCCTAAGATCAAAGGAATGTCTCTCCCCGTGCCACGTGTTCCCTGTTGAATGCTGCCTTCCTCCCTCTTGTTTCTATAAGCTTTAGTTGGGCATTTCATCGCTGGTCACTGAGGGCATCGCAGTCCCGAATGGGGGACAGGTAAAGAAGTGGACCCCTTCACTGCACCTTCGGAAATACCGGGGTCCAGGAAACCCACGGAGGCCCCTGGAGGCCTTCATCTGACCCATCAGTGCTCTCTGGTTTAGCGGCCCATCTTTCTGACCCCCTGTCCTCAGGTAAAATCTGGGCTTTTAGAGACCGATAGAAAGGTCTAAGCTTGGGACCAGCCAACGGCGCTGACAGAGCCCCACGGCAAGCCCTGGCATGGAGCCCAGAGCAGAGGAATAAACTTCGCACCTGGCGGGTCTCGGACAGGCGGCAGGTGGCTCTTGGATGGATGTTCTGTGTGGAGCCCTGGGTTCATTTACATCCTCCTGAAACTGGAGCCATTTTCTCCCTTCTCTCTTTGGCAAAAATGACTCTATCTTATGTCATGCTTAGGAAAACTCAGGGCCCATCAGTCCCCCTGGATGAAGGACAGAGAGAGCTTGCAGCTTGGCTGGAAGGGAGAGGGGTGACGGGAATCTCCACAGAGGCCGAAGCTCAGGGTCTGGCCCACTCTTTCCTGCTTTCCCCCTGAATCAAGGAGAAATTCATGTAACAAAAAAACTAACCATTTAAGGTTTATGATTCAGTGGCATCTAGTTCAATGGCATTCACAGTGCTTTGTCATCACTACCTCTTTCCAGTTTGAAAACTTTTTTTTTTTTTTGGTACTGGGGATTGAACCCAGGGGTGCTTAACCACTGAGCCACCTCCCCAGCCCTTTAGATTTTTTGAGACCGAGTCTCACTAAGTTGCTCAGGGCCTTGCTAAGTGGCTGAGGCTGGCTTTGAACTTGCAGTTCTCCTGCCTCAGCTTCCCAAGTTGCTGATTTACAGACCTGCACTGCCGTGCTCAAATGAACACATTTTCATCACCCTAAAAGGAAACCCTACAGCTTTTAAGTAGTCATTCAGTCCCCTTTCCCCTGTTCACTAATCGGCCTTCCATCTCAATGCATTCGGCTATTCTGGCCACTTCATATACAAGGAATCATATAGTATGTGCCTTTAGTGGACTGAATTGTGTCCCCTCAAATTTGCATGTTGCAGTCCAAACCTCCTGTGCCTGGAAAGGTGACTGTAATTAGAGACCGTGCCTTCACAGAGGTCATCGCATTAAACTGAGGTCAGCAGAGTGGGCCCTAATTCAGTAAGACTGGTGTTCTTTTTCGTTGTTGTTGTTTAATATTTATTTTTTAGCTGTAGTTGGACAAAATACCTTTTTATTTGGTGCTGAGGGTCGAACCTAGCACCTCACATGTGCTAGGTGAGCGCTTCATTGCTGAGCCACAGCCACAACCCTGACTGCTGTTCTTTTATCTATCTATTTATTTATTTTTTAAAAAATATTTATTCTTAAGTTTTGGTCACAATCTCTTTATTTTTACATATTTATGTGGTTCCAAGTATTGAACCCAGTGCCTTGTGCGTGCTAGGCGAGCATTCTACCACGGAGCCACAACCCCAGACAATTTGTCTTTACTTTTTGCAGTGCTAGGGATTGAACCCAGGACCTCAAGCATGCTAGGCAAGTGCTCTGCCACGGAGCCACAGCCCAGTCGGATGGGTGTTTTTCTTTAGAAGAAGGGATTAGGACACAGAGAGACTGTGTGGTGAGCTATGGAGAAAACAGACATCTACAAACCCAGAAAAGCTCACAGGAGAAACCAACCCTGCAGACACCTCCATCTTGCCTTGCTAGCTTTTAAAAAGTAAACAAATCTATTGTTTAGGCCACCCAGTCGGTGGGACTTTGTCATGGCAACCCTATAGCAGACTGGTGACTTCAAAAAAGACTTTTTTTCTTTTTTTTTAAGAGAAGTTTAAAGTTCATAGCAAAATTGAGGGGAAGGTGCAGAGATTTCCCTTCTGCCTCTGGCTCTGCATGGGTGCAGCCTCCCCAACATCAACATGTTTTTGAGGTTCATTCATGTCATAGCCTGTGTCATTACTGTGTAACTTTTTATGGACAGATAATATTTCACTGCATGCATACTCCATAATCTGCTTCTCATTCATCCGTCGATGGACATTTAGGTTGTTTCCACTTTGAGACTGCTGTGAATAATGCTGCCATGGCCATTGGTGGACCTGTGTCTGCGTGGACAAGGGCTTTCATTTCTCTTGGTGTGCTCCCAGAGTGGGATTGCTGAGCTGTGTGGTACTTCCACGCTTAGCAATTATTAATGATGTATCTGTCACCTCCCCGGCAGTCCACAGGCTGTCATGGTGCCGAGCCTGATTCTGGGGATCAATAGCTTGACCCTGAGCATGGCTTCACTCCTCCCTACCTGGGGACCTCAGGTAAGGAACGTGGCTCTGTTGCTCATTTCCTGAGGTGGCCCTTATAAAATGGTTGTGCAGATTGGATGGACGTGGCTATAAAGGGCTTCCTGTATGTCAGTCATTCAGTAGGTGTTGGCTACTTTAAATCCCCGGAGGTCTGCTCAGGCAGGCAGCAAATGCTCGAGTTTTGGCCACTTTTACTATTGTAGCTCACCCTGAAGGCTCTGGACGTCTGAGGGTGTCCGGGGATGGCATTCCAGCAGGAAAGAGCCAGGAGAATAAGGTCACCAGGTCGGGACACGTAGGATGTGAGTGTTTGTGTGGAGCGAGGAGGGCCACGGGGTGAGCAAGAGATAAGTTTTCAAAGGCAAGTTGGGGTCAGAGACTCCTGGGCCGTTGAGGACCCTCTGATCTCAGCGGGCCTTCCAGGTCACTCTCAGTCTCCACCCCGGAGGGTCCTGAGCAGAGGGACCACTGTCACTAAGGCCTGTGAGGTGCATGGGGTGGTCTAGATTCTCACGGAACTGGCAGGAACCTCTCCGCAGCAGCTCTGCTCGCCCTGTTTTGTGGTCGTGGAGCGAGGCAGTTGTAATCCAAATTCTCGAAAATTGTGGAAGAGAAGAAATCTATTTAATGCAGAATTCCTCAGCACAGAGCCAGAAAAACGTGCCCTGAGCCTCATGATAATAGATGGAAAGGCCACTGCACAAGCAGTTTGCCAAGTCTTGCAAAAGTAACATAAAGGGAAGGCAAGGAAAAGAAGAAATATCTCATCATCACCTTGGGCTGGCATAAAAATCACCAAGGGGCATAGCTGGCATAAGACGGAAATTTTTTTTTTTTTTTTTTAATCCTGGAAAAGATAATGTAGGAGTGAAGTTACCTGCTACAGCAGGCATTTCTTAAGGACTGCTTTTCGTAAAACCAAATGTATTCAATTTACATAACTATTTTCAAATATGTCTCATATACATACAGGTATGACCTATATAATGTATATTTTGAAGTGTATACCTGTTATAGAATATATATTCATTTACATGTCTTAGATATTTTAACAGTAAAATATAATTTAATAAAAATATACATGTCTTAGGCACCATTATTGCACAATGCAATGATTGCAATTGTAAAATTATACACATCTGGTGATTATGAAATATGCGTGTTTTAAAAATCAAGTGATATGATTAAAAAAGAGAAGCAATAGGCCCCATGTCCCACAGTTTTTCTCACCAGAGAAAGCCACTTTTCATCTCTACTGAGATGGTTTTACTGTTGACACATCTTATTAATTTTGAAGCATGAATCTTCTGGAACTCGTATTTACTGTACTTAAACAATATATCAAACTTTCATAGATTTCTCCAATATTGTTCTATTTTTGGTCCGGCCAGAGTGGGGCATTGCGGTGAGGAGGAAGTATTTGGGGACCTAACATCTTTCTTGGGCAGTGACAACTTTTGCC